>NW_025222365.1:3009031-3051673 GCF_014066325.1 Apis laboriosa
AGAGAGAGAGAGAGAGGGAAGAAATACGCCGGTTTCGAAAAAATCGAAAGAGCGAGGCTTCTGTTACGTTCGTAATGAATAGAATTTTTTTTTAACATCGTCAACCGTAAATATTAGAGATCAATTAGATATAATTATTAGATTGGAAAGAAAGTTCTCGCGGTTTTTATACTTTATTATATTTCAAATAACACATATCTCGGACTTAAACTTTATCAATCAGAATAAAATTGCAATCGATGCGGTTTTGCCAACGAGAAATCTTTAGTTTTGTTATTTTATTTATTCCTGTTGAATAAAATTCTGGAGTCCTGGAATTGGAATAGGAAAATTGTTCGAATTCCTTGTCCATTACGTTTTCAACACTCTCAGAAAAACTAATTTGAAAATAAAATCAATATCACATTTTCACAGGGAACATGCACAATTAAAATTAATAAAATAATGTAGAAAAGTCAATGCAATTTAACATCAAGTTAAACGAAAATATAGAGCATTTAAAATAACAAAAACCGTAAGAACTCTCTTTTCAATTTATTAAAAATATCGAAATATACTCGTATTATACTCGTTGTTTAAATCAAAAATTTAATAAATTAATTATAATAACAATTATAATTTTATCTAATGTAATTTCTTCTTCAATTATTTCTATTATTTCAAAAATTTATTTAAATAATATTTTTAATAACTCAATACCTTTATTAATTTATTTAATTATTTATTCAATTTGTTTATCAATCATAATATATACTTCATGTTCAATAAATTCTTTATTAATCTTTATAATTATAATTGTATTTTTAAGTGGAATATTAATAATATTCTCATATTTTATTTCATTAGTAAATTACCCATTCAAATTAAAACTTAAAATATTTGTTCAATTATTTTTT
This sequence comes from Apis laboriosa, assembly GCF_014066325.1. Lineage (NCBI taxonomy): Eukaryota > Metazoa > Arthropoda > Insecta > Hymenoptera > Apidae > Apis > Apis laboriosa. Next base: position 3,009,928 of record NW_025222365.1, read on the forward strand.
TCAATATTAATTATTATAAAATTATCATCTAAATATATTTATATTATATAAATATAAAATTATTTTCAAATATAATTAAAAATTCTGATTTATTCCTTTTCAATATTCAAAAATAAATATAAATTTATTTATTACTGTAATTATTATAATAATTAATTTCATCATTAATTTTAATAACAAAAATTTCTTATATTGAAAATAAAACTCTACGAAAGAAAAAAAGATATTTCGAAAGGATATCGCAACATATTTATATAAGCTCCAAAAAACTTTCCAAAAAAAAAAAAAAAAAAAAAAAAAAAACAGAAGTTCGAAACGCGTAATAATTGATACCGTTTTAGCCTCTTCCATCCTCTCCTCTTTCTTCCTTTCCCCCTTCCCTCTCTTCGTTCAGAGAGTTTTTCGCAAAGCGAGCACAAGCGGAGTCGGTTGCATTAATTACTTTCGTGATCGACTAAATTGCACGGATCGATGCCGATTTCAATTGTGTTGTTTTATATCTCTGCTCCCCCGTGAAAACCCGTTCTTTCCCCTTCATCCTCCATGCAATTTTCTTTTTCATTTGCCTCCCAATTTCTTTTTGTAATCATTTTTTCCCCCCCCTCCTTCCGATTGAAAATATTAGTTATTCCCTAGCTCGAGCAAGGAATAACAATTCAATTGCTCTCCCCTCCCTCTCCCTTTCGTGAAATTATTGAAACGCATGGTATGTTACACGGCGTCGGTGATAAGAAAAATAATTGGTCGGGAAGCAAACAAATTGTACGGAAATGATTATATTACGTTGTGCATATACGGGGAGGGGAATATATAATTTGTGGGGAATCGCGTTAAATATATTGAAAATTAAGCAACGTTTTAATTATAATCGATCATACATATAGCTACAGAAATTGAAATGGAAAGATTTTCATATAGTGAAAATCCTGCTTCCTCTATATCCTCTATATATACCCGAACACGGATACGGCGAGTATTTAATACGTCATTACATAAATTAAATTGATTCACTTAATATACGGATAAGCTCTGTATTTAGAACCCTTTGATCAAATACACCGATATTTGCGCCCCTCCCTTATCGGTTTATTATTAATTGCTCGTCGTTTGAAAACTGTTCGCCGTGAATTCATTCATGTATATATATATGAACGTGAGTTATTATGTTTTTAGTTAGTTAGGGTTACTTTTTATGAGGGAGGGGAGGGACGATCTTTAAATATTTATTTCTTGATTCTCGGCGATGTTCAATTTTATACCGATTTTTTTCTTTTTTTTTTCTCTCTTTACGCGAACCTAATTAGTTTTATCGAATGACCGGTAAAGCAATTTCCAAGATTATACCGTAATCCTGTCGCAGTAATTTCGATTCCATTTAACTTTCGCGGGATTCAATTGGACAATCCATTTCGGTTTCTTTCCGAAATTAATACACCCCCTCCCCTTCCTCCTTCCCCTCTCCTGTTCATTCATTATTCATAACATTCCACGCCGTGAAAATCCGCATCGTGAATGAGTGGACCCGGATTATTACATTACGTATAATAATACGAATATCATTCGTTAATCGATATTGATCGTGGCGTTAAATTCTGAAACGAATTCTCCGCGCACGAATCGTTTCCTTCGATCGAAGATTCGTTTGCCATCGAGATATTTTTCACGCGTCGTCAATAATCGGAGGGAAAGGGAGGCGGAGAGGGGGAAAAATTGGATAATTAGATTATCTAATAATCGTTGATCGATTTGTTGGAATAAAAATTATGCGGCAAAAAAAGAAAAAATAAAAAAAATCTTTGCGAATATTTAATCAAAATATTTGACGATGAGAAATAATAATACGACAATTGACGAAATTGAGCAAAAGAATATAAGAATGGAAATATATTCTTTTTTGGAATGGAATGAAATAGAATTGAAACGTGAAAAGGGGAAATGTTTCGTTTCCGCGAGTACGAATAAAAATTAATAAAAAAAAAAAAAAGAGAGAGAAAAAAAATATCCATCCATCTATCTATCTATCTATTTTGTAAACTTTAAAAATTTTTGATATATCAAACAAACGCTCGAAGCGAAATCGGAGGGAAAAAAGGAAATGCAACCAACCAACTCGACGAGTAATTTGGAAATATATCGTAAGCAAAGGTTTTTTCGTGGGTAAGTTTGTTGCCCGGCTTCCTTTATATCCCGAGAAACTTGATTCTTGTCTTTAGGATTGGTTTGTATTCCGTTCTTTGCGTCGCATCTGAATTTAGAAAAGAAGGGAAGACGAGAGAGGGGAGGGAGGAAGGGGAGGGTACGCTTCCCGCTTTGTTTTCGCTTCCTCCTCCCATTTTTGTTTCCTCTTTGTCAAGTGTGGACGCGGGCACGCGCACACTTATATATAAATGCACACGTGTGCATATATACGTATATAAATGTACGTGTAATATCATAAAAACGAGAGAAGAAAGCTCTTTTGTTGTGCCGTAAAGGTAGGGAAACTTTATAAAAATAAAAATCTCGCGATGCGCATGCAAAACGTGTTCCGAATGTAAACGCCACTTTAACACTCGAAAACTTTTTTCCTCCGCTTGTTTTCTTTCCATTGCAATCGTGTTTACGATCGTGTACGTATTTCGAATAATTATCGAAATTTTTACATCTAAAATCGGCTGCTGCTTTCATATTTTTCCACGCGTCCTATCTGATCACGTGTATATATTAAGGTAAACGAGATCCGTCTTCCGAATGATTTAATAATGGGAGAATGTACACAAAAATTCGATCCCTCCCCCTCCTCCCTATCGATATCTGCAGGGCAGGCCAGATCTCTCGCAAATCCCCTTATAAATCCTGTATAATCTTTTTTTACACTAACGCTTGCTTCCGCTGTTTCGGATGTAAACTGTCGATTATTCATGGAATTGACCACGATAAATTGACCGAAGGGCTGCTCGCGACTCGATTGGATCTCTTTTTTTCTTTTTTTTTTTTTTAAACCGATTCATCCTCGTTCGACGAACGAAGGAGGAAAAGAGGGAGGGAAGAAAAGTATATCGGCGATCTTACGTATCTTTGAGTACATACACGCATATGAAAATATTAAATGCACTCGTGACGCGAAACGGTGTGTTTGCATTGCAAACTAAAACGGAACTCCGTCAGCCTTGCTAACTCGGTATCGCGTTCCTCGAGTCTGGCATTAGCGCCGCGATCGATCTTACGACGAATCGTTAGAAGATTTTCCCTCCCCGTGGAGGGAACCTGCAAAATAACGTTTAACCTAGATTTTGTAATTTCCAACTGTTGATAAAGATTTAATAAATTCAACGTGGCGCAATTCGTGTACGAATCGTTGTTAAAATATTCAAACTTGAAATCGGGGATATACAATAGTCGGTTACATTCAACCGTTCAATGTTTAATCGCTTGTGTGAATAAACGAGGGGAGTGACATCTATATTGCAAACGATGCTAATAATTTATCCAGTTAATAATTGTCCACTCTAATGCAACGTTACTCGCCTAATATCTAAATTGTTTCCTCCGAACCGAGCGAGGCGACTATAAAACGGGCAATTAATTTTTTTATCTCTTCAAATTGTACATTTATAAAAACTAGATACACACGTGTGTATCTTTCTCTTTAAACTATTTCTCGTCGAGTGTGTATGTTTTACGATGCAGAGAAGGGATATCGCGAGTTTTCGTGCGCGCTTTAAAGTAAGTCGTGTTTAAATTTTCTTCTGTACAATCAAGAAGATAGGAGAGGGGATTAATATTTCGGTTATTTTATTTTTAATTTGTCCCGCCGTTGCCGCGCGAAAATTAACGAGGGACGAGGGATAAAAAGTGCGGGATTGTGTGTAGGGAAACGCGTAAAAAAAATTCTTATAGGGAAGGGGAAGAAAGTTGCGGTGTTAAGTTAGTTGCGGTGAAGAAAAAGTTGAGCAAGTTTTAGTTTTACCTTTTAACGTTGACGCGTTACTCGTCGGCGGCTTTGTCGTGTAATTTCCCTCGTCATCCATGAACACGTAGCTAGCGTTGAATCCTGTCCCATCGTATCTATCGTTGCTCTTGAACGTCACGCGAAAGAACTTTCTGTCGCTGTTCACGTCGAACTCCTTTTGTTGGCCGCAATGCCTCGAGTACTTCCGGTCCCTCGACATGAAATTCGAAAATTCGACGAAATCGCTCGCGGACACTGGTTCGCACCTGTAACACGTTAATATTATTTGTCAAGTTAATCGGTCGATTTTCGATCTTTCGTTTCGCTGAAAATTTTTACTTTACATCCTCCTTAAAAATTTCCTGTTTACTGTTTCTATTTCGAAATCGCTGATGTGCAAAGTCCACTATATGTATATATATATATATATATATAAATTCTTAAAATATTCTATACATGTCGATATAATTTCGTGGAATGGGATAGTAATATAATATAATGGGAGGCTATTGCATTCGATATTGTATATCGAAGAAACGATGAGGCATATCGAATACGTACTTATGTGTATAAGTATGTATAAGTACGTGAAAACCACAAAAAAAGGAAAAAGACTGAGTCTATTTTTATTGATTTATTTTTTATTTATACACGCGATTTGAAAAATCACGTACAGAGAATATAGAAATGTTGTCTTGTTATCTTGAAAATTTCTAAAAAAAATTATTTATCGTAATTTTAAAAATTAATATTGGACTTGTAAAAATTAGAGACATTTCTATTCCATGCGTAGTTTGACTTGTCATTACGCACGATATTAATGTTTCTTTAATTACGAAAGTTAACCGTTTTATTTGCTCATAATTTTTGTAAAAAAGATCAAATACACGTATTCGAGCGTACCTCATCGTTTCAAGCACTACTGCATTCGTGTTGATACGCCACGTGAAAAAAAAAAAAATAATTCGCATATAACGTTAATAACGACAAGTACGATCCAAATATTTGAGAAGAGGTTTATTTTCTCATTCCTAAAGCCTGGTGGATAAAGCGCGTACGTATTTAGAAACCTCATAAAAGTTTATGACATCACCTATATTTCAACGAGGATGACAAGTCTACTACCGCGTATAACCTGGTGGCGCTTTTATATTATATGTATATAAAATACAATTGCCGATGTATTATTCAAGAGTATTCTTAAGTTAGTCGCTCGGCCGTTAAATTTATATTTTTGGCCGGGCCGTACGTTACGCAATCGTAGGAAAAAAAATTGATGTATACACGTGAACGTGAAAGGGCGCGAGACGTGGTTGAAATATTCACCTTTCGCGGGAAATATCGAAAGGAGAATCGAATGATTTTTCTCGGTGTACCGTAGTACACCTCTCATAAATTGGTTCCGTGCGGACCGGCAATTCCATATAAGTAATTCAATCTTGGCTCTTTCCGCGCATAATTTCAACCTACTATGTGAGAGCGCGTGTCTGCCGCTGCATTTTCATACAGCTATTTACAATCGGAATATACATATCGGATATTCTGTTTTCGGATTTTCCATTTCGTGCTCCATAAATATATTTCTCCCCGCTTTTACGGGGGACGATGAATCTCCTCCGATTACGTAACCTGTGATTAAAGTTGCGAAGGAGCAGCGGCAGTCGGAAATAACGCTTCACGTTCGGGGTCACTTGGATCGTGCCAAGTCGGAGTTTTTTGTGTTCGTTTCGACCGTTCCGCGAAAAAAACATAATCTTAATGGTCGCGTGGAAACGAGGCAGGCTGTGGAGAGCAGAGCGAGGTGACGTCACCACGTTGAGCCAATTGCGGGCAAATATGAGAAATATTACGCGCGGGGAGCGGAGAAAAATATGAGCGGGTGTCGGGTGTTCTGTAATTAAAGGCGAAAGGAAGCGGCGATCACGAAGGATAAATGGGATTGATAAGGACGATTTACGCGAACGTTTCGCCCGTGGAAGAATGCATTCACTCCCTTGTAAATAATATATCGCGCCCGTAAGAAATATTGATACGTGAATGATGAGGCTATTATCGCGGAACCGGAGATATACATCACGCGACTCGTTCCTTCCACCGATGACATAAGTGGCAATTCCCGTGATAGATCATCATTCGGTTCTCACGTTTCCGAACATATATTTCGCTCTGTTTACTCGTACACGGATTTACGACTGGGAATGTATCTTTCCTTCGTGGAGATGGAAGGGACTATAACCGACCGAACGATCGCGTTGCACTTTCTTTTTTTTTAATCGAAAACTCTTCGCTCGTACCGCAATTTATTTACCATCGGAACATTTGAAAAGATCGTGCGTGAAAATATTTGTTATTTTTTGTAGCCTCGAACGTTTTTGGAAATACTTTTTAAATCTCGGGGATCTCAGCGTTCTCAAGGAATCAAAACGTTCATTCTCGAACTCGGGAAGGACTTCAATTGGATCAAACTTAATTCGATGTGGGTCAAAGCGAGCGCCAAGCGTCGTCTTATCGACCGGCTCGATACTTTCAATTTTCGACCGTTTATCCAACGTTTATCGTAAATATTATCGTCGTATTATTAAATTTATTTTACTTCCTCCCGTATACGGAGCATGTTTTTCAAAGGAAATGGAAAAGAGAGTGGAAAGGAAGAGTGTAAAAGATACGCGAGTGTTTCTTCCAGAGGATCTCGACTATCGGTTGACCTCCAATTATAAAAATCGAGGGCATATCTCGCGGGGAGAGGAGGAATCGACGAAGAGACCTACTTTGCGCTTCCACTCCGTGTTATTGTTGGAAAGTTTAGAGGCAGAAATCGGCAAAACACGACTAATTAGCTGGCTTCGACTAATGAACGTAGCTCCATCGTGTTACAACACGGTTATTGATGGCGATTTAATAAGACCCAATTAGGTCTGCTGCGTAACCACCTACTTCTTTTTCCCTTTCCCTTCCTCTCGCGGCAAAGACCATAGAGAGCAGCACATCCGTCCTAATATCGCATGATCGATTGACCACGTCGCGTTTCACCGGATCCCACCCATCGCGATCATCCCTTGTTGATCAACCGTGTTCGCTAATTGGTCAGCGTTGACGCAAATACTCGACGTTCCGACCAGGCTTTTCGACTATCGGTTACGGAATTCTCTTCGGTTGTTGAGTCTTCGTCCCCAATAAGCAGCTTGAAACTTTGTTTCGCGTAGTTTGATTTAGTAGTACATCGTACTGTATCGAGAAACCCAATCGAACTAGCATCGATTTGCTTCCAATAGACTTCTAGTTAGTTAAGGATATTCACTTTGTCTCCCGTCGTACAGTCGAGTGTGACGAGAAGGGGAAGGAAAGGATCGATACACGTGGAATTCCAATCACGGTCAGAGAGTTTACCCCCTTCGTCCCATGTTCACCTTTTCTAATTCACTTACACGATTCGCTTGAGACGACTCGATATTACACGATGTATTATATATATATATTTTCTTCAACAAAGATAAAACGTCATAGGATGGAACGCATCCGTTACCTCTTTTTTCCTTTTTCTCTTTCAACTCTCCTTTGATACTTGCAATTTAATTTTGAATACAAAATGTATATTTTAAAGTTTGGAATTCTACTTCTACTATCGCGGAAATAGTATTATCTAAATGGTTACAAGCTCCTTTCCTCTCCAGAGACATTATTATGGATAATGGTAGAATCTTTTCTTCGTATATGTGCGTCTGTACGTGTGTCAAGAAGGTAAGGGAGGAGGGATCTTTTATACGACGAATACAGAATACCGCCACTTAACCCTCCCCCTAGAAAGATAACTCTCTACGCGATTTTTGAAATACCCTTCGCGTTTAATGCGAACTCGCGAACGATTCTTTTCCTAAACCTCCTAAACCTCGAACGGACCATTTACGATCGAATATAAAATTCGCAAGAAAGCGAGAAAGAGAAGAAGAAGAAGAAGAAGAAGAAGAAGAAGAAGAAGAGGGGAGGAAAAAAAATAAGGGAAATATTTGTACAAGTAACATTTTACACACTTACGGCATCACACCCTCCACGTCGAAGAAATGGAAATGAAGATGGATTCGTTCGTTCGGCTGTCCGTTGAAGAAATAATGACATTCGGTGTCGCGTGGATACAAGCCCGGGTAATTGGGCGACGTGAACGTGCCGTTTCGTGTCTCGTTGCTGTTGTATACAAAGGCACAGGGATATTGCGCCTCTTGTCGGCCTGTCGTAATACCAAAGTCTGAAACACACAAGTTGAAACAATGCCCCGTTAATGCGTGTTCCTTAAATCCGTTCACAGCCTGGTGGATAAAGCCTGCTCGGTTAAGGTTAAGGCGGGGAGATGGCGGAGGCTGGTGGAGGAAGGCGTCTCAACCCAGGGTAAATATGACGTTCCTCGAGACCGTTAATTAAATCGCCACCATTTCACCTGTTTAATTGCGGAAAGAAGGAAGTCGCCAACTTTGAATCGAACCAACCTTTGCTCCACCTTCCTCCCTCCCTCCCTTCTCTTCACGAGTAATGAGAAGTGGCTCGAACAAACGCTTTCGACAAGTGAAAAAGCGATCGTTCGATCGACGACGACGACGATGATGATCATTTGAAAATGAATTCAGGAGATAATTTTAACTCGATTAACTTTAATTGACATCTTAATTATGGAAAAACACGCGTATCCGATTATTCGATAGATGGAAAAATAACTAATTCCTGAATTAAAAATTTTCTTTTTTATCATACAGGGGACAATAATAAAATGGGATGGATTTTCGATATTTTTTAATCGATTTTTAATGCTTTGTTTCGAGAAAATTCTGCTAATTCTCGAAACAGAAACGACAACGAGGAGATATAGATCATAAAAGCGGGAGAAAATTTCATTATAACGCGACGAGAACGAAAAAAAAAAAAAAAGAAAGAAAAACAGTTTTTCATTCGTGAAAACGACTCGTAATTCGATTCGATTCTCCAGTCGAATTGCTGGTGCTGCCAATACCGTTTCACACTCTTATTAGACTTTATTTACAGATTATTTGATCACTTGGTAATGTTTGCGATTGTCAGTGCTATCCATCTGGCAAGCTTAATAAATATTGACGTTCTCTAATGAACAGCCACGCGTCGAAATATAAAGCATCACTGTCATAATCGTTATATTGTAACGCGATGGGCATTAATAAACAACAAGGGCGTAATTGCTTACGTATTATTAACTAGATGTTCGAACGAGAGGGCAACTGCTTCAATTTGTCAATGAATATGGATGACGGTGTGCGTGTCACGCAATCCTGACTAATACGTCAATACTTTATGTATAAACCATAATGGATAATTTAGTGTATCATTTCCGGCATTTTAATTGTTGATCATCGTCGTGTTATCACTTTGACATCAATCTGATGTGGTATTAAAAACTTTGATACTATTCATACATCGAATTCTCGATACGAGAAGTTTACGATATAATTTCGTTTCAAAGGGATAACGATGTTATCGGGCAAAGATTAGCTTTGAAGATTATTATATTTTTCTTTCTGAACGTTTAAGAAACGGGTAAATTGTGTTCGCTCAGAAAAGAAAAAGAAAAAAAGAAAAAAGAAATTCTTTTCGACGGATACAACGTTACTCGATTATTCGTTTATTTGTAAGGCAAATACGCGATAGTGATATAATGACGTTAATGAAAATTTTTGTGAATTACCCGCCGTAATGTTACATCATTTCATTACAATACTCGTTCATTTTCATTAGAGCGTTGGTGGGCAATTAACGTCTGGTGTTGTTGCTACAAGATGAAAAGTTTGCGTATGCTTCTGTCCACCAGAGATTTATGACGGTTTTACAAAAAAAAAAAAAAGAAAAAAAAAAAAGAAAAACGGTAGAGAATAAAATATTCTAAACCGAGAGAAACTGGTTAATATCAATTATTATTCTCTTTCCTCTACAAAATTTCTTTTATCTCCAGTTCGACTCACTCTTGATATATCTCTACCTGATTTACTTACTTCTCCTTTTCCGAGGAAATTCTTTGGGTAAAAAAAAAAAAAGAAATTCATAAATCTCGCAAGATTCATAAAACTTGAAGTTTATTCAACGCTCGTTCGATATTTCTTTTTACGAGAATACTAAAATTTTCTAGATGAAATGGAAATACTCGTCGTGGAACCATCCTTCTCCCTGTCGAAAGACGAACGAGTTTATCGCCATTACACCGTTCGATTATTTGATCTTGCTTATACACTCCTTTACGCGCGATTTATAATTTGAAGAAAGCAATCGTTTATTACGAGGATTTCACGCCCAACGAAAATCATTCCGTCCGTCGAAACGATAAAAGTTTGGCGACTGGGTGTAGTTTAGCGACGCCACCGTTACTGAATCACAACTTTTGAATCTCTCCTCTCTCTCTCTCTCTCCGACCGAAAATTAAAGCTCCACGGGCGAAATGGGTTAATTATAAGATTGGGGGGAGGAGGAGGAGGAGGAGGAGGTCGTCAGGCCTCGTTTCAAATCGTTCGGGGTGTACGGCCAGCAAAGTTGCGCGGGCCAAACTTCTGTTCTGTCGAGTTCCCCGAAGTGCACTCTCTCTCTCTCTCCCCCCAACGCCGTTACGTACGCCGGCCAAGTTTCCTCGCGATTGTAAACATCAAGTAATAAGCTTTCGCCGACTTTTGCGCTTAGTTAGCCGCTTATTTATTATATATATATATTTTATTATTATATATTTATTATTATATATATATTTTATTATTATATATATATATATGTATATATGTATATACATAAGAATGACGGTCAGAGCCGCTGTGGTTGTGTTGAACGCACGTGGCGAGAGAATGGTTTTTTTCCACGATCAAACGAATGTAGTGCGAGGAAGAGAGAAAATATTTTGTAGCGAAGAAGTATTAACCTTGCTATGTCTCAATCCTACATGTATATATATATATATATATATATATATATATATATATATATATATATATATGTAGCAACAACATCAGATGTTAATTGGCCATCAACATTCTAATAAAAATGAACGACTATTGTAATGAAATGATGTAACATTCATGGATAATTCACAAAAATTTTCATTAAACGTGGTTACCGGTACGAATCACTATATGTAAGTAAACAAATAATCAAGTAATGAGTCGTATGAGAATAATTAATAGGATGTGCCTCGTCTATTGGTTTAAGAATCATCGAATCAAAGGGAGGAGGAAGGATGCGTGACAAAAAGCTTAAAAAGGGTTTAAAAGCTTCCGACTAAAAGCCTCTGACTGTTCGACCTCTTTCCTACGGAAAAAAAAAAAAAAGTGGAGGATCAACTTTTCTCGTTACACAAAGGTTGATCGTTAACGACACCGATAATAAATGAGAAGGAATATCGAAAGCGACGTTCAAGATTTTGCGTTAAAGTTTTTTTTTTATCTATAATTGTAAATCGAAGCATTTCCAAGCCTTCTTTTCTTTTCTTTTCTTTTCTTTTCTTTTCTTTTCTTTTCTTTTCTTTTTCAATGCGTATCCCCGCGCATCTCGGACAACAGAGAAGGCGGAGAAAGTTTTTTTCTCTTTCTTTTTTAGAGGAGATGGGAAGAGAAACTGGAGTTTGAAAGCGCTATTTTTTCTTTTCTTTTTTTTTTTTTTTTCTTCTTTTTGCTAAATCTAACACTTTTTGCCCCGGCGTTAATTTTACAGAGATGGTGTGTGTGTGTCGTTTACTCGACTGGCTGTTGTTTGCACTGCACGAGAAGGGGAAGAAAGTGACTGCATGATAAAGTGCGCTTTCGACGAAGCAGCTTTGCCCCTAGAGTAAACTGCTACTTGGAATTTTTATTCGTCTCGAGATATTCCCTTGTTAATTTGATTCTTCGTCCTGCTGTGGATGTTTTTTTTTTTTTGAAAAAAAAAAGGAAAACAGAGAGAAGCATTCCCCATTTTCGCAGAGGGAACGCTGCCGCGATGATTTTCATAAATCTCATGGAATGTAAAATGGAACACGGGGACAAAGTTACTTACTCGGTCTCGGGTGAATCCTCGGGTGTCACGTGTCACAAGTGGATAAGCAACGCGACTTGTTTCCAGGGGAAATTTTATATTTACCCCTCCCCTCCCTGCATGCGCATCAATCTTACGACCAGAAGCTCGTCAAAAAAAAAATTTGATACTCTACAGTCGAGACTGTTTTTCTTTGTGGGAGGAAGAATTTCCATTTCCTCGAGATCCCTAATTTCTTCAAGATCTAAGATTTCACCCCCTCTCGGGAGGGATATTAAGAAAACGGTATTTATACGGAAGCGGTGTGTGTGTGTGTGTAACGTGTGTTATATTATGCAACGGTGATGGTTGTTGCGCACGGAAAGCACAAGTTTCGTTTAATTACTGAAATTAGTGACCAGACTATTACTTAGATACGGTTAGCGATTAAATTAATGACCATTTGGAAATTCGGTTTGCAGTTAGGTTTAGCGGTTAAGGAACTCGTATAATTATGGTCTATCGGTTAAATAATCGTAACAATTGTTACGGTATTAAATAAAACGGTAACGGGTAGAGAAAACTTATATGCCGTTTTTACGGGAGAAATATATTTTTATTATCATCATTTTTTTTTTTTTTTTTAACGTGAAAATTTTCACAGGACGTACGATTTTATAGCGTTATTTTTCTCTCTCTTCTTTTTTTTTTTCTTTTCACGTAATTTTTACGAGTTTAGCTCTTCTATAAACGGGATATTTTATTCCGTTGATATTTATTTTATAGCTTATCGGCCTTTATAGTTATATCGGAAAATCTTTAAATTTTGCTAAATATCCGTAGAGAGGCGGGAGAAGAGTGTAGTTTCAGCTATAAAAATTTAACTTGACGTTATTCTCTTGGAAAGTACGCGTTACGAGTTGGATAAACTTTATCAAAATATTTCGGAATAGATTTTACTTGACGATTAATTATTCGTATTTTTTCAGAAGGAGCGGAACGGGATGTTCTTCCATATAAAACTTTCGTATCGTAATCGATAAAAAGAAAAAAAAAATCTAAATACACCCTAGAAAATTCACCCTTAACAATTCACCCGATTCTCGCCAATTGTACATTTTGAATAATTTATTTTCAGTGATCAAACTGCTCGGATTGTTAGAATGGACGCGAACCAACCACTTCGACTACAAACGGTCTAAAAGGTTGTATATACGGCAAGACGTGTTACAACTAAGTTGCTCTTCGCGTGTGTTTATTTATTCAAACGCGATCAAAGTTACATTAGTTGAAATAGAAATGTTAATTAACAACGTAACGATCAATTCGTTCGCGACAGAGATCGAAGGGAATCGAATTTTTTAATCCTTCTTCTTCTTCTTCTTTAAAAATGTATCGATCGAGATAAAAATTCTCTCTCGTTCTTTCGAGAATTTCATAACGATGATGATGATGATGATAATAATAATAATAATAATAATAATAATAATAATAATAATAATAATAATAATAATTCTGATCTCGTTTCGTTAGAAAGACATCTTCGCTTGTACGATGGTTCGCTTCGTAATTATTTACGTTCAACATTCGCAACAACAGGGATTCCCCGCTGCAATTAACACACGCGAGTGTGCGAAACTGGTTGGAAACTTTTACGAGCGCGCCACGTCCCGAAGAAATTTCCTGAGCGCGGCAACGCTCGCTGCGAAGCATTCAGCATCCGGCGTTACGGCATCGTGCGAGCCTATACCACTCCCTGGATAGGAGACGCGCCCTCCCTCCCTCCCTCCCTCCCCTTCCTTCCTGTTCCTCCGCTTCCTGCCGCGCTTTGCACGCGCTTTTCCAGAAACAACGAACTTTGCCCCCTCGTTGCGCGTCCCTCTGCGTCTTTTTCAACCTAGCCTACGCACGCTACCGCCCCCCCCCCCCTTCCTTCCTTTTTTCTCTCTTTCGGGACCAAGTTGTTAAGTAATGTTCCGATCCGCGAACCGTGGCGCTCCTCCTCATTTCATACTTCCGCTCCTCGCGAATTTTTATCCGGATAATATTTGGAAAATGAAAAAGAAAAGAAAAAAGAAGTAAAAATGGGAATTGGTTGTTGGGAAAATAATTTCGTTCTTTTTTCTGAAACATCAATCATTGGTTCAAGTGCGATCAAATGGAATACGACTCGATCGATAACAATTTCTCGAATCGTGTTCGTCAGTTTGGTTCAATCGGTGTATCTTTATCTCTGTCGAAATTGTCGGAACGAAATTTTGAAGACCAGTTTTGATATTAACGTGAGTACCGTTAATACACCTTCTCCTTTTCCCCTAACTTTTTTCTTACCTGAACACTAGTCTTATCTTTTCGGTAATAAAAAAGTACAATATATCGAAAATGCTTCCTTTGGTCTCTTGCATCTTTGCTCGTCACGCGGGAGAAACGCAACCGCACGGAATCGAACGAATTTTTCTTATATAAACCGTGAAAATGCGAACTCTGAATATATATAATAACTGCACGGTTTAGAACAAAGTTGGCTGGATAAAAACGTTCAACTAGCGACACTCGTGTGAAAAAACGGAATTACTCTCCTACAACCCAATATATATATAATAGAAGATTTCTCCTCGACTTCTTTAAACACGCGTTATGAACACGTGCACGCGAAATAATTGCCTAGTTATCGATCGCCGAACGAAACTGTTGCGCGATTCGCAACGAGTGGATCGGTAAAAACGAATAAAATTGGCGATACGAATACACTGTCCCAACTTGCCAATAACAAATTACGCTCGCGCGTAAATTGTGAGGGCAATTATCGTGTCGTTCACACCGAAACAAGATTGCTTAAATTTATCATATTTTCACCGGTGTGAAAATCCATTTAGTAGTAACGCACGCTTATTTCGTAATCCATCGTTCGATATATTCGGTTGTGACAAATTTACGCTCCGATTCTCGGAGAGATTTGAACGGAAGAATATTCCATTGTCCATTGGTTTGAGACAAAGCAGGGAGTTTGAACTGATTTGGAAATTCGATGGGACATATGATTGCTTCGATAATTTCCTACAAAGTAAATTGCACCTCGATGAATGCTCAAAGTTTAATCCATTCGCCTTGATAATTCTCCGTGTTATTATTTTGATGGATGGAAAAAATGGTCGCGCGGACGAAGCTTTTTTTTTTTTTCGCACGTACGAACGAAAATCCATGAATGATACGATCTGGATGGAATTAGGGGGTGAAATTCGAGATAGGGCCAAAGCAACGAAAAAGAAAAAAAAGAAAAAAAAGAAACTTAAAGACGCTTCCCGTTTTTATTTGAAATTTCAAACGAGCGCAAACGAAAGTTACGAAAGTTTCACAACTCTCCAGTTTTCATTGAATTTCATCGCACCTTCGGGGGTATATAACGCGATTCTCCGTTGAAATTTCATTTGCAACGGAATCTTTTCCCTGTAAATATTTTTATTAAAGGAAAGGAAAACGAATTTCTCCCCCGTCCCGGGGGAAAAAAATTCGAAATTAAAATTACCCGATAAGGGGTAAGAGGAGGGAGGAAATGTAAAGTATCGTTTTCTCCAAAAATTATCCAGCGCGATGTTTGCGTTCTTTTTTTAATTTTTTTTTTTTTTTTAATTTTCCAAATATTAATCGCGCCTCCACGTAATTAACGGGACGCAGTTGGTGATAATCGTTCGACGAGGCGAATCGCGACCACAAAGCGACGAGCGTCTCTTTGGTAAATTTTGTTGTCGCAAATGATTGGATAGACTGTAAATATTTACGCGTAATATACTACATATTTCAGGGGTTGGAGTAACTGTGTGGATACTGCAGGAACGGTTGATTATTCCCGATGTGGGAAACTGATAACGTCTAAAATCAATTCCATTACGGTTTGAGTGGTCCGTGATAATCAGATGGCCCGAACAGATAAGACGGTTAACCGACGTGGTAATTTAATTTTTTTTTCGACCAGATTTCTCGAAGAGATACATCACATCTTTTCTCCGTTTTTTTTTTTCTTTTTTTTTAGTTTGTTTAGAAAAGTCGGTCTGTTAGAATTTTTGAATAATTGTGGCAAAGTGAAATGATAACGCACCGCAACGAGAAAGAAAGAATGTATGGAAAGAAGGATTCAAACAGGAGGATTTTTAAAAGCATGTATACATGTATATTTGGCTACTATTCTATATATAGTTCGTAGGGAAAAAATTCTGGGCAAAAATATTTTTGAGACGGATTTTGTGATGAAACGCTCGGTTTCAAAATTTGTTTAGAAATTGTGAATTATTTTCGTTCGAAGGAATATAATGGAGGTAAGGAAATTTTAGGAATTTCATTGCTGAACGGGAAGAAAGGGTAACGAGGGTACTTTTTGTAAATGTTTAAAAATTTCACGTTTGCTTTGCCACGAGACTCGACGCGTTTCGAATAAAACGAAACATACTGACTTTTTTGAAGCGAAACATTAATGGGTCAACAGCCACTTCAATTTTTGACGTCAACACGTACTATGAAAAATTAAGAAACGAGTTGGGAAAGTTACGAATCTCAGTTTCGAAAAAAAGAAAAAAGAAAAAAGAAAGAGAAGAGAAAGAAAACATTGAACGCGTGGCGAAATTGCGTCGATTCAAATTTACATTACGTATTTATAATTGAAACGTGGGGGCCTCATGGGTATAAATCATTTTTACGTAGCGCAATTAAGAAAACGTCCTTAAAAAAACGTGATCCGAATCGTGACATGCGCGTTTTATATTTAAACTTTTTCCCTCGATCGTTATGATTTTACACTTTTTAAATTGCTTCTCTTTTTATTTCCGAAACACATCCGTCCATCGTGCCATTGTTATTTCTTCAACGATTTAACAACAACATACCTATAAATTTGAAAATAAAATAAAAACTTGTATCGTATTTAACGATAAAAAGGAAGATAATTGCGAAGAAGAGGAAGAAGAAGAAGAAGAAAAAGAAATTTAACGAGAGTTTGGTCAATCCAAAAGATAATAGTATATTTCGTTGCAGATAATATCCCCTTTAATGATACAATTGGAGGAAATTCCGTTTGAAATATGATCGGTCGCAAAGCGATCTTGGAATCGTTACTTTTATACCGACGATCGGTACAAATGTCGAAACAACTCAGTCGAACCGATTATTATACAAACGCGAAATTATTCGTTGAACGGAACGAAAAGACAAATGGGAAGAAATTTCCAAGCGAAAGGGACAAATTTTCCAACATTTCCCGAATACATCTTTCACCGAAAACGTATCATCGTTCCCCGTCGTAACGAATCAACGTTTTGGAAATGATCCTCGGTCGGTATATAATTATACGCCACGACCCGCCTCGATTCAACATTTCCCGACGTACAAAAGTCGTACACACGCAACGATACATAAACACAATTGAACGATTCGATCTTGTACCGTTGATCAAACATTTGCATTAGGATGCAACGATCCGTGCGCGTCGAGGGGAGGGGACGATGTAGAGTGGGACGAATGGCGTTCGAATTTCGAGATTTTCGAAACGACAGAATCATTCGCTCGATTTTATGACGTTTGTCGATAGGTTGCGGAAGATAACGCGCGATTAAAGGTATCGGCGGACCAACGTGTACACGCGTACGCTGCGCAGGGAGCAATCGGATATTCATTTGCGGTTGAAGCCGAACGGGGAAGAGGAGAGGCTCTCGCCTCCCCACCCTCCATCCTCTCCCACTCGAGCCTCCGCCGCGATACACGCGTTCGCGGATCGTTATGCGTTCCGCAGGCCTTGTCCCGTGTCTCTCGCGCCCGATAAAATATACAGGACAAACGTACAGGCGCGCGTCGTTCCCAAATAGCACAGTAGCGCGCTGGCCGAGGCGCGCAGTAGCGCGAGTCAGGCATCGGGCCGCCGCCTCGAGCGTACCCTTTAAACGCGCATTTTTCTCCTCGAAAACCGAGGAAATTTTTTCCCCCCCCTCACTTTTTCGAAGAAAACAAAAGGAATCGGAGAATAGAGAGGGGAATACTCGGTTGTTTCAGGGAGGGAAGCAGTGAATAGTAGCAGTTCGAAACGATATATACTTTTATCATCGAAACGTGTAAATGAAAGCGAGTGGAGGAGGGGGAAGAACCTCTTTGAAAAGTGTGAAAGGGTCGACGAGAGGCAATAAATATTGATCCACGCGTGCGTGTTCACGGTTAAATGCGATTATGCGCTATTTGTAGGCGCCTTTGGTGTTCTCCTCCCCTCCTTCTCATGGATCACAATGAATTTACAGGGATTGGATTCGTTTCGATCCGTTATCCCAATTCATAGTTTTATGCATCGAATCGGAATTGAATTCGAAAGTAAGGATTAATAATTATAAACGAATTATATTATTTTTACGTATCACCTACGGATCAAACGATATTTTAATTCTTTTATTTATTTATTTATTTATTTATTTTGATCGTGCGAAACTCTGTGAAATGCGACACCAAGCGAATTTCGAACGCGAGGCAATCGATCGATGTCGGTTCTCGATGCTTTGATTTACGACGTCGCTCTTTCTTACCTTAGCCGCGTTTCTCTCAATTATGGCGCGTTTCGAAACGTGGATGGTTGTACTCGGCAAGAGAACTCGGGAGAAAAATGTCATCGCGATGGACGATTGACGGCAAATTAAATTACGATAACGACCCTTTCCAGAAAATTATATTAGTGGAATAAAATTGGCGCTACCTGTTATTTTTTTATTTATGAGACGGGGCACGAATATCTATAATATGTGCAATATTAACACGTGGGAAGGATCTACGTGACAGAATGGGTGGATCGTATTTAAAAGGCCGGCGGAACATATTCGAAGCGCGGAAGATATTTCATTGTTATCGCCGAATGAATCAACGAATAAACAATTCTATTACGTCGAATCACGATGTAAACGTGAAGTACCCGGGAAAATTAAAATATCGCGCACACCGTTTAAATTTATTTCGGAATTTCGTTTTTCATCTTATCGAGATATGCAGAGAGAAAAATAAAAATAAAACAAAGCTATATATATATATATATATATATATATATATATATAAATAAGGACAAACGAATTATATGTCCAACAACAAATAAATAAATTTTCCACGTATCGACGTATTCGAAAACCGAAAAGCGAATTAATTTCAGTGTTAATAAATACGGTTCAACGTTTCATTTTTTAATATCAACCCTCAATTAATATACATTATACGCCACACACGATGTTGCGCGTTCACCCGACGTTTTTATCCACGAGACCAGAGAGAGAGGAAAATATCGTGCTCCGCTCGAAAATATGTACACGAAATAACGATACGAAAAATAATACGATTCGAAAAGGAAAAAAATCACAGAGAGAGATGGAAATTATGCGAACGATCGTATCGTTTTTTTTTTTTTTTTTTTTTTTTTATCTCATTTCGTTTCGAACGACACGGGGTGGCGTGCAACCGAGCTATAAATTAGAAGCTCATATCGGCCGGTTTCGGCGGAGTTTGATGTCTTTTTCCCGCGCATTCGGGAATCGTCGCGGTCGGGTTTTCATTTTGGAATCACCCTATTTGCTCGCCGCCACTCTTCCTCCTCCTCCTCCTCTTCCTCCTCTCCACACGTACCATATTTTTTTTCGGCACAGTCGGTTGTTTTGCAAGCAACAAACAATGTCCTCGATTACACCGGCGGAACGGAGGTTTAAAGTAACGAGATCGCCCACGTTTTCCCCACGCTTTGTGCATTTTTACAGGGGGAAATTACAGGGAGAAGGGGGGTTGTTTGTTCGACCGCAGCATGGCTTCCCACCGCCTGACACTGTGACCCTCTCCTCGCTCTCCACCCTTGGCTTTTGCTTGCAGACAGTTAACAAAGTTTCACCTTTGACGGCGTGTGTGTGTGTGTGTGTGTGTGTGTGTGTGTGTGTGTGTGTGTGTGTGTGTGTGTGTGTACGCGCGGCCTTTTGTGGAAAAAGAGAAGGAAAAGGAAAGAAAGAGAAGGGAAGGGAAGGAAAAGAATCGGGAATGTGCAATGTCATTCGCATTACCTGGAAGAATAACTCGCTTTCGATGTTGTGTGAATGTCTGGGACAGGAGGGCCGGCGCGAGCGAGCTTTGTCGTTTTTACCTCGCGATTCAGAGATTCCTCCATTGTTGCTCTATTTGTCCGCCTTTTTTCCCCTCCCTTTTTTTTTTTTTTTTTGCGGATACCGCCGTTGTAGGCGCTTCAACCCTTCGCACTCGTATGTCGCCATATAGGCGACATTATATATTTTACCGTTGCACTCGTATGTCGCCATATAGGCGACATCTTACATTATTTGGGGTCAAATTATAGCCAGATAATATTACATAATATTCATTTAATTAAATTTATTTAGAATTAATTGAAATCGTGTTTTCAAGAAATATGATGTCCCTAACATATTACATAGATTTTCATATTTCAAAAGAGTGTGAGACGCAGATTAAATATGTTTATTTGCTAATTTTTTCTACTAAACCGGAAATTTTAATTTATATGTTATGTTCGCATAAAAATATTTCCCTTTTGATCGATTATGAAAAAAAATTCCGAGTTGATGGGTGGTAGCCTTTCGAAAAAATTTCCGTGTTGATTGGTATCCTTATCGAATATATATACGAGTGCAAAGGGTTAAAAAATGTTGCCAACTTTGTATTTTTATTATAATTATTTAATAAAGCTTAATAAAGCAAACGATAACACGATACGATAAACGATAACACGTATTTATAAAAAAATTTCTATACACATATATATATATGTTGAAAACGAGAAATAAAATGCACGGATTTGGTTGAACGAGTATATTTAATAATACGTAATTGCGCGTGCCTGTTTACAGAACATTTGAAGCGTGCGATGAAGCGTTCAATGATAAAAGCGGAAATAAAATTTCAATGAACTTTAAATTTTGTAACGATATAATGGTATCGTTACAAAGTTTGGAAAAATTGAGAGATTATTCGTTCACTCGCAACGATATTTAAAAATTTACCAAATTTATTGCTCGTTTCTTGCGTGATAATCAATGATGCCGCCTTAATGTATTAACAACTTTGAAAAACTCGTAATTAATAATATTATTGGAATGAATTTTTTTCTTCACTCCCTTCCCATAAATCAAACAGAAATCGAATCATCGAATCCTCTCCAGATTCGCCTCACGTCGTAATAAATAATAAAAAGTTTCGTCACATTGCCTTACGTAACCCTTTACAAAACATTCCCCTTAAACTTCAACCCTTCCCACTTTCTCGTGACTTGCATAATTCTCTTTCGATTCGACTCGACTCGATTAACAATACCAATGTGTTTCGAAAAATGAACGAAATCTCACCGTTAGATATTCACCATTGTTCGTAAACCACAAATACAAATCGAAGCTCGACGGAATTGGAAATGTTCTTTTTTTTTTTTTTTTTTTTTTTAAGGAAGAGAGGGAAACTGATCGAAATTTGGTAGACGAACGCGAGATCTCAGCTTCAGAAAAATCACGCGCCGATCTTGACGTATAATAATTCGAATAAATTCTCCTCGAATATCTCCTCGCTGATATATCACACTATATACATATATAAAACGATTCATTAGAAATGGTTTACGAACAATACATATTCATTTAATTAAATTTATTAACAATTAATTAAAATCGTGTTTTCAAGAAATATGATGTCCCTAACATATTACATAGATTTTCATATTTCAAAAGAGTGTGAGACGCAGATTAAATATGTTTATTTGCTAATTTTTTCTACTAAACCGGAAATTTTAATTTATATGTTACGTTCGCATAAAAATATTTCCCTTTTGATCGATTATGAAAAAAAATTCCGAGTTGATGGGTGGTAGCCTTTCGAAATAATTCCGAGTTGATTGGTATCCTTATCGAATATATATACGAGTGCAAAGGGTTAAACGCGGGGGAGAAAATGGAGGGGAGGGAAAAATTGGGGTTGTTGCGAAAAAGGGGCAATCGTTTGTTTGTTCGAATCGGTTAGAACGAAGCCAATAGAACGAAAATTTAACGCGGTTAATGTATCCGGGCGAGGAGGAAAAGTTGTGGAAAAGTAGAAGTTTATTTAACGAAATAACGTGAATGGGGAAAACGTTTATTAGGGAGGAGGGTGGAAAATATATTTTCTTCTTTTGCAAAGAACTTTTGACATCCCCGTTACGCAAAACGCGTATCTCTTTCAACAAGTTTCGAGGCGCGAACTTTGGAGAACCAGTTAAAATAAGTTTTCGTTTCGTGTTTGTTCTCTATATCTATAAATTGAGATCTATATTTACGGTTGGTCAAAAAAGTTGCTCGAATGCTTTTTAACTCGCGTTTCGTTCCATTTCGAAAGATTTAGAAATAACGAAGAAATAATGTATCCTTTATTAGAATCGATCACGAATCGAGTGTCCTTTTTTATTGCTAACGAGAAAAAGAAAGAAAAAAAAAAAAAAAAAATAAAAAATACTTCGATGACGATGAAGTTAATGTGGTTTTTTTTTTTCGCTCCTATTACAGGAAATATAAACGAAGAAAAAAAAAAAAAAAAAACACGATAAAGTTTCCGGTATCGCGATACGAGGCATTGAAATATCGTTTCAATAAAAGTTTTCGCAAAAAAATATAACTGCTATATTTCCACTAACACTTTACTTCGCGTAAAAAGATAGTCTTTCGCGCGTAGAAAATTTACACGACCCGACTAAAAAATGTTCGCGCGAATATTCTTTGCGATCGACGCTACAAATATAACAGAAATATAGCATATAGCTATTATATATTTTTTTTCCCCGATTTAACCATTGATCTGAAACTAAATTTTTCTAAAAAAAAAAAAAAAAAAATACATATATATAAATTATCTGAAAGAGGGAATAGATCTTAAAATTTATCCCCAGCCAACATTTTTATCTCGAAAACGAATTTATATTCTTATTTTCACTCGATTGAATTACGAGCCAATGTAAATGAAATATGTTATTTCAACGCGGCCCGTGAATATCGCGGATATCCATGGATACGAGTTATTTATTAATGTTAAATCGACACGGGTAATAATTTTTTTCTTTTATTTATTTATTTTTTTTTTTTTTTTTTCCCCCCCACGAACAATTTACACCGCGGAATGGAAACCTGTTCGACGTTTCCCAACGTGTTCGTGTTTCGGTGGTGGGAATGTTGGGGGGGCATTGAGATTTGTGCGCACGGTACACGTTTCGTATTTGTAGAATACGCGAACGATCTAATAAAATGGCGCGTTCAGTGGCCCGTCGCGGCGATAAAACCGGGCCGTGGCATCAATTTTTTAAGATCATTCCCTCAGAAAACTCGCTTTGCCGGGAGGATATCGGATTCTCGAGGCCAACCCCTTCCCTCCGATCGAATTCATACGGACGGAGAATCGGCGTCAGTTTCTCTCGAAAACTGGTCTCCCGGAACGGAACAATGGACGCCGTCTCTTTCGCAAGTGAAATATTTAACGTAACAACCGGGAAGGAAAAATCACGCGCCGTTTTTACGTTATTGACTCCCCCGAAACAACATCGTCTCCTTTCCTCTTTCCTTCCGCTCGAAATGAAAATTTTCGACGAGGCAATTTTTTTCTCCGCGCTAGCCAACCACCACCACGACGACGACGACGATGACGAGTTTTATTTTTTGAGTTTCTTTGACTTTTCTTTTTTCTTTTCTTTTTCTTTCCTTGATAATGCGTATATGCGTATAAATTTGATAATTTTATGAAAAGAGGAAAAAGTTTTATTTTCGGTTTATTTGGGACGGGGCTAAGTTCTAATCCTGTAATATAAATATAAACGTAATATGTGTAATAAACGTAAAATGTATAATAAATATGAAACGTAGCTCACGCACACTTTTTGTTGGAAATCACTCACGTGGAAGCGAAGTGACCATCTATTTGAATTATTCCAATTATCGTGGAAAATAAATTAAAGTTAAATAATATAACCGATCGAGGGGAATATCTTGAGACAGATCGTCTAATCAATTAAACACGGTCGGCCGTGAAAACCTGCGCTCTTTATGTATACATAATGCGCATCCCGCGCTCTCTCACTCCTCGGCGAGAAGGAGTAATTGAAAGAGCGGCGGCGGTGGAGGGGAGGCGAGGAGAGTGGAAGCTTTTTTCCCTCCCTCCTCCCCTGATACACGCGGCGAATCCGTTAAATTGATAAAGTTTCCCAAGAACTTTTATAATACCCGTGGCCCCTCCCCTCCACCCGGTTGAAGAATGTCGAAGTGTATAAGCCGAGCCGGCAATTTACGTCTCTCCTCTCCCAACCCATAGGTGGAATTTCTTGGTCTTGCCAGAGAGTTGGGTCGGGAACTCGTAGAGAGCTGGAAACCGATACCTCTTTGACCACGAGTTTCCTCGAGTTTCCGCGGCCGGGATGCGGGCGGGTAGGTAGGTGCGGGTAGGTAGGCTGTTTATCACACTTTCGCGGGGGGAGGGGCATAACCGGGGAGAAATCGTCCTCCGAGCGTCATCTGCATTACAAAAGATCCGCGTCGTCCGATTCGCCAACTACTGTGTGTAGTAACCGAGTTCCGGCGTCGAGGAGGAGAAGGAGGGGAGGAGGAGAAGAGGAGGGGAGAAGAGGAGAAGAGGAGGGGAGGACGTTTCCTTTCGTTTCCTTTCGTTTCCTTCCTTCCTTCCTTCGCTCGTCGGTCGGTCGGTTCGTTCCTTTTCCACGAGTGTCTGGCCGCTCCTTCCCCCTCCCTCGTTTCCCCAACTTTGCAATTGTAATCAACGATAACGATTCGGCCACCTCGTTTCGTTATTCGCGCGGAATAATTCCACGGCCGCCGAATGCGAAACGCTCGCCATTCGACGAACGTTTCTATTTAAGAGATTACCTTTTCTCACCTCTCTCCAGCTGTTGTCCCCCTGCTCCGGTTGTTGTTTAAGGTTAACAGCGGAGTCGCCTTAATTCCCCTCTTCGAATTCGAACAGTATTTCCCCTTTTCCCTGCCCTGCCACGAAATATTAAAATCTCGTGAGAGGAGAGAGGCACGGTGGTCTGGTAGACGGAGTAAGCCGGGAATATTGCATCCGAACGAGGGCGAAGTTTGGAAGCGAAATGCGCGAGGTTACGTTAAAACTGCGGCTTGCGTTGGCGGGAGAGAGAGAGAGAGAGAGATATACGCGTCGACCGTGCGTCCTTGTACTCTTGTCTCTCTCTCTCTCTCGTGTGTGGCGGAGCTTCGTAAATCCATCACCCCTTCCTTGGAGTTTTCGAAAAACGTCGGCAAGAGTACGCCGATATCCTAGTTTAGAGGTATCAGTTTCCATCTACGCTCCCTCCCCTCCGCCAGAATTCCGAAAGTTTGGCGTCCGAACGGACGACGTCCTTCTCTTTCTCTTCCTCCTCCTCCTCCTCCTTCTCCTTCTCCTAACGCTCTCGTCGTCCCTCTCGAATTCAACGTGGTGCGAATACGAACGATGTACGACTTCTCTCGCCGCGAAAATGAGTCATTCCTTTCCCGACACGTCCCCGTCGACAGGAATATGGGGAATATATCGGCGATCAGATTAGGCGAAATGGAGTTTCGCGTTGACGAGGAACAGAGGAGCGGGGGAGCGGGTGATTTCTACGATTTCGAAGCGAGGCGGGCGGTGGAAAATGGTTTCCAAAGGGAAGAAAAGAGGGCGGGGATCGAGCCGCGATAAATGTTTGCCGGTTGTAAACCGGTTGCGGTGAAAAGCGACATAATCGTGAACTTGTCGCGCCGTGCCCGTTCATCCCGATTTCCATAATTTCGAACTCTTCTCGTCTCGGGAGAAAAAAACTTTGGAGATTCGAAGAACTCAGATTCGAAGAAAGAAAGAATTTTTCCATACGGATTTATTTTTATCGATATTTCTTTTCTTCCTTCCTGTTAAATATCGAAACGCGTATATTCCCCGCCCCTTTTTTTGATCTTTTTGATCGAATTAAATTCTCCGCTTGTCTCGTTTAGATATTTCGTTTAGAAAAAAAGGGGGTATTTTGTTTACGTCCCAACTCCCGTTGAGCGCCAGCACTAGCGCATTAGCAATTCCGTTCGCGCTGCTAGGAATTGTACTTGGTAACCGAGAACAATAAAAATGAAAATACAGGGGAAGAAAAAGCGCGTTCGGTGGACAATTTCGTTTCCATTTCGTTTTTTCAAAAATCCCTGGATCCCCCGACCAGATTTCCGGCTAGCGGAAATTCACTGGCTTGCGCGGCGTCAATTTACGGAAACTCGAGGGAGGGGAGGGGAGGTGGGGGCGAGCGAGTCGCGTTTGAAAAATTGATTCGTAGTAGCGACGACTGATGCTTTGAGTCGGGACCGGCGCACGGATAATTTTAACCGGTTTTCAATTTTATTTCGATTTTCAAACGCACCCGGTGTTGTACCGGGAACGATATACGATATTTCGATCAGAAATTTTCGAGCGTTTCGCTTTTTTCGACCCGTTCGGGATCTTTCCATCTTCCTAACGTCCGTCCGAAAGACGAAAGATTGTTCGAGGATTTGGCAACGCCGCGAGATTAACGCCGCTGTATTTAGGCGATGGCTTCGACGAGTTCGCTGGCCTATCCAGCTGGAAATCCAGTTATGAACGATCCTCGAGTCCACGGCTTTTTCACGGACGATATCCAGCTTTGAAGTTTCCCAGAAGGATATCCCACCGTAGCAATTAAAGAGAAACTTTTTATCGTTAACGTGGCTCGTTTCTCTGTGAAGCGGAGGGGGAAGAGAGAGAGAGAGAGAGAGAGAGGAGGGAAACGTTGACTCGGGAGCCTCAAACGAAGAACTTGGCCGCCGCGTCACTCTCTTCCCCTCCGCCATTGTGAATCCGTTCGAAATCCGTTTGTTCGGGTTTCAATTACGCGATAATAGGAACCGTGTCTACTTCCCCGGAACTTGGCCAACAATACGCGCTTGCACACGTGCGCAAGCGATATATATATATATATGTATATATATATAGATAGCGTTGCTATACACGGTTAACACGGTAAATTTGTCCGTTAAAATTAATACCGAATACATGCGTATATTCAAAAGACTGCGGGGGAAATTAGTTTTCGTAAGAAATTTGAATATCCAGATCCTACCAAGATATCCTTACGATGAATTTTGAAAATTTAAATTTATACATATTTTTGAAAAAACGAAATGGAAACGAAATTGAACCATCGAACGCGCTTTTTCTTTCCCTGTATTTTTATTTTTATTGTCGCTTAAATTTATACACTTTGCACAATATTTATGAAAAATATCGGCGGGAAATTGACGGAAAAATGTGTGTAATATTTTTTAACGATATACAAGATTCAAAACTACTAGGAAATTAGTATCATTTTGAGATATTTCAACACCAAATCCTTACGATGGATTTTGAAAATTTAATGTCGCTTAAATTTATACACTTTGCACAATGTTTATAAAAAATATCGAGGGAAATTGATGGAAAAATATTGCTAGTGGATTAATATTTTTTAACGACGGTATACAAGGTTCAAAAGTATTAGGAAATTAATATGTTGAAAAATTTCAACAAATCTTACAAAATATCCTTACGATGGATTTTGAAAATTTAATGTCGCTTAAATTTATACTTTGCGCTTTGAACAATGTTTATGAAAAATATCGGGGAAAATTGAAAAAATATTTTTAGTAGAATAATATTTTTTAACGACGGTATACAAGATTCAAAAGTACTAGGAAATTAGTATCATTTTGAGAAATTTCAACACCAAATCCTTACGATGGATTTGAAAATTTAATGTCGCTTAAATTTATACACTTTGCACAATGTTTATGAAAAATATCGAGGGAAATTGACGCAAAAATATTGTTAGTAGAATAATATTTTTTAATGATATACAAGATTCAAAAATACTAGGAAATTAGTATCATTTTGAGATATTTCAACACCAAATCCTTACGATGGATTTGAAAATTTAATGTCGCTTAAATTTATACACTTTGCACAATGTTTATGAAAAATATCGGCGGGAAATTGACGGAAAAATGTGTGTAATATTTTTTAACGATATACAAGATTCAAAAGTACTAGGAAATTAGTATCATTTTGAGAAATTTGAATATCAGATCCTTCCAAATAGAAGATATCTTAGCGTAGATTTTGAAAACTTGTCGTTCAAAATGGCGTCTTAATATTTAAAAATTTTTTTTATATACATATAATATATAAATATAAATCTCTTCTTTTTCTTCCCTTTCATCTCTACTCCATTTTTAATTTACACCAATCCACGGCGCATCTTGTGAAAGCCAGACGATGGATAATTACGAAAGATACGCAGCCAAGAGGAAATGAAAAACTTCGATCAATATAACAATGAAACAACGAGAATGAGAAATTTTACGAAGAAATAGATAAATACGTATCACACGATTACATATCATATCATATCACGTTTCGAATGATTATATCATACTTTTCAAATTACTTGCTTGCCTGAAAAGAAAAAGGAAAAAAGAAAAGAAAAATAATCTTCTTTCGTAAACGGATTAATATATCTGCAAATCAGAAATCACACTCGGCAATATTAACAAGTGTAATCAACGTAATAAACTACACACAGACTGTAAACGTTCAAAAGCCTAGAGGCATCATATAAGCTAATTTCTAATTGGATAACGTATCGATACATTCGATTATCCAAAATCTACCTACCTAAATTACCTATCTACGTAATTTATCTCGATATAAAGAAGAATCTATGGAAACTGTAGAAGAAGATATAACATAAAAACGAAGAAAGAAGAAAACGCGACGAAACCCTAATTTCTAATTTCTAATTAATTTCTAATTAATCCAAGGAATAATTCTTCTCTTCTCTTCTCTTTTTTTCGAATCTCGCCCTTTCTCGCGCGCCCTTTCCATTTGTTCGACGGGGGCATGTGTACGGCGCAATCTGAGCCTCGGCTGCGGATGATGAACGGCCGCACGAAGAGAGACACATTGCCATCACGAGATAGAATGCTCAACGGAAATTGAAATTTTGACGGGGCGTAGGAGAAAGGACCACCGTGGTGCATGCAACAGACACGCGTGTGTGTACGCATATACGTATAAGATCGTACGTCATGCACCGTCTCGAACGCGTATGTACACACACATATATATATATATACACCAAATATCCAGATAACTTATTCTCAATGATGCGTATCGTCTATCCTTACATCGAACCGATTTATGACGATATATATGACTGATATATCCGAATTTGTTACTAGGGAAGAAGAAGAAGAAGAAGAAGGAAGGGTGGAAAGAGGAAGGAGAGGATAAAGGAAGGAGGAAGAAATTTGTGGAAAATAAGTAAAAGTGGAGAAGTTCCCTTTATTCCTCTGGAGGAAAGTGGTGAATTAGAAATGAGGAGGGGGAGAAATGGGAGAGAGTTTGAATAATAGAGAGAGGAGGGAGGAAGTAGGAATTCTTCGTATCCGGGAATATGTGTATCGAAGAGCGATAGAACGTTGTAATTTGGTTTTAAGAGCAAATATGCGCGAAATTGAAGGGAGGGGAGAGAAAAATTCGAGAAACGAAACGAGAGTTCGAGACACGCCCCCCACTTCTCGATATAAATCTCGATAAAAATTTTACTGGAAATTAAACGCGTTTGGAAAAAGTAGGAAGCACTTTTCCTAATGAAACGATTCTTAATCGTTCTACATTGGGCGATCTTGCCCTGTTTTAAGATCGAATTTAATATCCCCCCTCTCCAAAAACGTTGAAATTTCGTTAAACGTTTGTTCTCGAAACGAATACAAATAAGAGTCGTTACGAGGACATTATTTCGCGCTGCGATTATCCTGAAAATTTAATTCGACGCACGGATGAACGAGCTTCGTGACGTTTTTGCGGGTGAAATGAATAAAGCCGCGCGATCTCGATTTGAATATATTCGATTCGTTGGAAGAATCGTGATTGGTATATTATATATATATATATATATATGAACGTAAAATTTAAAATCAGAAAGAAGAGATCGCGTTAAATGGGATAAAATGATCTAGCTGGAAGAAATCAAATCACCCATTGACCCAATGTTGGTATAAATGTATTAGCAGTAACACGGATCAATATATTCACGCAAACAAGATGTACGAGAGATGCACTTACTACTTTATATTCCGATAATAATTTACGAGGGGATCGAACGTTTCGAGTGGATAACGATTTGAAATACATTTCTCGGAAAGTGGAGCAATTTCTGCAAGTTAATAAAGGTTAAAACTCGAATGTAAATTTAAAGGATTTATTTTATAACCACTTATGGGACAAAGAAGAAGGTCGATATTAAAAAATCGAATCGCGTTACGTATTATATATATATTTCAAAATTAAAAGAAAAGAAAAAAAAAAAAAAGGTATCATTCTTCAGATATCGCTCGATATCAAGTATAATCATTATTCGAATCTGGAACGGTGATTTCGAAGGCTAATCGTAATGGCGCGACAGATAATTAATCATAGAATTCAGATTGAATGGACCGCGTACATATGTAACGCGTAATCGTTGGCATAGATAATTTTATCCTACGGTACGTCAAAACTGTCACATATAATATATTAACCCTTTGCGCTCGAGAGGCGACCATTTGGATCGAACTGCGATAACGATACTTATTTACGATTTCTTTATTTGCGAATAAATTCCTGGGCCGTTTACGGTGTAAGAATTCGCCTTAATTTTCTTCGATCTCTTTATGGTTAAAAATATTATATATAATATATATAATAATATATAATAATATATAGTATATATATATATAATATAATAATATATAAACCGATACCAATTTAAAATTAAAATTTAAAATATAAAACAAGTTTCATTTTGGGCGTGAAAATTATTTCAATTATTAATTGTAAGTAAATTCGGCGAACAATCGTCTCGAGTGAAGTTGGCCTGAAGCGAACGGTCGATATATGGAGGACAAGACGTTTACCGTTTTAATATAAAATACGTCTGTCGTGGATGGACGCGTGAGAAAAGGAAATAGAAATCGTTCTACTACTCACTTTCCGTGAAGGTATATACAGCTTTGAAGCCTGGGGACTGGCGGGATGACGTGATGCCGTTAAATTCCAAAGAAAGACGTGGTCCGTTGCTCATGATAGGCCGTGCCGGTTTCTCGCCGCAGAACGAATCTATTTTCTCCTTCTTTCTGTCTATGTGCACGTACGCCATCAAGGAGTCCACGCCCTCGCATCTGCAAATTTCGAGAAAGGGGAGGCGATTTATAGCGAAAGGAAATATATATGTATTTCGATAAAGGAGGAACAAGTAGACGAGATTATGATAATTATTACGATTACGCTGAATTATTATTATTATTCCAGTAAATGAACGTAACACGCGATACATCATCCGAGTAACATTGACAACGTTCATTATCATCGATTACCGTAATTGGGTAAAATTGCATATGAGATGGACCGATGCACCAATTGTTAGCCGGAATAGTTTGTTGCCTTCGTGAGTGTGAAAACAAGGTATAAGCGAATTGGCATCGTTGCAAAATTGCAACAACGCCGAACGTTCGCAAAATCGAGTTCGCAAATGTTGTTAACGACAATGGCCAAGAATTTAATTTACGACGATATTTCCCATTTATCTCCATCATTTGTGCCCAGAATATATATATATATATATATATATTATGGGATATGAGAGATATAATCGAGTTATATTTTAAATTAGAAAATAGAAAGGAAAGAATTATTATACCGTATTTTTTTTTATTTGGATCGTTTTATATTTTTCCTATGTTATTATGCCGATCATTTACTGTGTGCGTGGCCACAGTTAGAAATATAATAATTTTTATTTTACTTAAATGCATGGAATATTTTTCGTAGAAATTTTGCTCGTACAAGATACGAGCAATTGCATATTCTTTTATGCTGCACATCGAGAGCATCGTTTCTATATCGCAAAATAAATATTGTAATTATCGTACGAAATTTTAGAGTCGTTCGTTTCGTTAAAAAAAGACGGTAAATATTTTTAATCTTTGGTGTTTATCTTCGAATAAATTTACAAATGTAAATGTAAATATTGTATTTACACGGAGTTTATAAGGTAAATAATATCGTATTTGCGTTTAAAACGAATTTATAAGATAAACAACTACAGTATTATCTATTTTCAGAAAATATTTTTTGGAAATTAAAATTTTTCGTCCTCGCCCATTTCTTTCTGTATTCGTTTATACTTATATTTCGATGAACACAAATTACGTGTTTATCGATTCCAACGATGCTTCGTGATATTTCAATTCATTTAAACGCATTATAATCAAACTTTGTTGTCCCGATAATTAATGCTATTAATGGTAATAATAATAATTTCGATCAATATCAATTATATTTACACGTACGCGAATAATAATTACACTTTGATTATTTTCGATTTCGATATAAAATTAAATAACAACAAATGTATTACCAACGACGATCATCTTTTTGGGGGTGAAAAAAAAAAAAAATATTTGAACCGTTACTTTTGTATTCTGGATGATACGTTATTCGTGGAATACCAACGACACGATTATCAATTAAAATTACAATATGCGAGGGAAATATCGTTTATGAAATAGTCCGATAATTTTGTTCTAGTTGCAGGAAATTTGAAATTTTAATTAGATCTCGGATTTTCATCAACACATTGTAAACTCGTGTATACCGGATTCGAACAGATCTGATCAGTAATGGGTTTTAGGACTTGCGGCAACGGTTCCCCCAAAATTAGGAACATGTACAACCATCCTAAATTGCGTGCTTGTACACTCCGCGTAATACCAGTTCATTGAAAGCATTTAGAAATTAAGAAAACTCTCCCGTTTTCGTTCTCTAAATTTCGAATTATCAAAAAGAAAAAAACAAGAACGAAATTATCATTCAGAAATAATTAAAAGTACTACGAGTTTGGAACCTAAGATAAATGATAATTTATTTCGAGCGAATTATTAAAAAAAAAAAAAGAAGAAAGAAATTATCATTTTATTCAGAAATAAAACTACGAGTACAAAGTTTGGAACCTAAGAGAAAGCAATGATAATTTATTTCGAGCGAATTATCAAAAAGAAAAAAAGAAGAAAGAAATTATCATTTAGAAATAATTAAAAGTATTACGAGTTTGGAATCTAAGATAAATGATAATTTATTTCGAGCGAATTATCAAAAAGAAAAAAAGAAGAAAGAAATAAAACTACGAATTCAAAGTTTGGAACCTAAGAGAAATCAATGATAATTTATTTCGAATTATCAAAAAGAAAAAAAGAAGAAAGAAATTATCATTCACAAATAAAACTACGAGTACAAAATTTGGAATCTAAGATAAATGATAATTTATTTCGAATTATCAAAAAGAAAAAAAGAAGAAAGAAATTATCATTCAGAAATAAAACTACGAGTACAAAATTTGGAACCTAAGATAAATGATAATTTATTTCGAGCGAATTATCAAAAAGAAAAAAAGAAGAAAGAAATAAAACTACGAGTACAAAGTTTGGAACCTAAGAGAAATCAATGATAATTTATTTCGAATTATCAAAAAGAAAAAAGAAGAAAGAAATAAAATAAAACTACGAGTACAAAGTTTGGAGCCTAAGATAAAGCAATGATAATTTAATTCGTTTCGAAACGAATTGAAATAAAATCGGCTCTCCTTCGAATCCGCACATCCGTTTAATTAATAAAGTTGGATCTTTTTCAAAACGTTTAAAAAAAAAAGCTTGGTCGAGGCGCGCGAAAGTTTCGATGTTTCGACGAGAGAAATACTCACACCCACGTGTTGAAACACCCGTAAACCGGGTGTAATATTTTAAAGTACTCCGTTGGAGTAACTCCGTTGTTGTACAAATTGTTTTTCGATACGATGCCGAAACAGGCCGGTGGCGTTGTTCGATCGATCTTTTTCATATGCATTAGCAATGCCACGTTCTCCCCTTCCTTCCTCGCATTCGCATAAATACACACGCGTATCGTAAAATGTGGACAACGCTTTAGGGGAGGGGGAGGTTGACTCTCAACACGGACGACACGATAAAACGAATAGACGGACGTTCTATTTAGTTCGATTTATTTCTACCATATATACATGTATATATATATATATATATATATATATATCTCGTTCTCTGGGATTATCGTTAATTAAACAACGTCGCTCGGGATTCTATTTAATTAATTCGACGCCGCTCTTTATAAGTTTTATAAAAATTGAAATTGTTCTTTTATGTCGTTTCCCTCGAGACTATTATCCAACTATTATTCAATGATAGTGGAATTTTAAATTTTCCACCGTTTGCGAGCAAAATGATGATCGAAGGAAGAGAAAACAGAGATCTATGCTAAAATTATTCCCGAGACTATTATATCTTATCCCTCCTATCGAAACCTAGACGTAAAATCTAAATTCCATTTCCCCCGAAATTTTCTCGAATTCTCGAAACGTGGGAAATGGCTCGATTCATATCGCCAACCGGTCGTTTATATTAACGCTCGCGATCGTTAGAAATCGGAGAGAGTTCGTTAAAGTGAAACGGTCGAACGGGCAACGAAACGGGCAGTATTTGAATCATACTCGAAGAAGCCACTAAATTTTCGCGCCTCGCGGATCGCTGAACCGGCTATAATAAGTATGAATGTTGCGCAATCCCGGTAAAAACGACGATACAAAAGATCTATAACTTTCTTTCGTAGAGGGATTTATCATACCGTTAAAAGGAGCGTATTCAAATATATATATATATATATATATATCGCAAAGTATCCTCCCCTCTTTTTCCTCTTCCTTCCTTTTTAACGACACGATTTGTATGCGCGGAATGAATGTCAGGGATGCATTAATAACGAACGTGAAAATTAAACGACAGTGAATTGAAATAATTCTACTGCTGCCAGTTAATTCCTCCCCTCCTCCTTTTTCGTTCTTTCAACTTGGATGCTCGGCCCACAAGCATTCTCTCTCTTCTTCTTCTTCTTCCTCTCATTCGATTTCATCGTCACAAGGAACAAAATGACCTCGAGAGAGATCGCGCGCGATCCTACTAGCTCGTTCGATGCTAATAAAATTCACGATAAAAACAAGGTTCCGGGTTAAAGATGACGCGCTTCGGTCGAGATCCTTTTTTTTTTTTTTAACGATCGAAGCACGAGAATCCGTCGAGAAATGTCTTCAATCATTTGAAACAGGGTTATGGAATATATAATAATATATAATATATAATAATCGACCGTATATTAGAGGTGATCCCTCTAATTTAGCTAATTACCATTCTACCCTTTCAACTGCCCAAGTCCCTCGAGTTCGAGCGCGCCATTTTTCAGAATATATCGGCGTAAAAAAGGGAAGAAAGGAAGGAAAGCTATTCCTTCACCGTGTTCCCCCCTTTGAGAATGTATCTCTCTCTCTCTCTCTCTCCGCTTTCATATTTATCCGCAATTCTCTGGATATATACGTGGATGGCCGCGCGCCACCAACGCGTGGCATAAAACATATTCAATGGGAAAACTTTTCATCTCCTCCGACAAAGGAAGCCTCACCTGTGGGACCGCACGTGTATTTCCATTCGCTACTGATTTCACGTCCCGTTAGAAACGAAGAAGACAAGACGCGTATCCCCCTCCATATTTTCATATTCAACGCCCCACTCAGCTACCCACTCCCGCCGACCGACTCGAAAACTCGGACCAATAACTCGACTGTATGTACTTCAATCACCGTGTAGCGTGACTTTCGTTTTCGTTTTCCCTCCGTAAGACCCTTGCGAGAAGGAAAAGGAAAGAAAAGGAAAAGGAAAGGAGGGGGAAATTGCAGTGTTTCGTCGTGTCTCTTCTCCGTTCTTTCATTACTCCCTTTCTATCTCACCGCTTTTTTCTTCTCCCTCCTCCCTCTTTTTCATTCGTTTTTATCACCCTCTTCGCTCCCTTCCACCCCTTTCGTCGCGTGTTTTTTCCCTCGCGAGAAATATCGCGCTCCCTGGATACTGGATGTTCTTTTAAAGCCACTTCTTCTTTCTCGGGAACGTAGTTCTGGAATTAATGGAGAATTTTCTTTCCTGTTTTTCTTTTTTTTTTTAGGGCGCGAGTGTTGCGACGCTGCGAGAAATTTCGCCGGTAATAAATTGTTTGAAAATTTTCGGATAGGGGATATTTTTCGACAAATTTTTCGCATCCGGAGAAGAATGGATCATCTCTGGATATATCTTATTATAAAATATATATATATCTAGCAGATATTAGCTCGATCGATTTTAAAAAGGAGGAATAGAAAAAATATTGGAGGGAGGGGAATCTTGATTTTTTTTTTACAATAAAAATGCTTTCACGTGATTTGAACGTCGAATTTAGGGAATAAAACAAAACGCGTTTTAACTCGGAATATAAAGGTGTTTTCGAGCGTTGAGCGAGATTTATACGTATAATACGTAATATATGTTGTTGCATTTACGAATGCTTTCAAATGTTATTTTTACGTGATTTTATACCTACGTTCCTTTCATAAATTGTTTCACGAATTCTGTCAGTTTCTGTCGGTAAATACAAAGCGTAACGATAAATAAAGAATATACGAAGGGTAAGAAGGGAATGTACAACTCCTCTCTTCCGCCCCCCCAAAAAAATCTCGTACGATCTTATTTTTATTTAAATTTTGACACGGTAATAAATTTACACTTAAAATCGCGTATCTCTCGCTACGACTANTTTTTTTTTTTTTTTTTTTTTTTTTTGCCTCGAACAAAGAGAATATATTTCGAGGAAGGAACAAAGTGAAACGAAACACGCGTGTACGCGCGTATACTTCATCTAAATTAATATCTCACTGGTTAATTTATACGCACGATATACCATAAATATTTAAATCATAATTACATTTAATAAATATTTAATACCTTCTCCAAACATTTATGCGTTATGTTATCCGCCTACAATCTACGTACAATGTAGCCCAGCGTCGTAAATTCGAATTTGCCACCTATTAGATCCATTCCCGCATTGGAATATGTCGTTAAAATACACGGATAACGCGAAATGAATAATGCGAGTGAAACGAGTAAAATATCGCGTTCGATGTATGCGCGTGTAAAACGAGTGCACGAGTGGTAGAAAAATTCGTTCAAATACCATTTAAATTCTCGCCTCGTTCTATTCCTACCGTTCCACAATTTATCACGATTCATTGCGGCAAAGAGAAAACGTTTTAATACGGTCTCGTCGTGCGGGGCAACAGAAATGTTTTAACGCGATAATATCGAGAATTTCGACGTATATTTATTTATTCGTTCATTTTATCTTTTTCCCCTTCGAACGTATTTTCTATTCGCCCCGTTATTTTTCTCCCTTTCTCCCCGATAATCCCATGCTTTATCCAAATTATTATCGGAGGGGAAATTTCGAGGTTCAAAGTAACGGCACGTACTTTGTAGCGACGATGTAAACAATAATATCATCGTGTCCCGCATCGCATTCGCGTAACGGTGTGTCGCCGTTTATGCCGGGTGTGTCGCTAGTGTCGCCCAATATGAACGTATTTCGGAACGGACGGAAACGGAGCGTGTGCACGTATGTTGGAATGCGCGACCAGTGGAGGAAAATTTCGACCAATCCACTCGGATGATTGGAAGGAAACTGGCCAGGAAAATCAGATGTCGGTTACGGGCCTCGCCATTCTATTCATTGCATTTCAATCTGTAACGCTTCCATAGATTGTGCGCATATCATACACCGGGATAAACGACAGTGGCTCGCACGTAACAACGTATTCTTTTCGTTTTGTTTCTATATATATATATATATATAGTTGTTATAATAAATCTCGCATCATATAGCATCAATACGTTGTAGCGTATTTCACAGCGAATTTATTGGAAGCCGAGTAATAAATAACGCGCGGGAAGTTTGCACAGCTCGTTTCCTTGTTTCGTTTAATCCAAGAACTGGCGAGATACGTTTCTGATAGGAATCTTTTCTTATCTAAACGCGCGGTTTTTTCGATCCATCGTTCGTCCAATTCCGCGGACTGTCGCGTCATAAAGGCGGAGAATAAAATATGGAGTGATATTCTTTCTTTCTTGCTTCTTTTCTTTTCTTTTTTTTTTTTTTTATATTTAAATAAACCGATGTAGAAAATTCGATCGAAAATTGTTACCGAATTACATTTTCAGTTTCACCGCTGTTGATAAAATTATCGCTTTTCGAATTTTACCTTTAATTCCGGCCCCGAATATTGGCTTTGAGGACAAATTTATTTACCACCGCGCAATAAACATCGTTGAAAAAAATACAATTTCCCTTTTCCCATTTTATCTCGGACAAAGAACTTTCATTAGACGGTTCATTGTTGGTTGTAAAAAAAAAAAAAAAAAAAAAAAAGAAAGAAAGAAAAGAAAAAAATAAAAAAAAACACCAGACTAATTTCCATACTTAATTTTAAATGAAATTTTCAAAGTAACGAGAAAACTAATAACTCGTTTCGAACATGCGGCCAACGGTTTATGCGCTCCATAAAATTGCGCTCCATTTCCGAAGAAATAGACTCTGAGAAGAATTTGTCACAGATTTCATCGACAGATTTTCTATTAACGTAACTTTTCATCGCACCGTGTTAATCATATTTCGTTCATCTCGCTCAATATCGGCAATTACACGCCCCCTCCCCCCCTCCCCCGCACAAATTCCCACTCCATTACGCGATTAATTCGCGATAAAATTTACGTAAGAAAGAAAAGAAAAGAAAAAAAAAAAAAAAAGAAAAGAAAAGAATATATATATCAATGATCGTTAAATTATTTCAACGATAAACGAATCGTAATTTTCGATTTGTTGTTTCCACGATGTTAACAATGGCATCTGTCGAAAGGGAGCCGCGCAACAACGTTGACAAGTTCGCGAGAACCAACCACGATTTATTAATTACTCCTACCCCTCTACATTAATTTTAAATTTTTCAAACTTAATTTTGTTAGAGAAGGAAAGAAAGAGGTGGAAAAATTAGACAAAAAAAAGAAAAAAAGAAAAAAGAGAGAGATCGATCCAGAGGAAAAATAATCTCTCGACGAGTGAAAAGATATTCTTCCTTTCGACTAATCATTTATTCGTTCGCTCGAGCGCGCGAATTATCTCGATTTTCGTCCGAAATGCAATAGGAACAATTACGCAAGGCTAAGGCAACGTTGCCCGAGCGACCGCACGATGAAACGTGCCAGCGGCAATTAAACACCGTTTAAGGTCAGGCACGTGGAAAATGAACGAGAGGATGACCAATCGCAATTGCCGTTGTCAGGAAAGCATTCCTCGGATGCCATCCTCCTAACCGAGCGCCCTCTCTTCCTTCCTTCCTTCCTGATGATGACGATCGCTGTTTCTCCTCTCCTTCCTCCGTTTCTGATTCGCCTAATACGAGGCAATCGCGAGAAAACACGAAAATCTGGATCACCTGGCGGCTCCTTGTTCGATAACCGTGGGATGTATAATAATGAAACCGATTCGAAAGTTGATTAGAAACGATGGGATCGTTTGGGAAGGGAAACGTCGTGCTCGGTTTTGAATCGTGATGATGGAAAAGAGAATTACACACACATACACACACGCGTGACGTGATTCCATTGCACGTGGGTTAATAGACTGACGGGTCAGTTAATAGTTAGATTTATGGCACGATTTTCCCCTCCTCTTCCTCCCTGTTTAACGAAATTGACGAGGTCTGATATAACGGCCGCTATTTCACAGACGGGCGGCGAACGATTACCGATCGCGCGCTACTTGACGCGAGATTGAAAAGAAGAAAAAAAGGGGAATCTTTTCCGCGCCGTCGATAAAGAAAATAAAACGCGTGGATAGAAAAGGAAAAAGAGAAATATCCATTACTTTTTTTTTTTTTTTTTACCAAAGCCAATAATCCGACAAAGAGATCTCGAGGAGGTCGGCGATCAAATTCGATCTTCTCGATCCTTTTACGGTGTTTTCTTTCTTTCTTTTTTTTTTTTTTCCTCGAAAAGCGAAAAGCGAACACAATCGCCAGCGGCGCTCTCGAAAACGTTGATTTAACGTTGGTTATATCGCGCCGATGTACAAAGGGGAGGAAAAGGAAAGCAGCAGCAGCCGGTCGCGTCCCGGTGTAATCAAAAGGCGACGTGGAATTTGGCCACGAGGCGGGTGCAACGTTATTCGGGCGCGCCTTCGAATACGATTTTCGTCGGGAGTGGGATCGAGGAGTGGCGATGGCCGAATTCCGCCATTAGGCGGCGCCGATTGATCGACGAGTTCGTTTCGTTGTTGGGATCGGACGTTCCCGGAATTCTCCGCTTGTCCTTGTGTGAAAAGCACGGGAACCGACAGTTGTGATCGATTTCGCGACCGTTGGAGAGGAGGAGGGGGGGGGGGAGGGGAGGAGGATCCATCGCGCACACAGTCACACGGTTTAAAGGGTTGCGCGTATATACGATGGCGGACGATACCGTGTGTCGTCCACCATTTTCTCTTTCCTTTTTTCTTTTTTCTCTCTCTTTCTTTTTTTCCCTCGCCACTTACGCTGATTGCTAAAAGTTATCGGCGAGAATTAATCGGCGTCTAATCTTTCGACGAGGACAATTAGCGATTCCGATATCCCCGCCTATTTTCGTTAATGGAGAGAGAGAGAGAGAGAGAGAGAGAGGGGGAAGGGGGGTGGAGAGGGAGAAAGGGAGATCTGTGTTTCTATCTATTTTTTGGGAAACTTATTTTCCACGCTTTGATGTCTAATCGAGATAAATCAGTTGAATGGAAATTGATTATTCGACTCGTCCTATTCGCCCGTTTCCCAACATTCCCGTTATCTATTATTACTCGGATTCGTTCTTCTCGAAATTTTAACTTTTAGTTCGATATGTTCGATTATATAATATTATATAAATATAATATAATATATTATATAAATTGTGCCGCGTTGTTAATTCGTTTTGTCCAACGGGAAAGGTTAGAGGAAGCAGACGTTCGAAGATGGAAGGAAAGAGATTTGGGCGAAGACTTTTCCTATTTTATTGTTAAGCTATTGTTTAGTCGAGATCGAAATATTTGCGCAAATTATTTAGAGAGTATAATAATAATGATAATAATAATCAGTTTAATTAACGATCGAATTTAATTATCAATTAGATTATTAATTCGCTATTAAAATTCTCATTGTCGCGGAATTAATGTTTGAGTTCATTCCCGGATTTATCTATTAATCAGCTTTGATTGTTAACAATATATTTCGCGTAATATAATCACGAGTATCGAATAGAATATCGTAATTAAATTTTGGTTTAGAAATTGATCGATCAAATATCTCTAAAAATCAGATCTCTCTCTCTCTCTCTCTCTCTCTCTCTCTCTTTCTTTCGTATTTCAATATAAAATTATTAGTGATTGCGAAAATATTTTCGTAATTGGAAAGATATCGGAGCAATATTTCTTCCTATTACCTACAAATTTTGCTCGATACGAGGATTATCCAGGAATTATATATGAACGTAAACTGATACAGTTGTTTCAATGATAAATTCTCGACTTTTAATTATACGTTTCGTTTAATATTTCAGCTTAACGTAAAAACAACAATGGATTGTATCTCGCGTATGTAAATACGAGAAGCGTAAGTAAATTGAGGCGAAAAACCGGTTGGAAATTAGCGAGCTTGCGCTAATTCCGACGAAGAAAGTATCGCGATTGTTTTTAAAAGCGTAGCAGCTTTAAGGGATTAGCCGCGTTGTTCGTTACTACTTTAGATTAAAAAATTTAATAAAAAGGAAA
>NW_025222365.1:3052060-3058924 GCF_014066325.1 Apis laboriosa
AGAGAGAGAGAGAGAGAGAGAGAGAGAGAGAGAGAGAGAGAGAAGTCGAACGATCATCGTGGCTTGGAAGGAGAAAAATGAGAGAGGGAGAGAGAGAGGAGATAAACAGACTTATACTCACTCGTTCGCCGTGTTCGACGTATGATACAAGTTGAGATCGTGGAATACCAATTGGACCCGTTCCTTTCCCCGTCCCTGGAACTCGTACGTACAGTGCGTCCTCGGTGGATAAGGATTCGGATATCCCGGCGACGTGACCACCCCCGTCTTCGTCGTGTCGCTGTTGAGAACCATGTCGCAGAATGACGCTGCAACAGGAACGTAGGAACGATGTTAAAACGATGTTTCAAATCGGCGATAAAACTATCCTTCTTCTACCAACAATATTCACGAATCATCTCGTTCGCGAGTATCAAATTTTGAATCGTGCTTGTATACATATTCGTATATTCTATACATAGGCGTACTACTACAAATATTAATATATTTTCAGACGGAGAAAGAGAGAGAAAGAGAGAGAGAGAGAGGGGAGGGGGTCGTAAATTTCGTGCGCATAAACAGACGACTGTTTGCAGGAGCTTGAAGACGCGCATCTTCAATATATATATATATATATATATATATATATATATTGCGTCTCGAAGATACAGGTTGGAAGAAGGAAAGAAAGATTCTTTTTTCTTTTTTATTATTTATCGCGCAAGAAATTATCGGGGATATAGTTTGACGATATAGATTGTTTCGAAGCGACAATTTTAATTAATTGGCCCGGCGTTAATTACCGGACACAAAGAGTATTAATTTATTGTCCGTCTGGTTCATTGCGTTGTTTGCGTAATTAGTCGGCTGCTACTCGACGCGTGAAACGTAGACGGTGTTCAAAGGCGTGCCATGAATTTACACACGCGTTGCCGCGAGAATTGTTTCGATAGCTGATGCACAATTTTCACTCGTTTTCGCGTCTGACAAACCCTGTGATTCCCTTTCCACTTAACGGCGATCGATGGACGCGAGAAAAATTTCGAACGAATTTTGCGAACCAGAAATTTTGCGAACCAAAAAAAAAAAAAAAAAAGGAAAGTAAAAAAGAAAACAGACATTAAAAAATATTACGCGTCATTCCGTGAACGATCATCCTCGAATGCCGAAAGATACGATACGATACGATACGACGCGACACGACGCGACAAAGATTTACCGCGTGGAAAGCAAAAGGGCGAGCGAAGTGATATGTACGATGGCTCATGAATGTTGCATGACTGTTTGGATCACGGTTCCACGTATCCCGATACGCCCTCGAGATTATTAGCATATCGAAAATATTGCTCGTACTGGTCTCTCTCCCTGTTCAACCTGATCCTCTCGCCCGATAGTTGGAATAACAAGATTCTCGGACAAGATTTTTTCAAAGAATTTTTTCAATTGTTTGAATAGATAAATGTATATTATTACCCGTCGACAAAGGAAAGCAATAACAGACACAAAGAGAGAGAGAGAGAGAGAGAAAAATTGTCTCGTTTTTAATATTCTTCGCCTTTTCAACTCGACGAGAAATAAAACGAAAATATATTTACATCCGGCTCACGATAAATTCCACGATAACTGGGTTACCATGGAGAAGCAGCGTTGCCGACTTGCCGCCGCGATTACGGCGCGGTGTTTCGCTTCGTTAGCGGTCAATTCCCGGGGAAATGGAGGATTGCATAAGCAATCGAGCGACCCACGCCACAGTGGGTCCCGCGTTGGTCAACGAAAAACGCGAGAATTCCCTCCCTCCGTTTGTCCAGCGATTCGTTAATTCGCCCGTTTCGCAACCGAGTGAAATTAATGAGCCGGCAATCCTCCCTCCCCCTCGAGTCAACGGGGAAAAATTTTTCGGACAAGTTTTCGGCTCGGGACAAGTGGGGAGTGGGAGGGTGGTGCCGTAATTGAATTGAATCGCGGCTAAGCGAGTATTAACTCGCATTCGAGCATGGGTAACGCGGTCACGGCCCGAAACTGAACGAAAAAAGATCGTGGGCTCGAGTGAACGTGCACGTTAAGAGAGTTCCTCTAAGGAAATAGTTCCTCTATGAAATTCGGGGGCCAATTTCGGGGGATCGGCCTCGTTCCACCAGGCTGGTCCCTCTTTTCTCTACGCTCCTTTCCGCCCCAATAAAAACGCGGAAGCTTTGGGGGAAAAAAGGAGGCGGAGGAGAGGGGGAATGAAGAAGGAGGAGAAAGAACGAAAGAAAAATAGGGGGGAGGCGAGCGGACGCTTGTTTACCGCGCGTTCATTATTTAGGCCTTGCGCGAGGGGAGAGGAGGCTTATCGACTTTTGAACACCCGTTCAGTTTATACGTCGGGTCGAATAACGAGGGGACGATGGAGGGGGAAGGGGACGGGGGTAAACGTTTTAATTTGCATTCATGAGCCGTCTTGTGAAAATTCTTAGGAGACCACGTTCAAAGTATTCCAAGTACGTCCTCTCGGGTTATATTCCAAGGGACGAATTCACTTATGACGATCGATGCGTCTACTTTCAAGAATATGCCCCCCTTCGGGTTAAGTCTAATGTATTCGTCGAGTGGCCGGTACGGATCAGGTGAAGGAGGAGAGACGGAGTTTAATATCGAGAGAAGTTAACAAGCGAGAAAGAGAGAGTTGCTCTTGTTTCATGTTTATCTTCGAAATTATCGTGTATAAAACGAAGCGTTTTTTCTCCCCCCCTTTCGATTTTCTTCTCTTCTATCGAGTTTATAAATCGTTCCAACAATCGT
This sequence comes from Apis laboriosa, assembly GCF_014066325.1. Classification (NCBI taxonomy): domain Eukaryota; kingdom Metazoa; phylum Arthropoda; class Insecta; order Hymenoptera; family Apidae; genus Apis; species Apis laboriosa. Next base: position 3,054,821 of record NW_025222365.1, read on the forward strand.
GTCGTTGAACTTTGTTATTGAACGTTGCTAAGAAGAACGTAAGAAAAACTAATGATCTTTATGTTGGATGATCGAGGAGGATCTCGAGATTTGGGCAAGGAATTAAAAATTTTGTGTTACTTTTTTCGTTCGTTTCGATGCCGAGATAAAGATGGAGAATTTATGAATGGATCCATTTTTGTACATCCTTTTCCTTTCGGGAATCGAAATGTTTGTCCTTTTAGATCGGCGAAACGAGAGATTATAAAGGAATTATATTAAGATATATATGTTGATTGGAGAAATATCGCAACTTATAATTCCTGACACGTGATTTACTTTTTTTAATCGCATCCTTATTATTTTCCTTTGCCCCGTTTATTATAAACAGATTCAAACTTTTCGTATCGCGCATTATTAACGGATATTATTAATGGAAATAGCGTTTAATCAGATTGATGCCAGATTAAATATCCATATTTGCCAATATATTATTCGTGCGCCTCCTTTTCGAAAATTTCACCGTATTTTCCTCTTTTAAATAATTTACCATATTTCCTATCCTCGCGCACATCCTCTTTTTTTTCAATCGAGAATCGAGTATTTAAACAAAAGGAAAAAAAGTAGAAAGAAACACGGAACACGATTCGAAATAATATCTTGGAACCTCGTCAAATGAACGCAATTAATTCCACGCCCGCAATCGAATCTTGGTACGGGTGGCGAAGGGCTAATTAAAATCTCGTTCGTCGAAATTTTCATATAAACGCGCGTATATACACATATATCACATATATATATATATACACACGTTTCTCGAAATTTAATCGCGCTTCATTCTCGTTTTACGCTACGCGCATTCCCTAAAACCAGCGTGGAAACTCGTGCTCGCGAAATTTCAGTTTACCAGTCAAATTTCGTTGGAGCCTTGTCAGCTATATCGCCAACCTCAACCCACCTCTCCCTCCCAACCGCTCACCCTAGCGCGTGAAAAAGGAAGTTCCGAAAAGCATTGGAATTCTCCCCTCTGTCATACACTCGGCCGAGCAATTTCGTAAACTCTTGTACTCGCGGGGAGGTTAAATTGCACGTCCACGCAACGGCGACGCGACGCGACTCGACTCGACGCGACGCGACGCGTTGGCGGAATTGTTTCAACCTCGTTTCGCTCGTCGAATCCGATCGCATGCGCGCGTCGAAAAAAGTTACGCGATTGGCGCGCAAGAAAAGCGTTGACGAGCGAGACCGTGGCGCCGCAATTGCGGATCTCCGCCGTATTAAACCGAGGACGACCGAGTCAGCACAGTACGCCGTGTATTAATAATTTCTAACCGAGGTTAGACGGTGGGGGGAGGGGGAAGAGGAGGCGGAGTTCGAAGTTTGGCGGAATTAATTTGAACGCCATTTGCTGGTCGCGTCTTGCCCAACCGGTAACCGGCCAAGTAACCGAGTAGACGTAATTCCGTGGATTCGAAGCTTATGTATCCCTCCCCTCCTCTTCTTCCTCTCTCCTCACTGATCGCGCGACCCATGTCCGCTATTACGCTCAGCAGAATCGCCGCCGCCGCTCGTGAATATCCCGTTCCGTTTCGGTAATGCAGCTTCTAGTATTTTCTTGCGTATTTCTGCATTATTCACGCGCGGTCTCCACCGATTTCTTCGTCGCTCTTGCGAGTGAAAGCCAGAGAAAGAGAGTATCATATGTACATATATATATATATATATATATACACACCTTTTCCTAGCAACTTTTCGCCAGGAAATCTCAGTCGCTTCTTGCTAGACGAATATTTGTCAACGAGATTCTATCGATGTTTAAGAATTCGAGGAATGGGGGAAAGGAGGGAGAGGTGAAAAGATCGTATGGGAACGGGAGACGAAAATACGAGGAGATATATAGTTTGAAAAATTGTTGTTGGCTGCATAGTCGCGGCGGAAGTTTGAGAAGATTTTTAAGAGGAGAAAAATTTGAGGGGAGAAAGATTTCGCCACGATTCATCTGACGGTGATTGCGTTATGCGATCACTCGTCATTGATCGTTTACATTAATTTTGCGTTTCGCGTTTGGACGAGACGATGAGCCGGCCGCGAGTTGGCGTTGCGATCGATATTATAACGATCGAAAAGCGACGATTGGAGGATAATGAGAAGAGAAAATTATATTTTTAATAATATCGCGATGCAATTCTATATATTTATCGTATTCAAAAATACTAAAATAAATTCGAAAATAAAAAAACGTCATTTTTGACGTCGATGAATTTTAATTTCGAACAGCCGTATGAAATTTATTTATTTCCCTTAAATACGAGATATTATCGCGTAATTAAGATGTTAACGAATCGTATCCGAGCAGACAGAAAATTTACGATTACGTTACTTTCGCCATGCGTCGCTTAATTGCCGGCCGAAAATGCGTGTCCCCTCTCCCCCCTTTCCCCCCCCCCCCCTCCAATAAAATTCTCGTATATTCCATTCACGCATAACAGAACAAATTGCCTCAAAGTATGATGTAAATGTAATTATTTCACCTTACAAAAGCGTCCATTGTCGGTAACGATATCCAGGAAATTTAATTGAACCCTCCCTATTTTGTCTTCCCTATCATTTCGAATTCTCGTCCCATTTCTTAATAATCCGATAAAATCGTAATCCAATTCCATTTTCTAATTTCTCAATTTCTCTGGACACGTTAATTTTTATTATATCCAAGCTCAAAAGAAATATTTTCTTCGATCGTTAGACGATTTAGAAGCGGGAGAGCAGAAGTGGGAGAGGATTCGATTGGAGTAAAGATAAATTCTTGTTAAAATTTTTACGGGGGAGGGATAATGGAGAGGGGAACAAATTTATCCCGTCCAATATGTCCGCCGCTTTATCTCTATGGTTTAAGGTGTTATATAATTTCGGGGGCAACACCGATGAAACCCTCCCCCCCCCCCTCCTCCCCGCGGACCTGTTTCATTGTGTTTCACGAATTTCCATTTTACGGTCTCTTGACTTAAACCGATTAACTCTCCGGTATAACGGTATCTCGTTTCATTAACGTTGTTAACTTGGTTTCAAAATGCTTTCTAGCTCTAGTGTTTGGCCTCGTGTTTATGTGTGTGTGTGTATGTGGACAAACGAGGAGGAGAGGGGCGCGAAGAGAAGATTGGCCGGTTCTCGTCAACGAGAAGAGAAGATAAAGTATCAAGTTGTGGCGAAAGATTATCTCTCAATCTTGCGATACGTGAGGTGAATAATTCTCCGATGTTCCTCCAACCCTTTATTTAATCGCTCTTTCCGAGACGTGTATTACGCTCTCGAAACGAATTTAAAACCTGATGCTGTTGAAACGGCATCTTTTTCTTTCCTCTTTCATTCTTGTGCTTTAAATTTCCCCAGATACGTATTAATTCGCGTATTAATCGGATGATAGGGGTTGGATTCGATAATTTATATTATCACAGGAGGAAAAAGATTTTTCGAAATCGGTCTCTCTAAAATTTAAAAACCTCGCCTCGTTTATTCAGCTAGTAGAAAGTAGTTGGCGGTAAGGAAATATATAATGTTGAAAGTTACTTGCTGTACTTCGAAATCGAAAGCGCCCTCGTATCCTTAACAACGCGCGTTTCTGGAGAACGAGGCAGTGCGCTTTTGTTCTTTTTCAAAAACCCGAGAACGAGGGTGCAAGTTCGTTTTCGATAATCGCGAGCAAATTATTATTGTATTATTTGGAGAGTCGAAAAGTTGATCGGTGAAAGGATGTAAAAAAAAAAAAAAAAAAAAATAAACTAAAAAAAGAAGAAAAAAAAATATATATATATATATATAAATTTATTTCACGATTTTTCCCACGACCGATGTATCATCGAGCGTTTTGTTTATTCATTTTTCTCTACTACCTGTTTTGTTCTTGTTTATTAACGTTTTTTAATACGCAGGCGTGGTTTTTTTTTTATATATATATATATATTTTTTTTTTTTTTTCATTTTCACCAAATCATCGATGAACATCGGGAAAAATGCACGATATTCAAAGTTCAAATTCCGGTCCCAATTCAAAGAGTACGAATTCAAATTTTAAAGGGAGAGTTGGCATGCGGCGATCAAATATTTTTTTTTTTTTTTTTTTTTTTTTTA
>NW_025222365.1:3059005-3082891 GCF_014066325.1 Apis laboriosa
GGGGGGGGAGGGAACGGGAAAATGGAACAAATACTTTGAGACTTGACAGGCGAGTTTGCACCGGTTAATTGCATAGTAAATCGAATCGCTATTAGAATCTGGGAAGGAAAATGGTAATTTGGACGTATCATAACGCGGTACAGTTTCCCTAATAAATTTTGCATTGTTGTTTTGACAGTGACTGACAACAAAATTTATTCACCGAACCAACTCATTAAGTATCTGTCGGAAGTTAATCGGTGGTTAATCGCGCAAACACGTAATTTTCAAATCGTTTTATGGGATGGATTTGTCCGAGATACCATTTCATAAATTATCGCTCTCTCTCCTTTTCTCTGAATGAAGAAAAAAAAGATCCATTTTCAGCATAAATATCAAATTATATATAAAGAAACAAATCACCGAAAAACTGCTTTTACTTTACAAGAAAGTGGAAAGTTTTAAATAAAAAAAAAAAAAAAAAAAAAAAAAAGAAGGGGAAAGAGGAAAAAAAGATTGCACGTTGCGTGGAAAGAAAGCAACTACAAGAATGGTAAATAGATTGGTTTTCCTCGAACGATTCGATCTTTCGTTCCGTGTATCGCTTACATTCTTACGCGTCGAGTACGCGAAATCATTCTTGCAAGAATGGTGGGTGAAACCTTTTATCAGTTTCCGAGACGTCGAGGTCGAAATCGCGTATTTCCAATCGTCGACGATCGACGCCCGAGTTAGACGATACCTCCCTCGGGCTGGTGGATCGATAGAACAAACGAAAGATAGATAGATAGAGAGAGAGAGAGAGAGAGAGAGAGAGTGACGCCAGAAACGGAAACCGACGCTGGTGTCTGGCCCATGGAATTCTGGAAAACTGGCGAACCGTGGTTGGTTGCGGCGTGGTTTTGTCTCAGGCACGAACCGCCTTGGATCCGGATGCCGGGAAGAAAAGGGGAGGAAACGAAGTGGAGGAGCTCGCAGACGAGGCGGGGGAGGGGAGGAAGTAGATAAGGGAAGCATGGAAATCGAGAGGGGGACGGAATAGAGCGGAGACGGAAAGGAGGAAGGAAGAGAAGTTACTTAACGTCGCTTGGAAAATGGAACGGTAACTAATTCTGACTAGAGCGGCTGATTTATCGGCTTTTGCTTCTTCATCGTTGCCTTTCAACGTCGTATCCCTCTCTCTCTCTCTCTCTCTCTCCAAAGTATTCCATCTCGTCACAGATTTCGTTACGCTTTGAACGTACAGCCCTCTCTCTCTCTCTCTCTCTCGCGAAAGAAATATTCCAAAACATCGAAGCAATTTTCTTCATTTTTGTCAAGTCATTAATTCGAAAGTAGTAAAATTATCGATGGTAATTTTATTCCGTTGAGGAGGTGGAGGAGGTAAACGGATATTTTATCGGTTATTGCCTTTTCTTCTTCTTCTTCTTCTTCTTCTTTCTTTCTTCTTATTTCTCCCCATCCAACGATGAAAACTCGCTATTTTTCATCATACAGCCTGTCCTAATAACTTTCCTTCGCAACTTGGAGCGACGTCAGTTTTCCGTTGTCCATTCCTTCTCCTCTTTCTATTTTCCTCCAACTTTTCGCCTCGCCATCTCCCTCCACCTCAAAGACAAATATTTTGATTGATATCGTTTTCATCGCTCGATCGCATTTCCATTAGTTGATGAGCTTCTCAGGGTGGGCGGATGGGGGGATGTCGAAGCATCGCAGGGGGAAGAAGAAAAAAAGAAGATCAGGAGGAGGAGGAGGAGGAGGAGGGGGCATTGTGAGGCGCCCAGTGATGGACAAGTCGGAACTCGATGATGACGCGCCGCCAATCGTTCGGAATTTCTACTTCAAAAAAACGAAACGAAATATTTTCGAATATCGTCGAGGGGGGGACTCGATTAACGGCGAGCAAAGAGGCGGTAAGCCGTTACGATTCCTCGAGATTCCTTTCCCCCCTCTTTCCTTCCTTTTCTTTTCCTCGACGAAACATCGACGAGACGTGAGTTTCCTCTTCCCCGCCAACGGCGTCCAATCGATATCCCCTCGTGTTACGCGCTTCTCTTACCGCGTCGCATCCATCATCTCCGTCATAGGGGAGAGAGAGAGAGAGAGAGAGAGCTCGTCTATCAAGGGACCGATTAGCGACGATAAAGATCTGGAAATGAATGGACCGCGCCACTCGAACCGGCCCATTGTCCTCGTGTCCAACCGCTCGATTCTCCGCCACCCCTCCCCCTCCCCCCTGCTTTTTCTCCTCCCAAACAACCGTGCTTCGAATTATTAATCACGCTATGATGGATATGATGGAACGCAGGAACAATTATCAACGACAAGTTTATTATCAACGACATCTTCGACGATAGAATCCGTTTAATTTTTTTTTTTTTTTTTTTTTTTTGATTTTTCTCCCCGATTTGATCTCCCGGAAGTTCTCGAGTTATTCGAATTCGATCTCTCGTAGATATAAAAGTTTCGACACGAAAGAATCGACGGAAACGATAGGAAAGGAATTACGATTGGAAGAAGAATTGCGATATGGAAGATTAGATTTGGAATTAGTTTTGGAATTTTTAAGCGGCCGGAGAGGGGGGAGGGGAGGGGAAGGGAGAAAGTCGATTTCCTTCTTAATTTCCATGCAAAATACTTGTAATCCGAGTTGATTCGTTTTATTAGGAGTGTATATCCGGGAGCACGGTTTCGATGGGATTCAAAAATCCGGTTACGCTTGTATCTCGGCCCCTTTCATTTACACGATACACGAGGAGAGTTGGGAGAGTGGAACAACAGAGTCTCGGATACGACAGATCCTCCCCCCTCCGCTTCTCTTATTTCTTTTCTATTCCTTTTCTCTCTCTCTTTTTTCCTCACCGATCGGTCCATCCCTCCTCCCCAATTTCGACCGTGACGTTTTCCAAAACGCTTTCTCCTTTTCTCGTGTAATGCGATCAATCGGTTGTATTATCGGCTTGTAATATCAACTCCTCTGTTCATGCTTGGGCAGAGACGAACTCGAACTTTGTTTCTTCGGTATTTCTAGCGTTGATAATAATAATATATAAATAATAATGTATAAAAATTATATGAATATGAATATTACATGAATAATAATATATAAAACGTACGGATGTATTTAATTGCGCGTTTATATATAAAACATTTGAAGTGAAAGAAATAGGCGCCAACTATGGAATTAGCGACGTTGCTGGCAACATTCGATGATAAAATTTCAGCGAACTTTAATAAATATAACAGTTGGAAACAGTTCGTCTTGGGACTTTATCGACGTAAATTGAGAAGGGGATCCTCTATGTAGCCTTTATATCTTCTATTCTAAGAATTTTTCTTAGATTGGAGGTCAGAATGCTCTCAAGATTTTTGAAATCTTTGCAATCTTGTGAAACGCACCAACTTTATTATACAATTTAAACTTCATTTTATTTGTAATTTTATCATCGAATGTTTTCAGCAACATTCGTAGTTGATAGCTATTTGTTCTTCTTCGATATTTCAAATTCTCTTGACAGGTTTAGAATAAAAATTCTAGAAAATAAATTAATTTTATTGCATACCATGGAACGAGTTGGAGCTAAACAATTGACCAGATTCGTCGTATCGATATCTCGTTGAACGATATCTCTCTTTTACATTCAACGTGTAACTTTTAATCAAGATATCCCGAGCTCCAGTGAAAAGATATACCCCCTTGAAGATATAGAAAAAGAAATTTTTTCCCGATCAAGAGATCAGGAGAAACGTGTAATGTTACGTTGCGAAACGATTGATCGAAAGTAAGAAAGAATATATATTTAAGGAAGGATAATTTATATTGTTCAAAAAGTGACGTCTAACACACAAATACACTTATATATATACATTACTGATTATGAAAACAATAAATAAAAATGTTAAATGAAAATAGTTTAGCTGAACGAATATACTCGATCACACGTAATTACATATACAAAATATTTTAAATATCGAAGAAGAACAAATATAGCTACCAACTACGAATGTTGCTGAAAACATTCGACGATAAAACTACAAATAAAACGAAGTTTAAATTCTATAATAAACGTCGACGAATGCTTACACGATGAATCGAATAATTATTCGAAGAACGAAGCCAACCCCCTCGATTTCGAATAAATTACATTTGACGATTAATTAACGTATAATAACGTAAAATTTAACTGACACATAAATACACATACATATACGTCTTTGGTGCTCGATTAACCGCGAGGAATCCCGTCAAACGTCATCAAACTCATCTTGGACAGTTTGGGGAACGCGAGTCAATTTACACTTTCCGCGGTTTCAGGCGTGGACGTGGATATACCGTCAAACGACCAACCCTCCGCTAATATTGAATCGACAAACTGCTACTATCCCGACCATAGAATTACCCGTCGCTTGCTTTGCTCGAGGCTAAGCTTAGGATTCGGACATTTCGATTTTCGACAAGGAGGCATTTCGACTCGAACTCGACTCGTTCGATTCTCTCTCGAAAAAAAGAAGCAAGTATTTTGTCCAACAAAAATTTAACCTCGTGCTCGTAATTAAATCGTCGTTATTTTCAACGATAACACTCTTTAACCTTAAAAACACTCTTTAACCACCTCCCCTTCCTAAGAAACGATCCTTCGCGCGAATTCTTCTTCGATCGAAGAGGATTAACGTAGATCCAAATTGCACGAGCTCTACACGAATATTATTACCTGGGTACAGGGATAAATGAAATTCATCCTGGTATGGGAGAGTTTAATCGATAAACGGGTTCTGGACTCCAATCTGAATAAACCGATCAGCTTTTCGTCCCTTATTGCTGTCTCCTCGTCGAAAGATTCATATGTAGTAGAAAGTGATAAGAGTGTTATCGTTGAAAATAAGGACGATTTAATACGAGCACGGTTGAGCGATGTTAAGTTTTTGTTGGACAAAATACTTGCTTTTTTTTCAAGTTTCGAGAGAATCGAGTTCGAGTTCGAGTTCGACTGTGAAACAACGATTACATCAACCCATCCCGCCGTTTATTCTTTCTTCTTTTTTTCCTTTTTTTCCCTCTTTCTATCCTCCTTTCGTATGTTCGTTCGATTACGTTTACCGTCTATTAATAAACAAACAATGAAGTTTAAGTAAGTATCGAGTGAGAGACGAGTTGATTGTTGATCCATCGAACGAAAAATTTGGATGATTGCAGGATAAATATCGATATAAATGGCAATTCAATTCGATGATTAGCGGATTGTTTTCGGATGAAAAAAAAAAAAAAGAAAGAAAGAGGGGCGAGAATTTTCTTTCGGAAGAAAAGAAAGAGAAGAGGTTGAAAACCTGTTTAAAAATTTCCAAAGAGTAAATTAGTAATTGGTTATAAAAGTTGTAAAAGGAAGGGGATAACCTGAGGGAAATTCAACTTTGTCGTCAAACTTTAACTTATCTTGGGGGAGGGATAATGCTCGTTGCCGCATCGAGAGGAGCGATTCAGGGGAGATTTTAATGAAAAACTTTTCATATGATCATTTGTAATACGATTTAAATAAGAAACGAGCGAGGAAGAAACGTTTTTCTCTTCTTCTCCCCCTCTAAAACGCAAATTCTCTCTCTCTCTCCCCTTTTCCAAAGAAGCGTCTAGAGAAACTGTGAAAAATATTACGTTGTCAACGCGATATCGGAAGAAGGCGAATAAATAATGGAACACGAGTACAAATATCATACGTTTCCGATTTTTCAGTTTTCCGATCGGATAAAGAGTTTGTGCAACGCGGTGGTGTTCCTGTTTATTTCGCTGTTCGTGGGCCAGAGTGGGCGAGGGAAGGAAAACATCGGATGGATGTTTGGGCGGAAAAAGGGAAAAAGAAAAAAGAAGAAAAAAGAAGAAGAAGAAAAAAAAGGAAGAATGTTGGAATAATCGAATCCGTCGTGTTTCATCAAATCTGTATTTCCACGGATTTGTCGTATCCCCGATGAAAATTAATATTTTCCCTCCCTCTACTCCACCACGAAACGAGACAAAGTTATTTGCGATATCAACAATTTTTTCGCTCTAAAAGATTCTAATAATTTTCTGTTCGTTAGATATTTACGAAAAAAAAAAAAAAAAAAAAAAAAGAACGATTACGTTCTGAAAATAAATTGTAATCGGAATGTTATTTTATTAATATTGGCTATTAATTATTCTTCTCAATTTCATTTTCGTTCAAAGAGAGAGAGAGAAAAAAAAATGATGCCACGAGTCTTCTTACGAATTTTCAATTGCGCTTTTTCTTTCCGTAATCATCTCGAAGCGACGGATATAACGGGTGATCTTTATCTTCTGGTTAATACTTTTATTACAACAAGTATCGTTGCAGGGAAGGGCGGGTGAATCAAGATCGCGAAGGGGGGAGGATGGTTTATTATTTTGCGAAACCATTAGAAGAGGCGTGACAACGGTATTGCTCGTTCCATCCACTTTACGCCCTCCCATAAATATCCCTTAATACGCGCAGGTATAATGCAGGGTATATCGATGCAGCCATCGTTGTTGTATAAACATAAATATGACTGCACGCTCGATAAACGACCAACGCGACTCTCTCCAGAGTAAATTTCTCTGATGCATAAGTTAACTTATTCGACCTTGGTTATTATTTCCCTATTTCCCTATACGCAGAAAAAACATTGTTAATATTATCGCTCGAGCCACCCATTCTCTCTCTCTCTCTCTCTCTCTCTCTCTCTCTCTCTCTCTCTCTTTTTTCTTTGCTATTGATTTGGATTCAAAGCGACCCTGTTCCTCGACAAGATCGTCGTAATTTTATCCTCATCCATCGAAATTATATATTTGCACGAGTTATTATTGCTCGAGCCTCTTTCTCTCTTTTCTCTCGGAAAACGTTGACCTTCGCTACTGATTTCGATCCAATCCTTCTTTCAAGCCGCGTTTCGAACAAAGCTATTTCTCAACGAGATCATTATAATTTTATTTTTATCCATCAAAATTATATATTTGCGAGTTATTATTGCTCGAGCCTCTTTCTCTCTTTTCTCTCGGAAAACGTTGACCTTCGCTACTGATTTCGATCCAATCTCTCTTTTTCGAGCCGCGTTTTAGGCAAAGCGACGCTGTTCCTCATCGTAATTTTACTCGTATCTTCATCCATCGAAATTATATATTTGCACAAGAGAAAACACTTTTAAATTTGTTAAAGTTATCACTCTCTCTTTCTCTTTCTCTCTTTTCTCTCGAAAACGTTGACCTTCGCTACTGATTTCGATCCAATCCCTCTTTTTCGAGCCGCGTTTTAGGCAAAGCTATTCCTCAACGAGATCATTATAATTTTATCTTCATCCATCGAAATTATATATTTTCCTATACACGAGAGAAAACACGGTTCGAAATTTGTTAAAGTTTCGCTCGAGCCATCTACTCTCTCTCTCTTTTTTCTCTCGAAAACGTTGACCTTCGCTACTCCCTTCGACTCCCTTTTGATCCTTTTCGATCAAAGCGATGCTCGACAAGATCGTCGTAATTTTATCTTCATCCATCGAAATTATATATGAGAGAAAACACGGTTCGAAATTTGTTAAAGTTATCGCTCGAATTACTCACTCTCTCTCTCTTTTCTCTCGGAAAACGTTGACCTTCGCTACTGATTTCGATCCAATCCCTCTCCTTCGAACCGTGTTTCGATCAAAGTGACGCTGTTTCTCGACAAAATCGTCGTAATTTAATCTTCATCCATCGAAATTATATATTTGCACGAGTTATTATTGCTCGTTATTATTATTCTTTCTCTCTTTTCTCTCGAAAACGTTGATCTTCGCTACTGATTTCGATCCAATCCTCCTTTCAAGCCGCGTTTCGAACAAAGCTATTCCTCAACGAGATCATTATAATTTTATTTTCATCCATCGAAATTATATATTTGCACGAGTTATTATTGCTGGACCCTCTTTCTCTCTTTTCTCTCGAAAACGTTGACCTTCGCTACTGATTTCGATCCAATCTCTCTCTTTCGAGCTACGTTTCGATCAAAGCGACGAATTATATATCGAAATTATATATGAGAGAAAACACATTTGTTTCGACATTTGTTAAAGTTATCGCACGAATCATTCTCTCTCTCTCTCTTTTCTCTCGAAAAACGTTGACCTTCGCTACTGATTCGATCTTTCGAGCCGCCCGGTTTCGAGCGTCTTATTTGTAATCTTCGTCCGTGGAAATTTTTTTGTATCCAACGTTTTCCAAGAAAGAGGAGACGAAACGAATCGCGTCCCCAAAGGAAGACGTCTAATGTTGGCCTGTAACGACGAATCCACGGTCAAGAAAAGAAAAAGGATGGTGGTGGTGGTGGTGTCTGCCCTGCTCCGAGATATATTACGTTGCTACTTGTCATCTTCTGCTACTTTGAGGCGAAAGAAGAGACGTAAGAAGAAGAAGAAGGGGCGCTCTTCCTTTTTCCGATCTACAATCGCGAGACGCGTGTCGGGGGAGGGGGGAGGGGGAATCAGCGAGATAGAGTTTTGCGGTGCACTTGTCAAAGTGTGTGTACGAGCAAAAGGCTACCACCCCTCCTCTTCCGCCTCGGATCGCACAAAGGAACAAGCGAGATTTTCGGTCGGTAAATTTATAACGCGATCACCAGCCAGGGGAAGAAATATCCTTTAATAAGATTCTCGACGAGGAATTAAACAGCGTTGTCATCGAGCTTTATTCGTCTCGATTCGATCACGCACGACTACCACTTTTTTTTTTTTTTTTTTTTTTTTTTTNTTTTTTTTTTTTTTTTTTTATCTTTAAAAAGGAAAGAACTCGCGATTCGTTTGATCCACGCGATTCGAGATTATTCTCCGGCGCGTGATGACGATAATAATAATAATAATAATAATAATAATAATAATAATAATAATAATAATAATCGACGAGGGGGATGAAAACGTTGCTCAACGAAACGTTTATTCAACAACGATGCGTACGCAGGGATGAAAGTTATGAATATTCATCGGTTAAAAAATCGAATATTTTATTCGTGATTATTTCATTTTGCCTTGTCAACGTTTCGACGCAACGTCCGTTTGAAATATATATTCGCTTCGTAAGTGGATGCGCGAAATAATTATTCAGAATTTGGAGAGGAGTTGGCAAAGTTGGGCAAAAGTTGGGAAAGTTTTATACATATATGTTTGATCGCGATTTATCTCGGTTACCATCGGTCGGTATCTATGGTCGATCGAATTTTTTTTTTCGTTAAAAGTTAATTTTTTTTTTTTTTTTTTTTATTCGCAAACCCTTTCGTTGATTTTAATTAAACGATATTATTGAAAACGTATGCTTCGAGGTATTTTATATTTAAAGTTTTTTCATCAATTCCATTTTCATCAATCGTATTATAGGCCAGCGGCTCGAAAAGAGAGAAAAAACAGACAGAGAGGATCGATAGTCGATTAATTATTGTGGAAATGCACGCAATGATAAATAAATCGAACGACACAACGTGGGTTCGTAAAAAGCTTGGTTTTCTCTCTCTCTCTCTCTTTTCTTTTTTTCTTTTTTTTTTTTTTTTTTTTCGTCGCGCAAATAACATCCGCATTATCTTCCCCGTGGATATTTATTCTTTCACTTATTTCGATTCCTTCGATTCGCATTCGAATTCGAAAAAAATTAACAACATTATTCATCTGCGTAAATAAAGCGTATCGGAATATTCGTGTCGATCGATCTCGCGATCGAAACGCGTGAAAAGAGGAGAGGTCTTCACCATCCTCCCGAATTTCGTGCTCCACTCTATTTAGTTAGTTACGTTCCCTTTGCTGGGATATGTAAATGCTTCTCGAACACGAGTTCGATAAAATTTCCCGCTTTTTCTTCTTCTTTCCTTCCCTCTCCCTCGTGGTGTATGTCGCGTTCACGATTTCGAAAATGAAATTTTCTCATGCTCGAGAAGGTCTTAATGGTCTATACATAAAGCATCACGAACGAGGGAAACGGTGCAGGTTACGTGATAAATGTACAAGGTACAAGGGATATCTTAAATCCTCTTTTGTTTAAAGAGAGAAATTCTTTTACGAGATTTTACACAAATTTCAAACTGTTGAAACAATAATAAGATCGTGATAATTCTCCTTAATGCGGGAGAAAAATTTTTTTTTTTCTTTTAATAACAATAATCGGTAATAATAGATTTATTATAAAAGAAAAATAGTTGAAGGGTTAAAAAGAAGGAGGTAATTTTTCTTTTTTTGTTTGTTTTTACGTATACATAGGGAAGGGGAAGAATCTTCAAAGGTTTTGTCTTATAAGGGATAGCTCGATCGGCTAACGTTTTTCACGAAAAATTTCAAAAGATAGACGTGAAAGAGGAGTATCGATTACATCATGGCGGAAGGAAGTCAATATTTCTCACGAAATATACCGCTACATTGCCTTCACTCGCCTTCTTCCTTTTTTCCATAAACCCTCTTTTCCATAAATATATACCTCGTTAGTCAATTTGCGAACCTGATTAATATTAAAAATGTAAATTAGGTTATTGCGTCGAGAATGCCACGTTCACCTTCTGAAACCTCTGCGTTTCGTTACAGAGGTTCGTGAATAATAACGAATAACACGCCAATCATCGGGAACGAAAGCGTTTTTTCATCGCTCATTTCAGTAAAAAAGGGATATTAAATAATTCATTATGGAACCTCCCCAAACAGTTTAATTACGTATTTACATGTATTTCGAAAATGATTGCAACGATACATCGTTGTTACGTCATTCTCCTATCCAATGTGGAGAATGTCGTTTTATTGAAAAATGAGAGGATATATATGGAGAGAAAGCGTCATTAAAGTCACGGTTGTGTAAAGAAACACCGTTACTCTTTCGCCACCATTCCCCATCTAGCCACGAGAATACTATGAAAAGTCTAACGAGACGAGATTCGAGATGAGATGCGGGAGGAAGAAAGGAACGAACACGAACGAGACGAATTTCAAGAAATGAGAGAGCAACATATATATGTATATACATACATATACGAAACATATAAACAGAAAAGAAAGAAAAAACAAGGAGAAAAAGGGGGAGTGGTTTCATCGTTAAATGCTCGCGATTCACGAGTTTAATATAGAGAGGGAGAAAGTAAAAAAAAAAAAAAAATAAATGGAGGATAGAAAAAGGGACGAAATCGGTGGCGAGCATTATCCTGGCGGGCGACCGAACGTTAAGAAGCGAGGTCTTCTCCCTCGTGTTCCGGCTCGTGCGAGATTAATTCCCGGTCGTCGTCCTTTGTAAATTTCCAGCCAAGAATTTCGCCGTGCACCGTGGTCGTGCGTGGCTTATATTATCTCGTTCCCGTACACTCCGCCTCGTTATACAATTCTCGGAGGGGATTTGCGGGGGCGTGTGCTAGGAAGAGAGGGGGAGGGGCGAATAAAGACAAAAAGCGAGGACAGAGGAAGCGCTCGGTAGATTCCTCAAAGGAAGGAAATTGTGTATATCGCAAATAAAAGAATAGGCCACGAAACTCCACTCCTCGAGGTAATTTGCGAATTTCAAGGAGAAATTCGTTGGATGTCTTTGCGCTTCTCTCTCTTTCTCCTCCTATACTTGGCGTCCTGTTTCTTGCACGCGTCACGGCTCATTATAAAAGTCCCACCGGAGGTATCTGGCGGAGGAAAAGCGAATTAAGCGTGCAAGAGAAGAGCCGCCGCGAATTATTCGTGCGTTAAAGGAAGAGGAAAGGAAAGAAGGAGAAAAAAGGAGAAAAGGGAGGGGGAAACGTGCGCGCGTTTACCGCGAGATCTTACGAATTCCGGTCGAGGATCTCGTTTGTAATTCAGTAAGTAGAATTCTACGCACTCTGGTGTTGGAAAATTAAAACACAGGTGGAAGAATGTACATCAATTCGTTGAATTATTCTTACGATAGCATCCATATATATTTTTCATGCAAGTCGAGAATGGTTTATAATTTAATGAGTAGATTCTCTTAGAAAATTAAAATACCGATGGAAGAATATATATTAATTCGTTGAATTATATTTTTCATCCAAATCGAGAAACGTTTGTAATTTAACGAGTAGATTCTGCGCACTCTGGTGTTGGAAAATTAAAACACCGTTGAAAGAATATACATCAATTCGTTGAATTACTTTTACGATAGCATCCATTCAATACATATTTCATCCAAATTAATTCCACCGCGGGAATAAAAGTTTGAAACGAAACTCGATCGAAATCACAAACTATGCATAAAAACAGACAACAATTACATCGTCGCATAAGCCTTCTATCCATACTTTTTCAACGTATGTATAAAAATTCGTAGGATATTTTCGACCGTATAATAGTAAAAAGCAATATTGCGATCGCATTTAATTCGAAATAATTGCGGAGAGGAACGAAAAAAAGGAAAATCCTATCTACGAAAATTCGATTTTTCGGAAACTATGTTAAACTCGCCTTTACATTATCACCGAATAAATTATAGTTGCTTGACGATAAAGGCAGTTTCCGATTCCATTCCCCGAAGAGAAGGGAGAGGGGAAAAAAAATTCAATATCGGATCCGGTCGCGGAAAATCGTCCGTCCATCGACCCCTACGAGGTCCAACCATTATTCCATACGGCCCCTTTCAATTTCATTCACCGCTGAAAAAAATACTGAAATAGGGAATAACCGAGTCGATAATCTCGGCTCTGCCGATAACGGGGAAACGTGTACGTAGAAATACCTGTCGCCGAATACACAATTAAACTCGACGACCTTTTCCCTTCTTTTCCTCCCTCCCTGATTTACTCACTTGCTCGATTCGAGATAGACAAAAGAGTAGTTCTGGGAGGTTCCCAGCCGAGGAAGAGATTCTCGAGATTCAAAGATGGCCATCCAAAGGACATCCAATTTCACGGGCGACGTTCCTCGTTCTTCGAGCGAGAATCAACAACGCAACGCGCGTGGCTAAATCCGGCCGTAGGAGGAGGTCGACAAAACGCATTAACGCTAATCTGTTCGTACGTCGGGCGCAGTCAATGGCACGCCACCAACCCCATTTGTCCGGGGACGACGTCTCGCCTCCTGACGTAACCCCCCTTCCGCCCATATTCTCGTCCTCCTCGTCCGAATTAAGCCCGAATAAGTACTCGCCTAAATACAATGAAATCGTTGGATCGAGAATTTTCTGTAAATCATCCTGGCATCTGAATTTTGGATCGTCTTACGACGGTTGAGGTTCTTATGGGTTACGTTCCTACGGGAGAGGAACGTAAAACATCGTTCCGCGGGGAAAGGCGGGATAGAGACGAGGCAATCGGGTATTTCTTGCGAGGGGGAGGGGGTTGGGGACGGAGTTGTCGAAGCGCGCCATCGCTTCCTTCCATCGGGCTGTTCAGTTTCGTCCAAGTTGGAGAGAGCCACACTTGCCATATATATATATATATATGGTTATCCACGGTTCGAGGCGGAAGATGGGGGGGGAAGGCGAGGATTCGTAGGATCTGACCTGGACCGCTTATCGAACGTGGTTACCGGTACCAGCCACTCTCGGCTTATCCCTTAGGACAGCGTCCGTCGCCCCAAAGACGACCCGGCTATCTCGCGCAACGTATTGTGTCCCATCTTTTTCCCTCCTTCTCGCTCTCGTGCCTCGAGCTATTTCGTTTCGCTCCCTGTCTCTGTCTTTCGTCCGCGAAACACGCGTCAGGGACGAATGTGTCCAGATACCAGAGATTCGAAGGAAAAGAAGAAGAAGAAAGGGCATCGGCGCTCTTTTTCTTTTCTCGACAGCAACGGACGGGGATAATGGAGAGCGGGTGTTAAGATTCGAGGGGGATTTTTTCGGGAAACAGGGGATATTTGAATCCGAGGGAGATTAAAGCCGGCTTTCACGCCGGCCAACTTGCGGTCAAGCATCGAGAAATAACCGGAATATCCCCCCCCCGGATAAAACTGTATTTTTAGAGGGGAGCGTTGTTTCGTTAACGGTATCTGGTCTGGCTCCGCGCGTTTCGTTTCGGATCTATCCCTCCCTTTCGCTACATTTTCGCTTCGAAACGGCGTGAATCCGAAATTCGTAATAAAAGAAAAAATTTGGAACTTTATAAAAAAAATTAATCATAATAATTTCGTAAGAATTATTCGAAGGTAATACACGCTCTATAAATAATTCATTACAGATCCCTCCCTTTCGCTTTGAAACGTGAATCCGAAATTCGTAATAAAAAAAAAAAATTTCGAACTTTATAAAAAAAAATTAATCATAATATTTCGTAAGAATTATTCGAAGGTAATTCACGCTCTATAAATAATTCATTACAGATCTCTTTTGTTACATTTTCATTACAGATCCATTTTGTTATATTTGCATCCGAAATTCGTAATAAAAAAAAATTTTGAACTTTATAAAAAAAAATTATAAAACTTTATAAAACTTTATAAAAAAAATCATAATAATTTCATAAGAATTAATTCGTAAGAATATTCGAAGGTAATATATGCTCTATAAATAATTCATTACAGATTCTTTTCGTTATATTTTCCCTTCGAAACGGCGTGAATTTGAAATTTGTAATAAAAAAAAAAAAATTCGAATTTTATAAAAAAAAATTAATCATAACAATAATTTCGTAAGAATTATTCGAAGGTAATTCACGCTTTATAAATAATTTATTATAGATTCCTTTTGTTACATTTTTATTACAGATCCATTTTGTTATATTTGAATCCGAAATTCGTAATAAAAAAAAAATTTCGAACTTTATAAAAAAAAATTAACGATAACAATAATTTCGTAACGAGTAAGAATTATTCGAAGGTAATACACGCTCTATAAATAATTCATTATAGATCCCTTACATTTTCGTTTCGAAACAGCGTGAATCCGAAATTCGTAATAAAAAAAAAAAATTTTGAACTTTATAAAAAAAAATTAATTATAACAATAATTTCGTAGCATGTAATTATTCGAAAGTAATACACGTTTTACAAATAATTCATTACAAATCCTTTTCATTATATTTTCCCTTCAAAACGTGAATTCGAAATTTGTAAAAAAAAAATTTCGAATTTTATAAAAAAAATTAATCATAATAATTTCGTAAGAATTATTCGAAGGTAATACACGCTCTATAAATAATTCATTACAGATCTCTTTTGTTACATTTTCATTACAGATCCATTTTGTTATATTTGAATTCGAAATTCGTAATAAAAAAAAAATTAAACATAATAATTTCGTAAGAATTATTCGAAGATAATACACGCTCTATAAATAATTCATTACAGATCCCTCTTTTTGCTTTGAAACGTGAATCCGAAATTCGTAATAAAAAAAAAAATTTCGAACTATAAATAAAAAAAATTAAACATAATAATTTCGTAAGAATTATTCGAAGGTAATACACGCCCTATAAATAATTTATCCCTCCCTTTTTCGCGAAAAGGAATCACGATAGAGGAAGAACGAGCAATAATAATAAATAATACATAAGCCTCTATCGAGACGGACAGCCTTCGACGCAACAAATTCCCTTTTTACATCGAAACATGAACATCGGGGGAGGTAATAATAACAACGTTATCTCGAAACACTTTCGTGTAAAATTTCCTTTCCGATCATTTAATCTTCTCCTTAACTTTTATAAATCCAAATCAAAAAAAGGAAGAAAAGAAAAGATATTACGAAAATGTAATTTCTCTCGAAAATCTCGTATTCTTCGCGATGGGAATACGTGATAAATAAACGCGTTAACGCTCTTTTCAACAGAATTTTCGAATGTTTTCGAAACCGCGGTGTGAAAATTGAAAGGAATCGCCGCGTCGAAAAATTCGAATTTTATAAAAAAAAATTAATCATAACAATAATTTCGTAAGAATTATTATATATTATTATTTATTATATATTATTATTTATTATATATTATTATACCTCACCGATATCGACTTTGCCCATTACGCGGAATGGATCCGTTCCCGCGCGAACTTCGCTCCCTAATATGAACGACGGTGTGTTGCGAGAGATCCCTCTTAGAGAGATATCGCGATAACAACGGATGGAGAATAATGGAGAATCGATTCGAATCGTCACTCGTCACTGATAACGCGTTCTTCGAAAAATCGAACGACTCCTTTTATAGGTTCGACGGATCGATCGAGGATGTGTAAACAGGAAAACTCGTCCCACGAACGTATTTATTACTTCAACGCGCCGAGTTCCTATAGAGAAGAATTATTAATTTCGTGAAAACAATTTTCCCCAGATCTACTCTTCAATCCGATCGATCGATCTCTTTCCTCTTAAAAATCGAGCAAATAATAATTGGGCACAATTGGATCGGTTGAAAGTGGGCAAGGAAAAATAATGAATAATTCGAGGGACGAAATGATGAAGATAATCAATTTTCACGTTTCCGTTTGCATCTCCATCGTGCGGCAAACTTGTGAGAATTTGAGAACGCCGACTCGAATAAGCGTTGTTCGAAGCGCGTTTGAGCTGGTTAATGCGCCACAACCGAAATATCTGCTAGCATAACGGGGTGTACATTACGCATTAATGTTGGAAATTAAAGGTAACCGGTGGCTTTCAGTTTAATTACTGCAACTCGACGGACAGGAGGGGGGGGGGATACTTAGCCATTCAGCCCATTGTGCAAAAGCGACCAACAATCCCTTTCCGCTTTTGTCGAGGCGAACACCTCGAGTGTTTCGAAAACTCGCTTTCGAGAGAAAATTTCTAATTAATAAAGGCATTAACGTGTTGCGCGTTTATTCCCACGGGCTTCGAGACAGTGGTAATTCTTCGAGATAGGTTCGCCAACGGATTCACGGAAATCGAAATGGAATTTTATTTTCCCTCCCTGATCGACGTGATCGAGAATTAAAATTATCACCGTTCTCGGAATTCCTTGCGACCGAATGCATTATCCGTGGAAATTTCCACGAAATTATTATAAATTATTCCCTTCAAACCTAATTTTCAAAAAGACAAAATTTCCAAATGTTCCCGTCAAATTTTTATTTCGTACGGCGGGGAGAATTACGTCCGCAGAGTCGAAGCGTACAGTGGGTATCTTCGGTGAGAATCGAGATCAAGAGAGAGAGAGAGGGAGGGAGCATCGAATTTACACGGACGATAAAGACGGCGTGAGTACACGTGCGCGCATATTTCTTAAGACCGAATTGCGCGATCACGCGAATCGGTTAACCGATTCGAGTACATTCGAGCTATGGAATTGTTAGGTGTACAGGAGGTTCGAGGAGAATGGATGCACTCAGCGATCCCTGAATCGTGTCTTTTCGAAGCGTTTAACCCTTGGAGCGTGTTCGTGAATATTCGGTGCCGCGGGACACGCGAAGCGGAAGAAACCGATTTCCAAGAAATCGTTGCACGCGTCGATTCCCTTTTTTCGTATTCGATTCGATTGGAATTAAATTCATTTTCGAGTCGAGCGAAGGAATTTCTGTTTTTAAAAAATTTCCAACGATCGATCGAGGAGGAAGGGTTTGATAAAAGTGGAACGAATCCTTTCGATTGTTAATGTGAAACATTTGGCGGAGAGTCTGGTGAATTTGTTTCTGATATAATTGTCGAAGAGACAATTATGAGTACGATCGGAGGATTCGAATAAGGCGAAACGAAGAAGGAATGCTCGAGCGAATAAGAGATATTGTTTTAATTTAAATTGTTGTTTTAACCGGTGTAAAGTAAATTTGTTTGATTTGTTTGCGTCGAAATGGAGTGAAATTATTTATACCGAGTCGTATATAGCCACACTGTTAATTACAGACGGTATAAACGCTTGTCTTTACACCGTGCTTGTACCACAAACGTAGTTAAAGCACACTTTGAACAAATGATGGTTGTTTCGGCTAGTTTTGACACTATCCCTCGTTTGCTGCAACTCTCATTACAGCACTAATGATATCTTCCTTTAACGCTCGTTTTCCGCGTCTGCTTTCGACTAATCTTCGTTACTAATCTTCCGTTTCAACTCGAATGTTTGTTTTTAATAATTATTCGACAAATTGGATCAATGTACGATAAAATAAATAAGATCGTTAAAAGCGAAGCGAAAGAAAGGAAGAGAGAGAGAGAGAGAGAGAGAGAGAGAGAGAGAGAGAGAGAGAGAGAGAGATGGGATAGATGTGTTCGTAAACTCATCGAGACTTGGAGACAGCAGGATTTGTATTAAAGGAATGGTTAAGCAAGAAATATTAAAGAATTCCTTTATTTTCGAATCTGTCTCTTTTTCTCGTAAAAATATCATCGGAGCCAAAAATTTAAACAAAGTAATTTAAACGATTGGTTGTCAAAAATAATATTTATCGTATCGTATAGCGAAAAATTAAATTGATTTAATAAGAAAGGAAAATTGCAATTTTTCGCTTTACGGAGCAAGCAACGTATACGTTGAACGTACGAATCCAGAAATAACGAGAAATAACATTTGTATAAAATTCGTTAACTATAGATATTTTGGCAATTGATAGAGACACAAATGGATAAAATTTATTATTTCAAGAGAATAATTCGAATAATTTTAACGAAAGAGGAAAAAAAATCGTACGATACGAGCCGAATACACGGTGTAATACCATGGTATAAAGTTAAATTTTATCCCGTCATCGTTTTGCAACGCGATTCGATACCTTTAAAACAGGTCTCTTTTTTTTTCTTTTTTACGCACAGCTCTGGAAAACATTAATAAAATCGGTCTAAATTTTATACGAAAATTTTAATTCATCCCGTACACACGGTATTCTCAATTTACAATGTTTTACCAAACACTTGGTTCAAGTCTATCGAATATCCAATCGGTATATCGCGCACGTGTGCGCGCGCGTGTGTGTACGGAAATCAATAATGCAAATTAAAACATTTCCATGGGAAACCGTGTTACGTTTCCCCCGTGTAATATTTATACGACCCGGAAACGAATTATTCCATCGATTCCCCGCGTATCGAGGACAGATCCTAAAAATCTAATCTAACCGATAGATCACGCTCCGCAGATGTTTAACCGTCTCTTTAACCGTCCTTGCCGAATTTTCCCCTTCAACATTGTCGAACAAACATTGCAATTTTACGATCACGAAAAAAAACTCGCCAGCTGTGGCACAGCCAGCAACCTTTCTTCCAGTTTGTCAGGAAATGATCGCTCGAGGGTCGTGAAGCCTCGAGAAATATAGTTTTCGACGATATATATATAGAATCAAACAAGGAAGGAACGACACATTTATACAACGCTACGAAATATTTCTTCTTCGATTTGAAAACTGGATTCTATATATTTCGAATTAAAAAAAAAAAAAAAAAAAAAAAAACAAGGCGAATCGAATTGGATGGATTGAACGAGGATGGAGGAAAGGTTTTGATTGAACGAAAAGATTCACGGATTTTCATGCGGCCTTTGGCGCGTGGCGTCTGAACGAACCGACGTAACCGGCCAATTGATCCGAATTCGGCCACGCTCCACCGGTTATCCTCTATAGCTCGTAAACGCGTCTTTTAAGACGGTGCTTTGGCACACGTGCTCTTTTCGGTTATTCACGGCCTCCCCCCTCCTCCTCCGTCCCCCTCGCATTATCGCCTGTTCTTCTTTCTCTCTTTCTTTCTTTCTTTCTTTCTTTCTTTTCAAGTTGCGCCCTCCCCTCCCTCCAGTCCTTGCACTTCCCCCAGGTTTCTCGTTTCACGCCAATTTCTCTCCCTGCCCCTTTCGCCCGCTTTAACGAGGATTTTTCGAAGAATGGGCAAAACTCTCCTCTCCCGAGGATCGAATCCTCGGTTTTAAAAGTTTAGAAATCCCGTTTGAAACGAGCCACGCTAACTTTCCATCCGCGATTCTTTCGTAAATTCCCTTATGTGCGCTAGAGAGGGAAATGGAAACGCTTCCTTCCTTCCTAGAACGCGCGATATTTGCTCGAGATAAATCTCGAAAATCAGTTTCTGCTCTTAGAGTTGCGTTTTTGGGAAAGAGGCTTCTTTTTCTCTATGGATGGATCTAACGAAAAGTCGAATATATCCACGCGGAAATTGTCGCAAAGTTTATCGATCACGAGGATTAAAAAGAGCGAAAATAGTTTTGTTTTTACTTTGGAGTTTTCTGTTCTCGATGATCGTGCAACGAAGGTTTCATCGAAGGATATCTATAATAGTATTTCTTGAAAAAGAAAACAGCATCTAGTCGTAGCGAATCGATCATATCCATCTCTCTGTCCCCTCTTCTCTGTGACTGATATAGTTCACAACGTTGATTTTCTTTCTACGATCTTTTCTCATCCCGCTGGGTCTTCCATCCGAAGGGAGAACGATCGATGGTTAAGAATGTGGATAAGAGACGCGAAAAAAGATGGGGTGGTGAAGTCAGTTTTAGTTTCGAGATGCTCTTTTTTTTTTTTTTTATGCTTTCGTGTTTACGTAACGAGGAAAGAAAAAGAAGAAGAGGAGGAAAGAAAGGAAATCGAGAGAAACGATCAACGAAAAATATTTTGAAAACAGAAATTTACCAGGATTTATGAAAAGTATACCCTACTCTTTTCGTTAAGTATAATTAATTTTGATTCTTTTTTTAAATAAGAAAAATATGCGCAACGTGTACATATTCCCTGCGCATGGAAGTGATAACAATAAACGAAAACTGCGAAAATTGTCTTATCTGTTACGCGATAAGTCTGAAAAGTATACTTTACTAAACGTCTTCCTCCATTTTGTATTCTTTACAGACACAGACATTTATTTCGCGTATACACTACCGCTTATCTAAAAAGGAAATGCGCATAAATTCAACGAGGAACAGCTCTCGTCCAGAGAGCTAAATTTTACTTATTATCATCTCTCTTTTTTTAATATTTTAACAAGAGATCGATTCGATTTTTATTAAACAAAAGTAAAATTCCTCTCCTGGCTAATCTTCCTAACTTTTAACAACTCCTCCCAGAAGAGAAAGGAAAGAAATCTTCCCTTCCTCCCCTCTCACGATTAATTCCCGATTATAATAATCGAAAAACGAAAAATGATTCAAATGATCAATCCCTAGAGAAACCAAAGATGTCCCTAGTGAATCCAAAGATGTCCAAAAGGATAACGACAATAAAGAAAGAGAGAGAGAGAGAAGAAAAGGATAACGACAATAAAGAAAGAGAGAGAAAGAAGAAAAGGATAACAAGAAAAGAGAATGATTTCGTCGCGCAAGATCTTCCTAACTTTTAACAATTCCTCCCAAGAAATCTTCCCTTCCTCCCCTCTCACGATTAATTCCCGATTATAATAATCGAAAAACGAAAAATGATTCAAATGATCAATCCCTAGAGAAACCGTGAATCCAAAGATAAATCCAAAAGGATAACGACAATAAAGAAAGAGAGCGAGAGAGAGAGAGAGAGAGAGAGAGAGAGAGAGAGAGAGAGAGAGAGAGAAGAAAAGGATAACAAGAAAAGAGAATGATTTCGTCTCGCAAGACGTTACGATGAATGACTCGAATAGAGGGAGGAGGGGAGGAGAGGAGGGGAGCGAAATTACAATCCAGGTTGGAGCGACGGCTGCCAACCGGATGTATAGAAATTCCTGTCGCATTGCTCGGGATTCGCGTCTTCGTTCACGTCGCGCTCGGCCCCTTCGCCTCCTCGAGTCGATCTATTATATTCGTGTCCTCATTGTGGCGAGACACGAATCTCGCGCGCAGCGAGCAAGCAACGAGTCCCTCCCTCTGACGAAACGGTTTCGCTTAAGGGATATTAAGAGGGATGCTGTCGGAGTCTTGTTAACCACAATTCAACAATCCCAGTTTTTCGATGGGGATCGCGCGTGTAACGAGTTTCGATTTGCTGGGGGAGGGAGGTCAAGCTTGGATCGATCGATGCATAGGTGGCAGGGGAGAATGGATCGCGTGTTAAGCCGTGAAATTAAAGATAAGTTGGCCGACCTTTTTCCAATTTGTTGCCAACAATTTCGGTGACGATAACGAAACGTCTCGACGACACGAATTCGTTCGATTCGAAGCTTTTCGATAGATTTTCCTTTTTTTCTTGTTTCCTTGTTGAAAAAGTTATTTCGTCGATTTGAGAAATACGATATTTAATTAAGCGTTTGAGATCTTTGCTCATCTTCTCTTCGTTCTATTCGTGACGATTGCCAGCGCGAATCTCGATGAAATATTTCGTCAACGAATCTACGAATAACTTTTCACCATCTAATTTAAAAAGTTTGGAGAGAAGGAGAGGGATATGAATGAATATGGGTCAAGTTCTCGTGCTGAAAATCAACACGCTTGGGAGGGATTGTGCAACGAAACGAGCTTTCGATTAGAAATAAATGATTAAATTGGCGCATTCGATATCCGGGGTTGCGAATTTAACTTGGACTTGGACTTATCCGGCTTCGATTGATTTTCCAACGACGAAAATAAACGATAAGGCGGCGGGTAAAAGAAGCAAAGGCCGATAAAAGGTCATCCGATAAAAACGTCGCGGACATTTCTTTTAGTATTAGTTTTCAACCTGCCTGAGATTTTATTTAACAATTTTCGTTCGTTTTTGTTTCTGCAGGATTTGTAAATCGACGATGCCGACTTACATCGCATAAGTCACGATGAAAATAAGAGAGAGAGAGAGAGAGAGAGAAGGACGTGGATCGACGTGGTTTTCGACGATAGATATAATTTAACACGGCCGAGACGACGTGACTCGCCTTTGGGTCAAAGAGTTGACACTACTCTTCCTCGCCAATGGGTCACAGGGGATTGCCTCTGTCCGCCGACGTGATTCATGCACGGGTTACACGGAAGCAAAACGTTTGGAATAATGATACGAGCCACAACGTGATGTCGATTAACCTTCTCAATTTCCATTTCGTATGTATACCTTTTGACTGTTTTAATATATTAGAATTATTCGATTCTTCTCTAATTTCTAATTATGAAAACGAAAAGGGGATAGAGATGGAATGGTGACGTGAGTTGTCACAACTTTATCCTAGTCGTAACAAATTTCCATTTTATTCTTATTAATACGATATTGTATATATACCTTTTGACTATTTTGTTATATATTTTATTTTATTATATATATATATTTTATTATATATTTATTATTATATATTTTATTATATCGTTAGAATTATTCGAATTATTCTTTTTATTTTATTTATTTATTTATTTATTTATTTTATTTATTTTTATTTTTATTCGAATTATTCTTTTCTAATTTCTAATTATGAAAACGAAAAGGGGATAGAGATGGAATGGTGACGTGAGTTGTCACAACTTTATCTTCATAACAAATTGTCATTTTATTCTTATTAATATAATCGTATGTACCCTATGACTATTTTATTATATCATTAGAATTATTCGATTCTTCTCTAATTTCTAATTATGAAAAACGGAAAAGGGTTAGAGATGGAATAGTGAGTTAACAACTTGTCAAAACTTTATCCTTGTAACAAATTTCCATTTTATTTTTATTAATACGATATCGTATATCTTATTATCATTAGAATTATTAAATTCTTCTCTAATTTCTAATTATGAAAACTAAAAGGGAATAGAGATGGAATGGCTAACAACTTGTCAAAACTTTATCCTTCTCGTAACAAATTTCCATTTTATTTTTATTAATACGACGATATCGTACGTTTCGACTATTTCACATCGTTAGAATTATTCGATTCTTCTCTAATTTCTAATTATTATCTTCTCTAATTTCTAATTACATTTTATTCTTATTAATATAATCGTATGTACCCTTTGACTATTTTATTATATCATTAGAATTACTCGATTCTTCTCTAATTTCTAATTATGAAAACGAAAAAGGAAATAGAAATGGAATAGTGACGTGAGTTAACAACTTGTCAAAACTTTATCCTCGTAACAAATTTCCATTTTATTCTTATTAATACAACGATATCGTATGTACCTTTTGACTATTTTATTATATCATTAGAATTATTAAATT
>NW_025222365.1:3084012-3177168 GCF_014066325.1 Apis laboriosa
ATATTGAAGAAAATAAAAGGGAAAAAAGAAGGGGAAATAAAATCGAAGAATATGTGGCGCAATTACGCAGACGAGAATACAGATTCCGGTTTCACATGGCAAATTTATTCCATTTACCGCGTAACAAAGACTTGGTTGCCTTGCTGGATACTAGGGGGAACTACTAGGTGGCTATGGAAGAAGCTAAAATTCATGAGATTACGCGGTGGAAAAAAGTAGATTTTATTCGCGAATACCGAATTGCTTTAACGTACGAGCAACCGAGATATTATTTTAACCTGGAATAATGTCGCCGGAAATTCGTTAAAATCGGGCTTCCATAATTCGATTATCGATAGTGAAAAGAAAAAGAAAGGAAGAAAGAAAGAAAAAAAAAACAAAACAAAAAGGAAAACAAAAAAAAATAGGAAAGAGAAGAGAGACATCAAGCTGAAATTATTACTACGAAAATCGATGGGGTCAACGCCATTGTTGCAACAGCTCCAGAATTTTTGCCCGTTGTTGCCGTTGTTCACCGCGAAACGTACAAATCAAGCGGAAGGATGTTATCAAAACTTCCGTCTGCGTGACAAATTGAATTACTACCACGGAAGCTCGAACGTGGGGGTGGAAAAAAAAAATAAATAAACAAACAAATAAATAAATCCAACCGATGATGAGCGGAGCATGAAAAAATGGCGAAGTTGTAAATCCGTCTGGTACAGAGAGAGAGGAAAAAGAAAAAAAAATCTGTCGTTTCGCGGATGAGCAATACGACACACATTATACCGGGGATTTTTCGTCGATCGACGACGAGCTTCGACGAGAAATGTCGACTGCTCGACGATATATTTATTTGCGGTCGTCGTCCTCGTCCTCGTCCTCGTCTTGATGATCATAACGGAGCTATGGTCGTTCCTAACCATTGTCGTCGTCGTCGTCGTCGTCGTCGTCGTCGTCTGCGAATCGGATGACGATGTCTCTCTCTCTCTCTTAGAGATCGATATGAATTTATGGTGTTTTTCTATTGCGCCGAGTTGGCAGAACTTTCTTAAAACGGCGAGCCGCGGAAACATTACGCGATAATTTATTACACGGACGGTTTACAACCGTGGACGGTTATCTTGGTACGTGAGAAATCGCGGTTTCCCAGAAAATTCGCCACCGGTCGAATTTAATAATCCGCGAAATGCAATCTCATCGGTAAAAAGTACGGAGTGGAATTACGTATAAAACGCGGAGCCAAGGAGGGGCGGAGGAGGTGGTGAGCGGGAAAAATGAAATAGTTCGCGTGATTGAACGGTGGGGGAGAAGTTTCGTTATTCGCGCCGCCATTTCACTGTGAATCGGTTTTAACCGGTGCCCCGTTTCACTTCCCCGTTTCTTCGCCAATAACGAAAACGTTCGAATCACGTAGTAATCGCGTAACGAAATTATTATGGAACTTTGAATCGTGACAATCGATAAAAGATTTCGAGAAATAATTTTTTTTTTTTTTTCAGAAATAAATGTACATGTCTATCTAATTTATATTTGTACAAACTCGATCGAATCTTATTAAAAATTAAGAAAAATCGTAACTCCGAAGACGGTGACTATTTATCGATGAACGAGAGGCCGTTTGGGAGCGCGGAACTTTCCCCTTTAAAACTCTTTTTCATTCATTTCGATGTGACTTTCGATTTCCGAGATATCGTCGTGTGAAAGAAAAAGGTAATTTTGATGTTTATCTTAAATCCAATTAGACCGTGTTAAAATTAGGAAAATTTCGAACCGCTGTAACTTGGAAGATAGCGACTTCCGGTCGATGAACGAGAGGTCATTGGAAGCGCGGAAGCTTCCTCTTTGAAACGCTTTTTCATTCATCCCGATACGAGTTCCGGTTGCCGAGATATCGTCGTGTAAAGAGAAAGGTAATTTTTGATCGTTTACCATCTTCGTTCTTATCGATTGCTCGGATCCTCTCTCTCTCTCATACCGACTTATCCAAACTTTGGATTCCTGGAAAAACTCGATAGAAGAGTATGCATTTCCAAGAAAAAATATAGATCATTGAATCCATTCCACAATTCGTCTTAATTATGGACACTCGGGATATCGATTTCTTTTCTTTTCAGAGAGAATTATTTCGATCGATGAAAATTTTTAATTGTTTTAATTGTGTTTACGTTCTTTTACGCAAAGCAACTTTCTATGTCGAGTTTTCAATATCACCGATCGTTCTTGTGAAATTATTTGACACGTACATTTTCATAAATCAAATGAAAACGATTCGAAATAAAATTTATTTCCACGAATATGGACGTTATACGATTCTAAAGCGAGAACGGGAGTTGATTTATAATATCTTTATACACGTCTGTTTCGAGTTACTTGTTATTCAAGTTGGACATATAGATTTTTCAATATATGGCTGTTCGGTGTTCCAATATATATATATATATGTATACTGTAATATTTTTTCCGCTTCTAAGAATATCTAAGAAAATGGGTGAAACACTTTCAAAACTGTATATAATACTCGACGTGTTAATGCGACACGTATCTATACATCTATAGATACTACGAATACATTACATTTTCGAGAGAAAATTAATTCAACTCATATCTGAAGAGTATAGAATTATAACACGGAAAATTCCATCGTATAAGAAAATACAAGAAGGAACGAAATCGATTTCCCAGGATCAATTTATCAATTCCTTCGAATTATTCCTCGCTCAGACTCGAGGCGTCGCTATAACATCGAACACAGGCTTCGATTAACGATTCACGTTTAATAATTAAGTATCGCGGAAACCTAAGAACAATGTTAATGAAACTGCCATCATTATTCATTGCGACGCTATATACCTCGTGAATACACGCTTCCACGGATTAACCAATTTAATTTATACGATCTTTGCAATTTACGAGCGCACTTTTTCGAGGCCGATTCACATTACCGATTTAAAAGGAGAAAAAAAAAATGCAAGGTAATTTCTTCTTCTACAAACTCATTCACCCGTTCTCTGATACAATTACAACGAACGAACGAACGGTTAGGTTATTATTACACGAGAAGGGGGAAAGGAAAGTTAGGCGCTATTCTCGTACGTATGCAGATACCAAAGACACCGGTCCGCTCGCCGTTAGCGTCTGGCTCCGTGTTTAAACAGAAGAGCGCCATCAAACATTCGACTTGAGATGCACGAGAGCATTTCGCGTAACCAAACATACGTACCCAGACGTGTCGAGTATCTGGAGGAGTAGCGAGGCCTATGAAACGGAGTGTCGCGGGGCCGGAATGAGACAGTCTGTGAAACAAAAGAGGAGGCGAACGGTGGAGAGGGGAAGCGTATAAAAGAGGGAGGGAGAGAGATAGAGAGAGAGTGAGAGGGGGAATGGGCAGGGACGGGGACAAATTCTGCCAAACACATGAGAGATACTCGAGTTGGCCGCTTGCCAAAGCACCCGAAGCTGTTCGTTCGTACATGTTCGCGCGATCTCGTGAAGACTCGAACTCTTCTTCTTATATGCTCCAACGCCAACGACCCAACGTTGGCCAGTTATCTTCCATTTCGCATCGAGGATCGTTTGCAATCGCCTCTGCGATTTCGATTCTTCCTATCCTCCTTTTTCGTAATTTCCGATCGAATTTCCATTTTTGCGAATTCGTATTTTTCTCTAAATTGAAATTTTATTCTTTTTTCTTTTTTTTTTATTCGAGATCTTCGAAATAATAATAATAATGGAATAAATAATTATTAGGGAGGAGGAGAAGGAATATTCGCACGAATTTACTTTTACTCGAGCACTCGTTATCCGAGGGAGAGGAAAATATAATTTCTCGGATCGATTCTTTCTTCTCCACGTTGCTGCTACTTCCTATACTTCTCTTTCCCCTCCCGTTTCTTCCGTTTTATTCATCAACGGCTGATTGCAAAGTTTCCAGAAGCGAAGCGTACGTCGATCCCATTACTTCCGCTCGGGACAAACGACTTGCGCGTTGAAAAAAAATTATCGGCAGACATCGGAGTAAATAGAGCAAGATAAGGGATACGATAAAAATAACTGTTTGCCTCTAGATCCAAAAAAGATGTCTAAAGCTATTTCAACGTAACGTAACGTCTCTCCTTTCCTTCTCGATATTCTCCTTCTACAAATTTTAACAAATTCTATAAATTTTACCTCAACATTTCAAGGTGAAAATCCAATTGTTCTGCCTACTTATCGACGACACGAGATAATAAAATCGACGAAACGCAAAAATATTTTAGATCGAAACTGCTGTGCTATAAAAATTGTCAAGAATATATGGAAGATCGTTACGTTTATCAGCAATTAATTTATCATCTATATCCGTCTCTGAATCCTGTCCAACTTTTGAAGATATTAATTACTCCAGAGTTATAGGCTGTAAACATGCCAGTTTTTCAATCGTATAAATCAGTATATATATCTCTCTCTCTCTGTTGCAATTCTCAAATAAATTTGAATAAAAAAGTACGCATTATTATTGGGACACGATTTATCGTAAATACACAATGTAATATCATTTATCCGGTTAATACGATTTATTACGGGCGCGATGCGATCGCGTGATGTAAACGTGTTACGAAATACTGCACACACCGGATATATATACCGGCTTTGATATGGAACTTGGATTGCGAATATTAGCATAAAATAATGTAAATAGATATCGCTCTATTCTTAGATCATGGGTAAATATGATTCTAATCTATCTCAGTAATCTATCTGGCACGATGTATAATTAATCTATGTACATATGCCGTGCAATTGAGGATGGATGAGAGCGCAGACCTCGATAATAATAGACCGGTCTGGTCCACTTAGACCCGTAAGCTCGGGCTGCGGCGCACGGAGCTCGTATCGACTTTGAAACTTAATAACTCGAGAATAAATTGATCGACGGACGAATATCGTTCTCCAGAGAGAAGTCCACCATTGAATATTTCCTTTTCTTTTTCTTCTTCTTCTTCCTCTACCATCAAATTCCATCGAAGGGATAACAAGAGACGCGAATAACACGCGAATCCAATTAAATCCACCAGGCAAGTCCACGAGGATAAAAGTAACCAATTCAAGGGGAAAGACAAACGAGAAACGCGCCAATTAATATGTGACACGGCGTTGCTAACAATCGGTGGATGGATCATTGTATCATTTGGCCCGATCAGCTCGCAAAAGCGAATTGATATTTCCCTCGGATTACAATGAAACTCGGGTAACAATGTACAGCGAGGCGAAGGTAGTTTACGCCGCTATTCGCTTCATAATAACCGTCGCGTATAACTCACTCGGCCGCCATTAATGCGCGCCAAGCAGCCATGGATTTGCACTCGGTTGTTGATCACAGATCACGGATAATAATTAATTCGTTCATCTAACCTAACTAATTGCCTCTGTATCACTCTCCATCCCCCATTTTTATTTCTCTCGCTTATTTCCACCCACGAAGCTACCCACGAAGTTTTTTTTAATTTTAACCAGAAAGGAAGAGAAGCAAGCAAGGTATGGACGAAACCTCTCTCACAATCTCTCTCTCTCTCTCTCTCTCTCTTTCTCTCTCTCGCTCGCTCGCTCGCTCGGTTGCACTGGTATAACAGGAATATATCGCGGTTACGAAGGATACGAATAGGGAAGGTGGCGGACGAGGTGGCATCAGGGATGAGAAGAAATGGCAACAAGAATGGATGGCGCAAAGCGGAGGTAAACGGTGGGCCGAGGTAGCGAAACGGGGAGGAGGGGGAGGGGTGTCTAATTACGCTCGTTTGCTTCACCTCCCCCCCTTCACGACCGTGAACGAGCATCATCCCTTTCTTTCCTTGCGCCCCTCCCCCGCGAGAAAAAGGAAAACCGTTATTCAGTTTAACGAGAAGCGGAATAGCGTGGGGTACTCGCGACTACGCTTATGCTGCGTAGTCTCCCTCCCTTCCTCGGTTCGCAGCACAAAAGCTACGAATAAGGGAGCATTATGCAAATCTTCTTATCTATCTGTCTTCCTCTATATATATATATATCCGCGCCTCGTTATCGAATACTTATCGATATGTATTGTTCGTAAACCATTTCTAATGAATCGTTTTATATATGTATATAGTGTGATATATCAGCGAGGAGATATTCGAGGAGAATTTATTCGAATTATTATACGTCAAGATCGGCGCGTGATTTTTCTGAAGCTGAGATCTCGCGTTCGTCTACCAAATTTCGATCAGTTTCCCTCTCTTCCTTAAAAAGAAAAAAAAAAAAAAAAAGAACATTTCCAATTCCGTCGAGCTTCGATTTGTATTTGTGGTTTACGAACAATGGTGAATATCTAACGGTGAGATTTCGTTCATTTTTCGAAACACATTGGTATTGTTAATCGAGTCGAGTCGAATCGAAAGAGAATTATGCAAGTCACGAGAAAGTGGGAAGGGTTGAAGTTTAAGGGGAATGTTTTGTAAAGGGTTACGTAAGGCAATGTGACGAAACTTTTTATTATTTATTACGACGTGAGGCGAATCTGGAGAGGATTCGATGATTCGATTTCTGTTTGATTTATGGGAAGGGAGTGAAGAAAAAAATTCATTCCAATAATATTATTAATTACGAGTTTTTCAAAGTTGTTAATACATTAGGGCGGCATCATTGATTATCACGCAAGAAACGAGCAATAAATTTGGTAAATTTTTAAATATCGTTGCGAGTGAACGAATAATCTCTCAATTTTTCCAAACTTTGTAACGATACCATTATATCGTTACAAAATTTAAAGTTCATTGAAATTTTATTTCCGCTTTTATCATTGAACGCTTCATCGCACGCTTCAAATGTTCTGTAAACAGGCACGCGCAATTACGTATTATTAAATATACTCGTTCAACCAAATCCGTGCATTTTATTTCTCGTTTTCAACATATATATATATGTATATGTGTGTATAGAAATTTTTTTATAAATACGTGTTATCGTTTATCGTATCGTGTTATCGTTTGCTTTATTAAGCTTTATTAAATAATTATAATAAAAATACAAAGTTGGCAACATTTTTTAACCCTTTGCACTCGTATATATATTCGATAAGGATACCAATCAACACGGAAATTTTTTCGAAAGGCTACCACCCATCAACTCGGAATTTTTTTTCATAATCGATCAAAAGGGAAATATTTTTATGCGAACATAACATATAAATTAAAATTTCCGGTTTAGTAGAAAAAATTAGCAAATAAACATATTTAATCTGCGTCTCACACTCTTTTGAAATATGAAAATCTATATAATATGTTAGGGACATCATATTTCTTGAAAACACGATTTCAATTAATTGTAAATAAATTTAATTAAATGAATATTATGTAATATTATCTGGCTATAATTTGATCCCAAATAATGTAAGATGTCGCCTATATGGCGACAAACGAGTGCAACGGTAAAATATATAATGTCGCCTATATGGCGACATACGAGTGCAAAGGGTTAATATAGTATTTTTCTGGAAGATGTCATCAAAGTGCGTGAAATTAGAATTAATACAAATTGATACTTTTCTGCGAATATACATATTTATGTATGGATTTTTGTCTAAGTAGCTATTCGTCTAAGTAGCTAATGTTATTTAAAAGTGGATATATCGAATACAATTTATATAAAATACAATTACTCTCGGATGACAATCTGTTAAACAATGCGCTTTGCGTACACGTTCCCAAGCTAAACATTAATATTTGCGATAACATATAGTAAAAACCTGTAAAAAATAGCTATATTATTCGACATACATATATATATATATATATATAAATTTGATTAACCGTGAGTTGTTCAATTATTTATAAAACGACATCGGAACGGGTGTCGATATAAAATTCATTATCATCGGAAGAAAACAATCATTTATTATATATCGTGAATATTTGAAATACGCATTGAATTATCACTAAACTATAAATTCAAATTTCGAAATATATCGATAATAATTAAATTAACGTTACATCCTTCCTCATTATTATCGCGTATCGAGAACGCGAGCGAGGGAGAAAAATGATGTAAGTTCGGTTTACATTTCTTCAAAACCGATGATGAGCGTGATGTTCAGTTCTCGTGAGAGGGAGAACGAGTTCCCCTCAGATGTAATCAAAATTGAATTAGTACGAAGATGGCAAAGCGAGAGATAGAAAATAAAAGTGAGAGAGAGAGAGAGAGAGAGAGAAGTATTTGTTTAAAAAATTTCACCTGCGAATCGTCTAATTTATTAATACCGTGGAAAAATATGGTAAAAAAGGAAAAGAAAAAGAAAAAGAGGGCAATGTGGGGAACTGTGCTATTCTAAAACAAGCCTCGATGTTTTCTTTGCAAACATAATATAAAAAATTATATATAAAAAATATAAAAAAAAAAATTGAAGAGAAACCACATTATTAACCGCATAAAGAACTCGTTCACAGATTTTCAAAGAACAACGCGTTCTCTGAAAAGAAGGGGGGAGGGGGGGGGGGGAGGAAAAAGTTACTTTTTTTCCTCTGGACCCTTAAAAAAAAAAAAAAAAAAAAAAAAAAAAAAAAGAAAAGATGTTCAATTTATATACGCGAATGGTATTATCTCGGTATTATTTTCACAATTTAATAATATAAAAACGAGTTAAAGAACCGCGTTAAAGAATTACCATTACTCTTCACCGAGTTATAGAATTACTCGAGAATGTTTTGATTATCTATTTTTACGGGGACAAAGAGCAAATTATTATCCGGTCAATACAATAATTGTTATCAGGAACAAAAGAGCGTTTTTTTTTTTTAACAAAAGTGATTCCGGGCCTTCGCTGTGTTTTGTCGGTATATAAATTTTTCTATAAAAAAAAAAAAAAAAAAAAAAAAAAAANGCGATTTTTCTTTGATGCGATCCGGGCAAAAAGCTACTAGATAGGAAAAACGCCTATACACCGGATATTTTCTTCCCCCCTCCCCCCGTTTTCCCGTACAATTTAACATCGGCAAAACTATCGACAGACGCGATGCGCTCGCACGCGCGTGGAAGTCCAGCCCTCGAGCAAAATTTTTCATTTCCTAGGATCTCGCAATATTGTTAACCTGTCCTGTGAGCGTCCAACGCGAATCGCGACTTTTTATTATTATTTTTTGTTTCTTCTCTCTCTCTCTCTCTCTCTCTCTCTCTCTCTCTCTCTCTCTCTCTCTCCCTTAGGATTCTATAAAAATCGCGCGCGCGTATTAATCGAGGCGCAAAAGTCTCGGCCATTTCTCATCATTCGCGACCGAGATTAAAAAAAGAGAGAGAGAGAGAAAAAAAAAAGAAAAATTCGATTACGCGAACTCGGTTTTTCAGATTATCGCACAACGTCGTTGAAAGTCGAAGGGGTGGGGAAAGAAGAAAACGACAAATTGTCGACAAACATCGGTCGCGATCCCTTATTGCAAACGCGTAATCAAGAATGGGATTGTGGAATAGATGTTTCTTCTTCTCGTTTTGACGGGGTTGGGGAGGGGAGTAGTTAACGGCGAAATTAATCTTTCTCGCGAAAGAATATAACGCGCAATTAAAAATACATTAACCGCCTGGAATAAAATGTATTTTCTGTTGATAATAGTTTCTTGTTGATGTAATAAGTTGGCTTGGCATCTGGCTCTGGGAAATCCATCATGATTGTAACGTGTGTAATGCACACACGTACATAAGGGAAAAGGGAATTTATAATATTGTTATCTTTGGACAGGAATAGGAGGGAAAAGGGAATTTATAATATTGTTATCTTTGGACAGGAATAGGAGGGAAAAGGGTTCGTTGCTATTTGTAAGATAAAAACGAAAAATTATATTAGTACTTTTTGGGGAGAGAAATGGAGAAAATCGACTGAAATCCTTGAAAATTCTTCATTAAATATTCCGCCCATACGAGCGCGTCCTTCCACCTAACCTCAACAATCCTGGCGCCTCAAGAGCCTGCTGGAAAGCCTTATTGATGAGGCCTGCCAGCAGGCCTCGAGAGAAACACACCTTCTTTCCTCTCGCCCTTATCAACTAACCCTTATCTTTTCCTACGTTATACCCCTCTCAAACCAAGAATAATATTCTACGAAAAATAAAATAAATTTTCGAAGATTTTGTGCTCGCGCAAAAGGCAATAAAAAGGTAATAAAATTCAAATGGATCGTCAAATAATTAATATAATTCTATTACATTAATACAAAATATTTTGGATAATTTTCGAAATGATAAAAATAGATTCGAATTTGTCGTGTATTATTTTTTTTTTTTTCTCTTTTTTTTTTTTTTTTTTTTGCGCATAANTTTTTTTGCGCATCAACGAGGCGAATCCCTCGCGAGGGCATCGACAACAAACAAAGGATTCGTGGCGGGCGCATTATGGCCACGTATGAAAACGATCTTTTAGCCGCATTCGTTAAGCCGATTTCCCAGGGCGCCGTATGGAAGCCGTGGTGCATTATCGATAGGGCTTACCACCGTTGGTACCAAGTGATCGAACGTCTCGATGCCAAAGGCCGTAGCTGCAACTTACGAGAACGTGAGTAATCTCGCGAACAACGCCCCACGTTCCCTTCCCCTTTGTCAGTGTTATTGGACGTTCCTCAATCCCGAAAAAAATAACCATAATTCACCTGGTACGCAGCTGGAATTTGTGGCCCGGACTCACGAGCTGGGAATTTAAAACAGTTGAAGAAGAATCTTTGGAGAAGATTACACGCCAAGTGTAAATCTTCGATTCGAGGAGACGGAGTGTTTTGAAAGAAATATATTCTGATAAACCACTCTGACCCAAGTATACCACTTGTCTACTCCATTTCCCTCAACGATCGTTTCGCTTAAGAAAGCGACATATATAATTACAACCAGTATTGTTCAATTCTCTCGACTTGATAATAATCAACGATATTTCATAATCGGCGAACCGGATGTTAACTTGATTCGAGAACAAAGTCTCTTTAACTCTTCGAGACTGAGTCTCGCTCGGTCAGCCAGAATGACTGAAAGACAAAATTAACGAACAAATGAATCGTTTACCATTTACCAACCAATTATTGCAGCCAGAAGAACAACTCTTCTGAAAACAACGTTTCCCATTTTGCCCTTCCTTTACCTCCTCTCTCTCTCTCTCTCTCTCTCTCTCTTCAATTAATACGAGGATAATAAACGAGGACCAACGATCGAGAGAAAGAGAAGAGAGATAGATAGATAAAATTTCTCACCACGACTTAATGACAATCTCGCCTGGATATATCAGAGTCCCCTTATTCTCGTACACAGCTCCTTCCTTTTTTTTCCCCTCCTTCCTTCCTCCTTCAAATAGCGTACGAAAATTAGGGACATCTGTGACAAAGAGAACGGATATTCCGTAGGGAATGGAATGTAGCCAAGTCCGCCAAGAGGCGACGAGAGCGAGGAGAGAGGAAGATGATAGTAGATTCGGTGGCGAGGCGAGGCGTATGCACTTTTGCTCGTGCATTCATAAAGCTGGGTCATTGCCGAGCTGTCGAGTCGGTCTTTCTTGTTTCTGCAGAGCCGCGCCGAGATAAGTAGCTGCACGGTCCCCCGCGCTTTGTTTGCTCGAGCTTCTCCCTTTCTTTGCTCTACCCCCCCTCTTTCACCCTCCTCTTCTGTCTCTCTCTTTTCTTTCTTTTTTTACGCGGACAACGTTGTCCCTACGAGAGGAAGGAAAGGGAGGAGGAGGAGGAGGGGGTCTGGATCTTGCTCTTCACTCGCAAGAGACGCGATGCATTAATTATCAATACAGACGTGTTCTGGCGTCTAATATCCGCTCGCTTCACTTTCGCCTCCCCTATTTATCTTGCGAGCACCGCGCAAACACCCGATTCGCTGCCGTCTCGCGATTATTATATTATTCGCCTCGGCTTGATTTCGATTTGATTCGAATATCGATCGATCGGCGATGGAATGGAATGGAAGATTTTTGTTTCACTCGAGTGTTTAAATGTATCGACGATCAAGTTATTTCTGGAGGAAAGAATCTTTAACGAGGCCAGAAATATTATTAATGTAATAAAGAGCGGGATATATTCGAATATTCGGGGGGAGACATTTCTTCCTCTTAACAGTTTCTCTTTAATAAAGAGACGAATTAATTAGATCGAAGGATTTTTCGGAGGAGGAAGAATTTATTCGGTGGTTATAATAATAGGGGAAGGAATTATTTCTATCCATCTTTTCGAGCTTTGATTTGGAGAATTTTTAGAAAATGAACACCGGTTTTTATTGTAGTTTATTATAATTTAATTAATTTACAGGAGAAAAAAAGGAATAATAATCAGTTTGAAGTAAAAATATTTCAATTAAGTTAGAAGTTTAAGATTGAGAGACGAATTATTGAAGAATTTCAAATAAAAAGAAAATTAAAAAATTAACTAATTATATTCATATACAGAATAATAATAATAAATAATAAATGATAGAAAATATAATATTTGAAATAAAATTCATCAAATTTTTGTTTAATGTCAAAATTTTACAATTTCACGTTTGCTTCGAAATTCCAATGAAATTATCAAATGAATATATTAATAATTAAAAATTAAAGTTATGTTGTGTTTCAAAAAAATGAAAAAAATTAAATTTTTCTTGTTTTACTTAGTGTTTCAATCTTTCAAATTTCGCAAACGTACGATAAACTTGAGAATTGATGGGACAGTTAAGGGGAAAAAAGTTTTGACTACGGGATGTGACTCGACACAGTCCTGGATAGAGCTTGATAATTTAACAAAATGACGATCGAAGAAGAAAACAGATTGAAAGGAGTGAAAAAATTGCCAACTAAATATATATATCGTAATATAAATCCTAGATGGCGTAAACATTAAAATTAATTTTAATACAATTTCAAAAAGTTTTTGCGAATCAAATATTCGAAAAGAAACTTTCTGGAACGCATAAAAAAATCATCACACATTGGATGAATTTCTAATACGAAGTAATTACTCAACTTTAATTTCCAAAAAAAAGCTCATCCATAATTTGTAACTTAATTATAATTAAAATAAATGTTTCGTTAAAAAATTACTATATACATATATATACAATATATACATATTTTAATCTGCAAACAATCTTTGAAAACAGGATTTAAAATTTTTAAATGCTCGTTACATCGTTACATTCGAAAATAATAAATTTCGTTAATGCACATTATTACGAACCACTGATGTGACACTCGTAACATCACGAACCGATCGATCACCGATTTTAATTTACTCGCTTACCATATATTTCCCTGGAAATTCGTCGATATTACGAAAGGGAGCGACACGGTTCGTCGACGCGACGTATTCGGTGCGTTAGAAAGGTTGGAAGGAAGCCGTGACTACACCAGGCTGGCAAGGTGCTCGTTATCAAAACGATCGATATTTTTTTTTTTTCCCCCATGGCAAGGATCGGTCGACGACCCCTCCCTCCCTCCCTCCCCGGTGGTTGTTGTTGTGCCGGGCACATTTTTTTTTTTTTTTTTTTTTTTTTACTTACAAATGCCTCCGAAAAACGCGCCTCGTTATCGTGATTTTTCGTGCATACCGGGATCGTGAAATTACTAGCTAGCCTAACTAGGTTTCGCCGTTAGGCCGTTACTCGAGCGCGGGGGGATCCAACGGCCGCATAAACACGGCCGGGAATCCATCGACCTGGAAACGGTAGTTGCCAGTCGAATAAAATGATTTATAAATTGACGAATAACGGTCGGCGAAATACGGAGGGAACGAACGATAATCGCTTTGATGGAGAGAGAGAGAGAGGAAAATTTTGGCAAAAATCATAGAGAGAGAGAGAGAGAGAGAGATGTCGCAAGGAAAGGATTATATAATTGATCAGCGCGCGCGAAATCGGGGCGTGAATATATGGCGAGCGAGAGAGGATTGGAAAATGAGGAAAATTAGAAAATTGGAAGAGATGAGGATGGACTTGGAACCGATCTTTCCCTCCCCGATCGAAAGGATAATTAATTCGATCAACGAATTCGGGCATGCATTAAATATACACCGATGAAAATGATTTTAATTAATATCGACGAGCAAGTGGCGCGGCAGCCGGCCACCACCACCCAGCGGTCTTCGCAAAAACGCACGCGACAACGAATCTGTGCGTTGAAAAAGCGTAGTCGTGGAATGTCCATCCGCGCGGTCTATAATCGAGAATGGGGAGGGGGGAGGCGTGTGTTAAAAATGCAGGGAGCTGGGAAATTGGATTGGAGGAACAACAATAGCAGTTGCGGCGTACACAAATGGTCCGTGGAGATTGGCATCGGTCGGCCTCCAATCATCACGCCCGTTTCTCGAAAAGCGCCACGGCCACTCTCGCCGCTGGTTTTCAATAATTATTGCGGATAGTAGAATAGTTTTCCCCGAGCGGAGAATACTTTCGCTTCCCCCATTACTCGCGTTGCGTTCTCACGCGTGTTCACGCGCAGTGTTTACGCGCATCGGTGAACACGTGATGCGCAGTGTTTATGCGCATCGGTGAACACGTGATGCGCAGTAATGATCGCAGCGATCGATTTTTTGATTTTCGGGGGAAAGGAGGGAGGCAAGTTGGAGAATCGTAGAGAAACGGAGAAAGTTCGACGGAAAGTTTTGTGCAAATTTCGATTCGACGATCGAATCCCATCCAACGGGTCCTCGATACGGATGAAGGTAATGAATATCTATCGGTATAGATTTCATTCGCGGATGCGAATTTGATATGAAGCTATTCGGAATAGTTTTAATCCAAATACCTGACATTCTGCGCCGCTGATGGATTCCTGAACAGAAATGTTGGAAATACGAACGGGCAAAAATTCATGACCCTTGTCAGCAAACCATGACGTTTGTCAAACTTGTTGAGGATCGTGTTTGCCTTCATGCTAGAATTTCCTGAAATTTAATCGAATGAAACGGGGGTCCGTTCAAACTGCAGTATTTTACTTTAAATTTAATGTAGGCGATTTTTGGGTTGGATTCAGCCACGTGTTTCGCGGCTGCATAATAATAATAATAAAAAGAGAGAGAAAAAAGAATTAAATAGAAAATAAGAACAATGGAACGAGATTATCGAACTTTTTCGAATTTTCTATATAAAAAAAAAAAAAAAAAAAAAGGAAATGAAATTTCTCTTCGACGAGAATTATAAATTTCGTCTCTTTGCTTTTTACGAGAGAAGAGGTTGAATTTTTAATTTTATCACCGGTAAAATAATGGAGGAGGGAGAGGAAAAAAAAGCGAGGAAGGAAAATGAGAAATTTGTCGTGTCGTC
This sequence comes from Apis laboriosa, assembly GCF_014066325.1. Taxonomy (NCBI): domain Eukaryota; kingdom Metazoa; phylum Arthropoda; class Insecta; order Hymenoptera; family Apidae; genus Apis; species Apis laboriosa. Next base: position 3,099,249 of record NW_025222365.1, read on the forward strand.
TGATCCGATAATCGAATTTCGTGGCAAGATTCAGACTCGATTCAGAATCGAAGCGTCTGCTATATATAAACGAATGTGGCACGGTCCAAGATGCAAGAGCAGGGATCGTTAAATTGAAGCATCGATCGATTCCTCGGGGTGAGAATGCAAACGCGTTATTATTTACAATCGTAAAATTTGGTATTTGGTATCGATATACGTACACGATGCACAATTCATAAAGGCTTTGGAGGGAGGGGAGAGCAAACTTTACGATCGACCAATTGTTTCTCTTTATTTGTTCGCCCCCCGAATTTCCATTAACCGGGGTATACCTGGGATCGTAAACGATATTAGCATTAACGTTGTCGATAAGCAATAAAATCGAAGTTAAGTTAAGTTAATTAGGCGTTATCCGAAACGATGCACAGATTGCGTTTAATTAAAAACAAGGTTTAAACATCGTTGCCCGGAAAACGAGAACATCGTTTCGCGGTGCTTTTTAATCGTTCGAATTGCCCCTTATATTGCCACCATAACCTCGAAACATCGTTATAGTACGATGCACAGTTTTACGAATGTCTCGATGCTATCGACATTGCTACCACCGTCATTGCTATCGACGAACGATCGCCGAATTTTCTCCCGCCTTCTCGTTCGGTCAAATCTTGCAAATTTTTCTCGCCTCGCGCTAAAGAGAGAGAGAGAGAGAGAGAGAAATATTGAAAAAAATATTCTAATTAGAAGCAAATAAGATAGCGCGTATGTTGTTAAAAATGCAAATTCTTCCGTTCCACTTTCTTTTTTTTTACTTTTATTTTACCTTTCTTTGTGCGCGTTTTCACACTTAAATATTTAACGGCCGCTGCGTCTGCTCGTTATTATGCCGCTACGCGCTTTCTCAAAAGACAGGATTTAAAGGTATGCATTAAATACGCGTTGGTCGTGTTTTAATCCAACGCGGATGCGATCCACGTTCTACACACGTATATGTATATACACACACATACACACACCTGTTTCCTCGAATAATACGTTTGGAAAGAAAAATATGGGGCGCGGAAAATTCCATTCGTCTTCGTTCCATCTACGAATACGCGATCTTTATGTACCGCGAAACAACCCCTTTTGGGATCGGGAGGGAGGAAGGAATAATCGAGCGGAGGGGAGGGTGCAAGGATCGGTCGCCGAGGAGGAGAGATTCCTGGAAACCGCGACTCGACGCGAAATTCCACGCGCGACTTCGTAAAGCCGTGATTCCCCAGAAGACAATCAATCAGTTCGCGCGAACGAGCGGACCGCTTTCTCTCCTTAAAGGATAAATATTTTATAATATATTCGTAAATCTTGAATTCTATTTACACAAATCATTGAATAGAGTTTGAGGAATTGGAATTCTTTTTTTTGGAACGTTCTTTCTTCAGCTCAAATATTATATTAGTTTTACATTTTTTGTATACTTTTATATTTTATTTATACAAACCATTGAATAGAGCTTGAGGAATTGGAATTCTTCTTCTTGGAATGTTCTTTCTTCAGTTCAAATATCACATTAATTTTATTGTATATTTTTATATTCTATTTATACATTGAATAGAGTTTGAGGAATTGGAATTCTAACCTTATTAATATCAATAACACTAGCATTTATAGATTATGTTCTTTCTTTGGCTCAAATATCATATTAGTTTTACACTTTTTGTATACTTTTATATTCTATTTATAATTTATGTATTATAAACCATTGAATAGAGTTTGAAGAATTGAAGAATTCCTCTTTTTAAAATGTTCTTCCTTCAGTTCAAATATCATATTAATTTTATTGTATATTTTTACATTCTATTTATACAAACCATTGAATAGAGCTTGAGGAATTGGAATTCTTTTTCATGGAATGTTCTTTTTTCAGTTCAAATGTCACATTAATTTTATTGTATATTTTTATATTCTATTTATACATTGAATAGAGTTTGAGGAATTGGAATTCTAACCTTATTAATATCAATAACACTAGCATTTATAGATTATGTTCTTTCTTTGGCTCAAATATCATATTAGTTTTACACTTTTTATATACTTTTATATTCTATTTACACAGATCATTGAATAGAGTTTAAGGAATTGGAATTCTAACCTTATTAATATCAATAACACTATATAACACATTTATAGATTATGTTCTTTCTTTGGCTCAAATATCATATTAGTTTTACACTTTTTGTATACTTTTATATTCTATTTATAATTTATGTATTATAAACCATTGAATAGAGTTTGAAGAATTGGAATTCCTCTTTTTAAAATGTTCTTCCTTCAGTTCAAATATCATATTAATTTTATTGTATATTTTTATATTCTATTTATACATTGAATAGAGTTTGAGGAATTGGAATTCTAACCTTATTAATATCAATAACACTAGCATTTATAGATTATATTCTTTCTTTGGCTCAAATATCATATTAGTTTTACACTTTTTATATACTTTTATATTCTATTTATAATTTATGTATTATAAACCATTGAATAGAGTTTGAAGAATTGGAATTCCTCTTTTTAAAATGTTCTTCCTTCAGTTCAAATATCATATTAATTTTATTGTATATTTTTACATTCTATTTATACAAACCATTGAATAGAGTTGGAATTCTTTTTCTTGGAATGTTCCTTCCAGCTCAAATATCACATTAATTTTATTGTATACTTTTATATTCTATTTACACAAACCATTGAATAGAGTTTGAGGAATTCTAATTCTTCTTCTTGGAATGTTCTTCCTTCAACTCAAATATCATATTAGTTTTACACTTTATAAACTTTTATATTCTATTTACACAAACCATTAAATACAATTTGAGGAATTGAAATTCTAATCTTATTAATATCAATAGCACCAGAATTTATAGATTTTGTTTTTCCTTCAGCTCAAATATCATATTAATTTTACATTTTTTGTATGCTTTTATATTCTATTTATAATTTATATATTATAAACCATTGAATTTGAGGAATTGGAATGTTCTTCCTTCAGCTCAAATATCATATTAATTTTACTGTATATTTTTACATTCTATTTATACAAACCATTGAATAGAGTTGGAATTCTTCTTCTTGGAATGTTCCTTCCAGCTCAAATATCATATTAGTTTTATTGTATACTTTTATATTCTATTTACACAAACCATAGAGTTTGAGGAATTGGAATCCTTCTTGGAATGTTCCTTGCAGCTCAAATATCACATTAGTTTTATTATATACTTTTATATTCTATTTACACAAATCATTGAATACAGTTTGAGGAATTGAAATTCTAATCTTATTAATACCAATATCAATAGCATTTACAGATTATGTTCTTCCTTGAATCAAATCATACTACTTTTATAACAATTCAATAGTTTCATTACATCCTGAAATACGGAATACCTTTCCAAACACCTACTACGATCCTTCGCAAGTAATCGCCATAAGCGCCACCTGAATGCGGTTGACATGGCCCGATCAGGACTTTTGCTGTCACCCGAATATGGGTGACGCGGTCACGTATTAAAGCGACCGGTTTGGATGCACAAACTTGCGATTGGCCGCGTGTATGATCGGTGTATCGACGGCCGAGCGCGTACGAATAGGAAAGGTAGGAGCAGGAGGAGACGAAGCAGGCGCGCATAATTAGGAAACGAAGCGGAAACGTGACCGAGCGTGGAACGCAATACGGGCGAAGGAGGATGATTGAAGCGCGCGACAATGGGCGGGGAGAACCGCCACGTAGCATATTTGCAGCAAAATTGGATTCTCTGTCTCCCGCCTTTCCCCTTCTTTCCTCCTTGATATATTCGATTCCGTGGCGCGACACGAAAGAAGGGAAGTGTGCTCGAGTCGAAGGAAATTAATGACGATGACCGTCACCGCCGATCGAAACGTCGTTGAATATCGTTCGAGCAATTGCGAATCGAAGGCCGTGGCCAACCGACACTCGATCTTCTTTCGTCGCAATCGTGGATGATCGATCTTGTGTTATTTGTCCCCGATCGATGATTCATAGCTTTGTTCGATCGTTTTCGATTTGGGAGACAAGAATCCGTGATCGTGATCCGTGCGATTTGGTTTTCCCCTCCGATGAAAAGAAGGAAGGAGGGGTTGAGATAAACGTTATAGCGAACTTTGCGTTGAGAAGGCCAATTCATTTCTAAAGGGAAAGAATTAGTCGAGTGTTTGCTGATTACTACCTTGGTGAAATCTAACTTTGATTGTTGACCGAGCTTCCCCTCCTTTCATTGACCAACTTCATCCATTCCCTCTTTATCCACAATTTATTATTCCGTTCTTCGTACGGAATTTATATTATTTATATTTCCTCGAGGAAAATTCGCTTGCACGATTTTTCAACTTACTTGTTAATAATCGACCGAGAAATTGTGGAAAGAAGAAAAGAGAAAGGAAGAAGTTTTACGGAGGCGCAGATATTTCGATTTCGACGGGGAAAATCGATTTTTACGATATGCAAACGCACGCATCCAGTATACCGCGAAATTAACGCGGTTGACTCGACTCCAGTGTCGAGCCGTGATGAGACGAGATGAAAACGTTGTTGCGCGCTGATTGAACGACGACGGAGCTACCGCGTACCAAGGGAAATTATTATCGTTTCTTGTGGTTTCTGGTGAATTTGGCTCGTAAGAGGCACGCGATGTCACGTAAAGCGGATTTCCGCTAAATCGACAGGAAATGTTAGTTAAATTGCGCTTATGATTGCATAGGGCGCCGTAGCGACAATTTATATTTTGCGAAGAAAAAAAAAGGAGGAGGAGAAGAAGAAGAAGAAGAAGAAGAAGGGACGTGCAACAAACGTATATTTCGAACCTGAAATCTGAAACGAATTTATCGGGAACAAAGCGTGGCTCAATACGCGTTTCTTCGCCACCGGCGAATAAATATTAATGAATTTCGGAAAAACCGGAATAATTTTTTAATTAAATAAGTATTATATTTTTCAATTTAACGTTGCGATAAATTCAATAATGGTTCAATTAATGCGATATCCGTTGCCAATATTGAATATCGGTATGAAAATAAAGATGAGATTTATATGTATTATATATGAAATAAATAAATGTTACAAAGACTTGAAAAAAAAAAAAAACAACAACAAATTCGATACAACTCGACGGAACTTTATTAAATTTTTCACTCGAATATTCCTTGTTTTCGTTCCTTTTGACAAATATATTATACGCTCGGATTAAATATTAAATTGAATATTACGCCATCGTTGTTTATTAATTAAGTTCAAACGATATAAAATACCGTATATCATTTATTTATTTTATTATTACCGCACACGAATTACAAACGAATTGACACGGAGCGAAAGTGAAACACGCAAGATATGCAATATTTTTTTTTATACATCCTACGTAATAATAACGCCAAGAGAATTTATTTCCTTTATACAAGAAAAGATAAAATTCGACAAAGGGGCGCGTTTAGGAAAGGAGGTAAAACGAAAGAAGAGGGAAGGGGGCAGAATATCGGGAGAGAAAATCAGCTCGTTTCGCACGTCTCTGCATAATCTGTTCCCGAGTATCCGTTGCTCCTTGATTTTATTCGCCAATGTTTTGAAACCCACGCCACGAAATCGGAATGGAAATATCACCTATTCTCGTTAAACGCAGAAAAGAAATCCTCCTTCCTCGCCTTCTTCTCCCTCGAGGGAAACGAAGCGAACACAGAGCATCTGCGAAAAAAATTACGAAAAAAGAATGGCTTGCGAAGAAAGTCGTTAAAAAAGTTAAAATAGTTCGGGATAAAAAAAGGTTTCGCGAGCCACAAAGGGGCGAATAATGAGAATTTTTATTAATTAATCCCAAGCCCGTTTACCAATTGGCTCGGCCAATCTTTCACACCCCCCTCGATATTCAATTCTTCCCTCGGCAAAAGGATCGAGCCATCACCTACAGAGAGCTACAATTAACAACCGGTCCGATCCAGTCGAAAGAAGGTATCGTTTTATTTTAACGCCCTTGGCGTTATTCCCCCCACTGGGAAGGGAATTCGAGTACGAGCAAACACACACACCGTTCATACACAGCTTGGATATAAATTTTATTCGAAAAATCCCCCCGTATTACAGGGGCGTATGCATAACGCCGGGAATCAATGGGTCGAACCGTCCGCCATTCCTCTTTCTCCGCGGCTAAAATTCCCCATGAAAAATTCAGAATCGCGTCGTAACCGTCTACTCTCACGGAAACATCCCCCCTCCTCCGTGTTGCCACCTCGAAAAGGCAACATTCCCTTCCGCTTCGTTACGCCTTGTTGAAAAGTCTCAAAATGGCGCTCGTTCTACTTTTTGTAATCCAATTCAACGATTGTTCCGCTCGAAGATTCGTTGTTCGAGGAAAATTGTACTCAACGAAACATTGGAAGGCGTCGAAGAATGAAGAATTGCCGAAACGTAGAGTTCTCGAGATCCGTTAAGATTAATGCTGATGAGTCGAAGCGAGGCGAGAAGACAAGACGAGACGGAATACCAGTTTCTTGGTTTTCTATTCCAGCTTCTCTCCAGGGAAATACTGGCCCGCGTGTCGGCCACAGAGAAACCGTCTGCTTGCTTTGCCCTTTGTCTCGGAATCCTTTCTGCCCTTTCGAAGACGGCCCATCCACGTTACGCGCCCTCCCTGTTCAGAGATGTTACGATTCTTCGCGCGCGAAGAAGGAAGAAGTCGAAGGTCGATTTAAAGAAGGAAAGGTTTTCGAAATTCCGCAAAATGTGTGTTCCGCTTTTCGAAGAATAAAAAGGGATATGTAATATACATTTTTCATATTATTTTCATTACATTAGTCGATTCTTCGACGAAGAATTTCTTTTCTTTTGCAATTTTGCTTTGGAGAGAAGTTTGGAAAGTTTTTTTTTTTTTTTTTTTTTTTATAGGAGGCGTTGGGAAGGAATAGTCGTTGTCGGAAATTTTGGATTGAAAGATTATCGAGCGCGGTGGAAAACAAAGCGAACGGAATGGCTGTACAGGAACAGTTTGGAACAAGTGGCCGGTTCTTAGCCTGGTTCTTGGCCGGTAACGGTACTTGCGCGAGCAATTCGGCTTTCATCAATCAGCTTTTAGTTAATCTTTGGTGCCGGGATCAGCAACTTGTGAAGCAATCAGACTTCAAAGAGTTTCCAGCCGGCTTAAATCGATAAGTTGAATTTATGAGAGAGAGTGATCTGTCGAGTTGGATTTATTTATCGGCTATTGCACCGCATGTAGATAAGATTTAATTTTTTTTTTTTTTTTTAATTTTGAAGGGGACGGAAGATTGGATTGCTGCTGCAAAATTTTACGAATAATATCATTCGTTCGATAAATTGGAACGAATAGCGAATTGGAAAAATATTCGTGTTCAAATTCTATAGAAATATTTTAAAAACTCTTATTGATTGTACGTATATTTTTTTTCTTTTTTTTTTTCGAATCAATTTTAATGCGTTTCAACGCAACCGTTTCTGGTTTCGTTCGCGCAAAAACATTTTTATCGTGTCCCCGTACGCTAGGAGTAAAAAGCTTTCTAAATAATTAAATGAAACATTTTTATATCGCCAATATTTATTATAGGTATCGAAAAAAATAGTAATAGTTTATCCGTGTCCGCAAGGTGTTTGTAAGTTGAAAGAAGTAGAAAAAAAAAATTCGAACGATTATATCGGATGCGAACGATTATATCGGATGAAAATTTTTCGAATCGAAAATAATAAATTTATATTCGTATGCGTTCGATCAAACTTACGAGTTAATTAGAAATTAAATTAGAAAGATACGAAAGACGTATCAACTTAAAATGCTGCGATAGATTTTTATAACCAGTGAAAACATTCTAGCTCTACAAAATTCTTCGAGCTTCATTAAATTGCGAGCTATATATACGGAGGTATAAATGGAGACTGGCGTAACTTTTCTCTTCAGACTTCAGATGGCGCGCGTGTAGCGTATGTCGGTTTTCCATTAACGCCGCTTTCGCTCGTATTTTTCCTTCTTTCTTTTTTGCCAGAACCCCCGTATTAACGCGATTACAATTACATATCGTTTCGATCTCGGCTTGGAAGCTTTTCATCGAACGCTCGAACGATCGAAGGAACATCGAGTTTTGCGAATTTGAATCGTCGTTCATTGACAATTTTATAATACGTTAAATTTTCAATTCCTGGACGGAACGTTATGGGCGAAACATTACGAAGTAATTACAGGCTGAAATTCATTTCGCAAGTGTCCGGCTTTACACTTTGGGCAACTCCGGTCTGGTGAAATCGCTTTCCCCAGACGTTTCCCGAGCCAAAATGTTGAAACACGCCTCCGCGTTAATATTTAAACGCGTTTAGAAATTTTGCAAACCGCGTAACTGAACCGTGAAATTTCAATGGTAATCCGGCGCGTATGATAATTGAAATCTTTAAAAGAAAATAAAGCTTTTCCTTTCGACTCGAATTAATCATGGAATGTTAAAAAAAAAAAAAAAAGAAATCGTTCGAGATTAATCATAGAAGGAGATGGAGACGGGAGCGACTTAAATATTCCATGATATGCCCACGCGAATAAGCGGAATAATTATAACCAAGTTAAATATTAAACGAGAAACGCCGGTTACTGTTTACCCGTAAATTTATAATCTCTAATGGATTATTTATTTATTCTTCGCTCGAGATGAATAATCGATCGTCAAATTCTTCGTCCACGAAATTTGTTGGAAGAAAAGGAGACAGAGAAAAAGGGGTATTCCAAGAGCGTATTTCCTAATATCGTTAAACTCGGAGACTGTGCCCTCAAAGACGATCGTTCCCCAACTATGCGCTACATTTTCCAACTTTACACATATACACGCATATACACGCATACCCTTCCATCCATCTCTCATATTCGAAAATGCAAAAATTCCATCCGGTCGATAAGGAAGGGAACAAACAGGGAGCGGAGAATATTGTTGTACTCGACGATGTAACTGACATTCCAATTATAATATACGTTTCGTGGAAACGTACGAGGAAAAAGAAAGAAAGAAAAAAAAAGAGAGCTTGTAACATTCCACCATCTCCATCGATATATACATCGATGTGCGTTTCATAAATACCGGCGGAGGGGATAGGTTTCACTTGTGAACGTTATTCATTACTATCCGCGGGGAAAATTTAAACGTTCGGTCGGAACCAATCCATGTTTCGATCCATCGGCTGGCTCGATCGTTCGTCGGTGGGAGACCGCGAATTTTTCGTCATGCCGGTGGCGCGGATCCAGGCGAGGGGAGGGGGTAACAAGCGTGGAAAAACCGAGCTCGCGATCAAAACGGCAGCTCGAATTCACCGCCCTTCGTAATGCACGCGCGTATATACGAAAAATTATACGGCCATTTTCGATATTCACTCTCGATCGATCTCGACAGTCCCTCGCACACCCGTTTCGCGTCACCGGACGGAAGACGATGGAGGAACCCGGCTTGGAATCCCCCTCCCCCTCCTCTTCCTTTTTCTCCTTCTCCTCCACCGCTCGTCTCTCTTTTTCCTTCGTTCATCGTGTGTCACGGTTACCGCATGCATTATTGGCTTTTTATCCTAGTGGAAGAGGGAGGGAGGGAGGGGTATTCATCCAGGTCGAAGCGGCGCGCTCCAGTAGGGAGAGATTGAACCGGCAGAGATCAAATATTATGACAGGCAAATACATGGAAATTTTGTCGGGGAGGGTTCCATCCCCAGGTTTGGATATTTCCCTCCGACGATCCTCCCCATTCTGGCCGGAATTCTTTCTTCAAACGATTTTCAACCAGGCCATCCAATTAATCCCACGGAAGTTAACGTTTCGGCTTAAAAAGATTCCTCGTTTCAATTATCGGCCCGCTTTTCGCACGGCAATTTAGATCCGTACACACACACACACACAGGTATCTGATGATGGTAGGAAAGGGTGCTTGAATGTGAAATTCGTTGACCTAATGATTTAATGAAAAGTGAAGAAGAGAGTCGAAACGAGACGGTTTTAACCCGGGTTAAATGTGGGTCATCGTCGTGCGAACACGATTCGAGAGGGGGATACATCGCGAGAGAAAGGAAGAAGAAGAAGAAAACTCGAAAAGATTCGTGCAATTCCATTTCCCAATTCATCTAATCACGATCGAGAATCCAGCGTTGCTTTTTTTCCAGTTCTACAGCCGAAGAAGAAGACGAGAGGAGGGGAGGAAAGAAAGAGGGGCGGAGGAGGCTCGCGTCGTTTATCAGGCGAGATGCGGTTGCAGCTATCCGAATGAAGAAAAGTCGGGTCGCGGGTCTCTCCATAAAATACGACAATATCTCGAGAAGCATTAACGTGATCTGTGTAAGCCACGCGAGAGGCTGGCCTCTTCCTCCTCCTCCTCCTCCTCCTCCCCCCTCGAACCCACCCTGTACCATAGGGACATAAATAATGCAAGAACACTCGTAGCGGCGGTTCACGTAGAACCAATACGTTCCCTCCACGGAAACTGTAAACTAGAGATAGGACTGGAATCTAACCGAATGGAAGCGCCGAGGGCTGCCTTCCCCCTCCACATATAAAGGAACGTATATAGCATACATACATACATATATATATATATATATATATATATAGCAAATGTTTCGATCGGGCCAACCTTGGATTCTATTCTATTATCCAAATACCAGTAGTAGGAAAATTGTTCCAACTTTGTTCTCACTTCGTGAGAAAACGTGATTAACGGCGATGAAGGAAAAGCTGGCGGGGGAGGAGGGATTGGAATAACGTTTGAAACTGTTATTAACTGTTAACAACTTTTGTCCGCCTGTCGCCCAATGTGGGATAAGCTTATATCCGAATTTAATTAAACGTCACCGTGAATCACGAATGAATTTTAAACGGTTAAAACGGCAACGCCGATTCGGCAACAGCGCATTCGTTTTTTAATACCTCGAAGCGAAAATAGAAGATTGTACGAATAGCATGTCTAACGCGTAACTCGAGGTGTTTTTACAAGGATAAGAATTACGGTGTGTGTGGTTCCCTGCGGGATAAAAAGAAAAAATGGGGAGGGGGGAGGGCTCCTATAACGCGGACAATATACGATGTTTAAGGACGTTACATACGTTTACATTTTCACGGTGTATATAGGGGACGGGTATAAGGCATCGTTACATGCATCGTTGATACTTTATTTGGGAAGAGATAAAGAAGCGTGAGAGTGTAGAAGGTAGTGTTTAGATCCGTGGAAAAGCAGTGAAGTTATATAACCTTTTTTTTATTTATTTTTTTTTTTTTTTATCGTATATCGATGTACGCGTTGCGAATGAATGATAATTAATTAATCAAGGTGAAAGGAAAAAATAGGGATTTATTTTTGCCCAACTCTTGTTCAAAGCGCTCGCTCTCTCTCTCTCTTTCTCTCTCTCTTCCTTCTTCGTGTAAGAAGGGTTTATCGATCGGTACACACCTCGAAAGTGCTGCCTCGTGTACCAAGCAACGTTAATAAGATTTATCGATTTTGCGTAATTGATTGAAATTTTTAACGCGTTAAGAAGGGAATGGAACGATAAATTAACGAATATAAGAATAAATTTAAAATTATCCCCGGCTGTGATCGTAAATGTTGAAGCGTAACGAGTAACGAATTGAAAAATAGCGATAAATAATTAATTTGGGTGGGGAGGAAGAATAATTTATCAATTTCCACGCTCGCTATAATTCATCATCATTAAATTTTATTATCATCTCAGGAAATTTGTAATACGCTAAGGAATTAGTCTTTCAAGATGCGAAATAATAGATCCCTTATCATCCATCTTGAAACAGGGACGTATAATTACCAACTTTTATAAATATATATCTACTTCTTTCCTTTCCGAACTTACCTTTCTTCTTTTTACTTTTCGATATCAAAAGCGAACATGTTCAATATACGCGAATTTTAATTATCGTTTTTTTCAATTTACAACTTTTTCTTTTTCTTCCCGAGCGTAGAAGAGGATAAGAAACATTTCGTGGAATACACACGCCTCTCTATCGTGGAGAAAATCGTAGGGATTATAGAACAATTTCATTCAAGGATCGCGATAACGTTCCGGAATCTAAATTCGAGAGAACTTTTTTTTCAAATTTATTACACCGCGCGAACAGAATTTCGATTTTATCGCTTTTCAACTTCTTCTGTTCCAAGTTTTTAACCGTGCCTCAGCTTGAAATATCGATTCTTCCCTTCCTTGAATCCATTATATATATATATACATCTATTAAACCTAGTGCAGATCGGTTTTTTACACTTCTTTCCCGTATAAACAAAACTGAAAGAAACAGTTTCGATCGAACGATCGAAGAAGAAGCTTTGTCGCTTTTTTTCTTAGACTTTATTTCGATTTCCACTTTGTTGTTCCACCACGAAACTTGTACTCGCGTTTATGTTCACATAAGGAAAGTTTTCCTCTGGAAAACTTTCTTTTCGATACATAAACTTGGTAAAATTAATCCTCTTAGACGCTTTGTTGTACTTTCCCTCCCCCTCTCCTCTCCTCTTGGAACTTGGTATCCCTCCGTCGATCAAATCTTTCGTTTTGGAAATTAAAATTCGCTTCCAAAACACGAATATAAATTCGTGTCAACGAAATTAACCCTTTGCCCTTCGTCTGTCGCCATATAGGCGACATCTTACATTATTTTGGGTCAAATTATAGCCAGATAATATTACATAATATTCATTTAATTAAATTTATTTACAATTAATTGAAATCGTGTTTTCAAGAAATATGATGTCCCTAACATATTACATAGATTTTCATATTTCAAAAGAGTGTGATACGCAGATTAAATATGTTTATTTGCTAATTTTTTCTACTAAACCGGAAATTTTTATTTATATGTTATGTTCGCATAAAAATATTTCCCTTTTGATCGATTATGAAAAAAAATTCCGAGTTGATTGGTATCCATATCGAATATATATACACGAGTGCAAAGGGTTAAAAACGTATAAAAATTAATCCGAACGAGAAGAGAGACGCTGCATGTACGCAAATCTTCAAATTCCAAAGAATAGAGACGGTGCGCAAGCACAGTTTTAAATCTCCTTGTTCCAACATGTACACATGGCAAAGTAACCTAATTACAATCTCCACCTCAATTGGACGAGAATAGAGGTTCGTTGATTCGGTAATCGGAGTGTTACTCGGAGGTCTCTAATTGACAAACCCCTTGTTGCTTGTCCGAATGTTCACAGATAGACAGATTCCACGAAATTTAACTTCAACTTTCCTTTTCGACATCAACGTACAAAAAGTTTGTTGGAAAAATAAGATGAAGTGAAGTAAAGTAAAATTTCATTCCATTATCTGACGATCGAGAGAGGCGAGAAATGGTGAAGAGGGGGAATGCTCGAAAGCGTACGTTACCAAAAAAAAGAAGAATTCGCGCTGCGTACTCGGATGTGCGAGTAACGGATGACGGCGTGCGATAAGCAAAGAGCGTGTGAAACATTTCGCAGAAGGGAGAGGAAATATATTAGACCGAGGATACACGTAGCAGCGGAATGGAGTTGACAATACAAAGTATGCCTCGGATGCGTTTTTAAGTGTACGCTCTGCGAACCAACTATTTATCGTTTAACGCGATAAATAATTTAGGCAAATGTTCCGAGAGACACGTCCCAAGATTGTTCCAAGCAAACTCTGAACTTTGAGAAAAAAGACCTCGTTTCCCCTCTCTCTGCACACGTTCGAATTCGAATGATTATATATTACGATATCGGAAAATTACACGTATAAAATAATATTTCGCCGCGATAAATGTTATTTTACGAATTTAAATCGGAGTCGACTTCTCGGTCGAACAACTCGTTCGAACGGTTTACGGACGAGACAAACTTAAGAACAAGGATATATTTATCTTTGGATACCGAACTTTAACAATACGCTCGCTGTATTAATTTGCACAGTAGAACCAACTTCTCCCGCTTCCATTTAACTATTTTCACGTGGGTAAGGTAGATCTCTTCCCGTGTTTCCATAATCTCTTTCGAGATCATCGAAAGGTAGAGAAAATTATTTAAGATTAAACGTATTATTAACGTTACAAATTCCTTAAATTAAATATTACATATATATATATATATATATTATAGTATATATGTGCTCTGTTTCCAGAGAGAGGGGAATAAATTAACATAGCAAACACGCAGGAAAGGCAAACTCGTCACGAGTCCTCGTTATCGGCGTCTTCGGCGGGGAACTTCGTTTTAAGCCAATAAACAAGGCTGATGCGGGTACCGACTGGGCGCATCGGTCGCCAAACTTTCTCGAAACTTGGGGCCGCGCAATCAAGGGACGCACCAGACACCAGACGAGTGTTTCGAGCAGAGTCCGCAAGGTGGAGAACGTTTTGTAACAGGCGGTATTTTCACGTTCCTTCACAGACGGTTGGAACGTTTGAAGTCGATCGTTGGATCGATGAATCGCCGGTTCAAGTCGATCGATTTCTCTCCCGCAATTCGATTTCTCCCAGTGACGGGATGCATACTTTATGTACCGGGCTTCGCATCCTTCCTTCCAATTTCCTTTCGCCTCGACCCAACGCTGACAACGAGCTATCGCCCCGTAATGTAATGGGATCACCGTCTCCTCCCGGTCCGAGAAATCAATTATGAGAATCAATTTCTGGTAAAATCTGTTTTTGTTTGCCCTCCAAGTGGAAATTTGTATCGTTCGTTGTGCCTCTTTCTAGCTTCCTCTCTCTCTCTCTCTCTGTTTGTTTGTTTCTTATTTTTCGTGTCGTTAAAATTACGAAGAGTATAGAATAGGGTTTGAATCTGCTGTAATCTCTAAATGTTATAATTCGATATTTTTACGTGCGATTTTTACGTAAATCGGTGCAAAAGTTGTGCAAAGCATTTAGCGCGGAGAAATCAAATGCAATTTTTATCATGTCACGCGCAGCAAGCGGAAAAACAGGGGGAAACGAATGCATCCGACAGTTTGCCCAAATTCACCTACCTCGTGTTATCGATACCTACCTTGTGCGATGGAAAACGATTTTCCTTGTGGAAATTTCGAATGTTTAGGAATTACAGAAAATTGCGTAAATTTTAGCCGGAAACGAATCGATGAAGAATTCTTCGAATAATGACAAAAATAATTCCCGATAATTCTTGAGGAATCAATTCGATCGAATATCTCTAATCCTTAGATCCTTTAGTTCAATTCTTATTTAGTGCAATGGGATATATCGTCCAATTAAACCCGACTTGTCCAAAATTCAGGCTCTTTCTTTTTTCTTCCCCCCTCTGCCCCCTCACCGTGACCACTCACCTGTGTGTGTAATACGTCCCTGCGTTTCCTCTCCGACTACTTTTCTAGGAGATTGGTTTGGAATTAGATCAGCCAACAATTGCTCTCTCTCTCTCTCTCTCTCTCTCTCTCTCTCTCTCTCTCTCTCTCTCTCTCTCTCTGAAAGTACGTTATCCAAGTGAATTAACGTAACCGTTCATATTAATTATCCGAAACGAAAATTTGAAATTTTAAATTATATTTATCCGAAACGAAAATTTGTATTCTTAAATTTTTAAATAGGATAAAATTTATCTTATATAGATATTAATATCGTTCGTATTAATAATCCGAAAATTTGAATTTTTAAGTCATATTCCATATTAATTCGCTGAAAGGAAAATTTTTTAAATAATATCCCATATAAGATTCCATTATCTTATATGGAGAATCTTTCATATTAATTACTCGAAAATTTGTATTTTTAAATCATATTCCATATTAATTGGCTGAAAGGAAAATTTTTTAAATAATATCTCATATAAGATTTATCTTATGTAGAGAATCGTTCGTATTAATTATCCGAAACGAAAATTTGAATTTTTAAATCATATTCCATATTAATTCGTTGAAAGGAAAATTTTTTAAATAATATCCCATATAAGATTTATCTTATATGGAAAATTGGTCGTATTAATTACTCGAAACGAAAATTTGTATTTTTAAATCATATTCCATATTAATTGACTGAAAATTTGTATTTTTTAAATAATATCCCATATAAAATTCATCTTGTATGGAGAATCGTTCGTATTAATTACTAATTGGCCGAAAAGGAAATTTTTAAATTGTTAAATTACGTATTTTATGTCATAAATAAATTATAAATTTTTAAATTAATATCTCGTTAATATTCTATAAATTCTATATAATTATTAATTAATAATTATTAATTATTCTATAAAATTCTATATAAGATAAAATTCTTAAGGGAGACAATCGAAATCGAGTCGCGTCTTAAAACTTAAAACGGTTGAAAACGACGTTAATTCGCGCCGCATAATTTATCGGTACATCGAAAAAGTGGCTCACGGCGCACATTCAACGAGCGTATCTATCCGCAGATAATTACGTCGGTCGCGAAACGGGGCGTGAAACTTGGTTAGCTCCGAAGGATAATCTAACTTTATGCACGTGTCCCATGATTGTTTCGTACATTATTACTCGCGCAAGCGGTTATTTTATTATTGATACCGACGGCGATAGGGTGACGGCTGGGTTGACGAGTCAGACGAGCCCAAGTTCATCGTCATTTTTGGGGGCTCGTTGCCCGAAATATACCCCCGCGATGAATACGAAACAAGATGGTAGCGAGTTCAAGAATTCAAGCGTTCAACCTCGAAGAGGTTTCACGTCTCCGTTACACCCACGTCATTTTAATATATAACAAGATAAATATGGAAGGAGTATATCCATCAAAGCGAGGAGATGGAAAAAAATTCAATCGCGCGCGACGTTGCGACCCGTAATAGATTCGCGAGCGGTAAAACAGGAATTGGTCGAATTCTAATTTCGAATTGGAAACGCCGCGGTTGAATTACGTTTGTACGTACGTACGTGCAATATTACCGAGACTTGCCGCCAATATTACCGCGGCGGATTACAATCCTTTTTTGCAATTCGATCGCGAACATTCGGACGGCAACAGGTTCGCGTGAATAAATCCCATGGAAAACGAATCACGAGCGGGATGGCCACCGAAATTGGGACAAGAACATCGACAGAGGGACTCGCATAACGATTTTCCAACGTTTTCGGTAATTTAAGGATTAAAAGAAATCTGGAAGAAAGAAGAAATAGAAATAATAAATTCCTTTCTCTCTCTAAATTTCTTTCTCTCTCTCTCTCTCTCTCTCTTTCTCTCTCGAGAAAGTAGCGATCGCTTTGCAAGGTTCGTGGAATCGGTGAGTGGTTGCGTGGCAACGTTGCGGCATTTGTTAAGCAAATAGCCAATTATATACACAAGTAAGTAAGAGTAAAGTAAGAGAGGTCGCGTCTGCATCTCATGCATTATAGAGATGTTTGTTCGTCCCTGCCTCGTTCTTATCGGCCTGCCATATTGTCCGTTCCGAAACCGAGATTGCCAAGTTTCAAAGCGCGCGATTTATACTCGAAAGAAGCTTAACCGATTTTCGATTGGTCTCCGTTTAAATCGGTTCTCCAAAATTGTTGTTGGGCGAGCGAGATTATTTCGATTATACAAAAATCGATATATATCGCGGACGATACGAGGGACAAAAGGGGTCCGTTGTCCGTTTTCGTACAACACCGAAATTATGCAAATTCCATCACGCGCGATGTTAATTTTGTAACAATTCGCCCCGTGTTGTTCACCGATCGAAAATATTTTTGCGCTTAATGATCTCGAATATTATTCCGTTCGCGACGGAACGCACGTTTTCCATTCTCCTCCATCTCTCTCTCTCTCTCTTATACGCGTTATATATGTTTTCCAATTAATATCCCATCGGTTTATTTTTTATATCGTGGACTTTTGGCCAAAACAATTTACAGATATAAATTTCTGTTGTGCACGCGGAATTATTTCAATAATTTCCGATTTATCGATTTACGAATTACGTCAATTAAAAGACGCGCAGGGAAATTCGTGTAATATTTACAGGGGGAAGACGCCGATTTTTGATATTTAGAAATATCAAAATTTTCCCGTTTTTTTTTTTTTTTTCCCTTTTTGCTCCACTGCGCACTTTGAAATTTAATCGTATCACAGCCGCGTTGCGAATAACGAGAACCCGCCCCCCTCTTCAACCTCGCCCCTTTTCGCGAGAAAAGTATACAGAATCGCGTAATATTGTAGAAAACACGAGTCGCTTCTTCATTTTCATGCAACACGCTCATTCATCATCATTTCATATTGTTACCTTTGTTCCGGCACCGGGTCTAATTTTATTACGCTGTCGCCAGTATTCCTTCCCCCCCTCTCGTGTTAACGTTTAATCTATAGAGAAATTTCTCGCACGAGACGGGGAATTTCATATTCTCCCCCCCCCCCTCTCCTCTCTCTGCGAATTAGAAGCCATCCCCTTGTCATCATCCCTCCCGTTCTTCCTTCGAATACGACTCAAATTTCTCCCCCCCCCTCCCTCCCACTCTTCTTTCTTCGTCTTTCCTACGAACGCGAGTCTCAAGTTCAAAAAATCGAAACGAAAAAAGGAGGGGAGATAAGGAACGAAGGAACCGAAAAGAAGTGGGGGCGATAGGAGACAAAGGGGGAGGGGGAGGGAGCGTGGCAAAGTTTCCCCGGTTCCGCTAATAACTTTCATCGTGTAACAACACTCTTAACTACCCAACGCGAGCTGCAACGAAACTTGTAAATCAACTTGTTCAGCTCCTTTCGAAGCTGTGGAAAGAGAGGGGGGAGGGAGAGAGAGAAAAGAGGTCGCACAATACGTAATTCGCGAACGCGCTCGGCTAATTGAAACACGGCACGGCTTATATATATATATATATATATATATATATGTATATACGAGAGAATATATTGTTAGGAGAGGGCGACTGCGATTTCACCAAATTCGTTTTCGAATCCGTTTCCCGCTCGCCACCTACCACGTACCCGCTACAGGCGCACGTACCTGTTTACGCGCCTATTATAAACGCGAGGCAAATTGTTTCGCCGCCCCTTCTCGCGGGGAGCGAGCGTTATCCGGCCCCTGGATTGTCCCTGTGAGGGGAGGGGATGAAGATTCGTAGTGGCGAGCCCTACGAGGAGCGCAAACAATGGATCCGTCGAGGTTGTTGAATAACCTCGTTACCGATCGAGGAGGCGAAAGCATAAAGATCACGTCCACAGTGGTGGCGGAGAGAGCGATAGGATCCTCTTGAAACTCCTCCAACCGATGTATTTGCTTGCTCGAGTGCACCCCTGCTAATTATATTACTCTTTGAAACTGCATCCGCCGCTCTTTAGAACATTGAACTCGGCGCACTGCAACCGAGGGGATGCATCGAGTAATATATATATATATATATATAACTGTAACCCCCCTCCGTTACGGCCGTCATCGTATCGCGTTTCCCTCCCCCTCCTCGAGCCTTTGAATACCGGCCGTCCACGGAAATACCGGAGGACCACTGATCTGGAGAACGCCTGGAGAAAGATCATCGGCGAGAAAAGAAAAGGAGTTCGAACGAAACGGTAGACGAGTTGGAAAATGGAGCCGATTGGAAATGAAAATAATGGAGTTGAAAGAAGTATTTCGGAAGAGGAGAGGTTTTCTTTACTCGAAAAGTTTTTTTTTTTTGGAATATAGAAGAAGAGAAGAGAGAGGGGGGGCAAGGAGATTATTTTTCCTCCCCCCGCGTTTTTTATCTCGTTTCATTTCCCTGCCCCAGTTCTAATCCGATAATGTTAATTAGCAATTTTCATCCGTTCGATTCCGCGTAACGATTTTCATGGAATCGGCGGAAGGCCGGGCCGAAGAGGAAACTTCGTTATATGGCAGGTAGGAAAATCGTTTCCTACTTATCCCGAACAATTTCCAGCGGAGACCGCTTGAAAACGAACTCCGAAACTACTCGAGAGGAAATCGATTCTCTCCCTCTCTCTCTCTTTTCCTCCGTGAATCTTATTATACCTCACTTTTAATTCCACTTCAATAGGAAACTTGTTGAACGTTGCTCGCGTGACAGTGCGCACACCATTTCCAGTGATCCGCGATAACGCACCCTTGTCCCTGAGAATCTTTCGAAAACAAAATCCAGCAAGAGAAATAGGAATTATTCCCTATCCTGTCAATCTTATAAACTTCGAACGATCTTCTAAACGATCATTTGATTGATGAAAGCGATATGACGTTACGTGGAACGTTTTATAGAGAAGAAATTTTATTTTTAAGGAGGCATTGTATACGATATTCGTCTATTCTGAACGTTTGGTCGCTATAGTAACGTTATCGCGGTTCATCGATCGAGACGACAAAAAACGGTTAAACGGTTTTTTAAATTACGATCGTGGGATTAACGAACCTTTTGTTTCGCGTGAAAAAGTTTTATGTAATGGGTTAATAGTTGATAAGTCGGTCGAGACACGAGACTTTGAAAAAATATTTACGCGAAAATACCGTATCGTTATTTTATTTTGCTATAAAAAAATGAAGTCGAACAAAAGATTGGAAAATAAAAAAATAATATTGCATTAGCTTGAAAATACGTCTCTACGTACTCGTGAAAATATAATTATTTATTTATATATTTCTTTTTTTTTTATAATTGGAATTTAAATATTTTAAAGCATACGGTTTCGATTCTTCATTTTATATCGCAATATATATATATATATATTTTCCACGCGAAAACGGTTATTTATTTTTATGTCGAAAAATTGAGGGGAAAGTTAAAAATTAAACGATATTTCATATTCATAAAATTTGATCGCGTATTTTAACGATGTATCATTTTTAATGAACAACTCTTAAATTCAAACAAATTGTTTTCGTTTTCGATCCGTTTTTCATTCGCGCCGCGTTTGAGACTTTATTTGCACGTTGTTCGGGCAAAGTCAATAAACGTATCGATAAACTTAGCTCTTCGTGATCGGCATTCACGATGCATTAATATTCCACGCTTCTGAAAATTTCATTTTATTCGATTGATTACAAACGTTCCACAACATTTCAATTAACGATCGAAAATAGCGCGGATTGATTGTGCACAATTGGGATTATTATGCAAACTTTATCACTCGTCCTACCACATTATGCAACGACGAACCTCGTCTGTCTCTTCCGTTTCACAATCGAGAAAAAACCGATCAGGAAAAATTACAGATGTAGGCGAGAGAAAATTTGATGAAAAATATATTTCGACTCGCGTAATAATTGATAGAAAAAAATAATTGTTTCAACAACACGTTACAATATTTTAAATCCTCTTTTTAAACGTTTCACGGATTAAGCAAAATACGGGTATTATATATAGACATATTAATCGATAACCGATCGATCATATTTCAACAATTGAGAAATATCCTGTAAATTTATTAAAAGCTATTCAAAATTCAATTTTACAACAGATATAACATTTCGAAACATTTTTATCTTAATTCGAATCGTTATAAATTACAATCGACAAGTTATCTTTTTTTCTTTTTTTTTTTTTTTTTTTTTTTGTAAATTCATATCGGAAATTTATACGATGTAATTACTTGTCATACGTTGGCCACGTTCTAAATACGAACGCTAATAATTTATCAATTATCATTCGTAGAAATCGTAGAGGAACCTGTCGAGAATGATGGATCCGGAATGGGAAGATTCGGTCGAGCCGAACCTGATGCATTATCGGCCACTCTCTAGGAATGGAATCACGTACGGGCGAATCCGATTTCTTATCGGGGCGGCGCAGGAGGATCAAACTTTGCGAGCGAAACTGGCGCGAAATTGGGGGAGAGGGGGATGGAAAATTTGCACAGGCGAGAACCAAGGCGAATAAATTTGAGGCCCGGTCCCGAACGAGGAATCGTCGCTTGAGAATCGTGACACGTGGATGCGACGCTGGAAAAATCGAACGTGGCTAATATTCCGAGTTTCAAGGACGAATCGTTACGTAACTCGAAAATACCCTCCTTATACCCTCTTTAAATATTTTTTCACATTTTTTTACGAAGAGTGACACAATGGAGAGTGTATATTTCACGAGACGAGATGTCACATTGTTTGTCCGCTCCAGGCTGATCAATCTTTCGTAACCGTGAACTTGAACCATTTCACATCATCCTACACGATTCTACGTTGTATCCATTTCGAGGTACAAAATCAATGGTTCTACGAGATGAAGATTGCTATTTCTTTTTTTCTTTCAAAGGTGAAATTTCGTATAGAGGCGCGGGATTAAAGCAAGGTCACGATGTCGAGGGTTGAAAAATTTGGGAGAGTTCGATTTCGAGACACAAGATCAAATAATTTTTTTCGTGCAAATACTTGCTCGAGATGAAGATTGTTATTTCTTTTTTTTTTTCGAGATGAAATTGCATATAAAAATGCGGAATTCTTGCTAAAATTGTAAAAATAAAGTCACAATGACGAAGGTTGAAAAATTTGGACAAGAATTCAAGACACGAAATCAACAATAGTTTTTTTCGTGCAAATGCTTGCATGAGATGGAGATTGCTATTTCTTCTTTTTTTCAAAGACATATAAAGGATTAAAGCAGGATTAAAGCAAGGTCACGATGATGACGAGGGGTGAAAAATTTGAACAAGAGTTCGAGATATAAAAGTTTTTTCGTGCAAATGCTCGAGATGGAGATTGCTATTTCTTTTTTTTTCAAAGATGAAATTTCGTATAGAGGCGCGGGATTAAAGCAAGGTCACGATGTCGAGGGTTGAAAAATTTGAGAGAATTCGATTTCGGGACACAAAATCAACAATAATTTTTTTTTCGCGCAAATGCTTGAACGAGATGGAGATTGCTATTTTTTTTTTTCAAAATTACATATAAAGAATTAAAACAGAATTAAAGCAAGATCACGATGACGACGTCGAGGGTTGAAAAATTTGGGCTCGATTTCACAAAATCAACAATAGTTTTTTTCGTGCAAATGCTTGCTCGAGATGAAGATTGCTATTTCTTTTTTTTTCAAAGATGAAATTACATATAAAGATGCGGAATTCTTGCTGTAAAAATAAAGTCACAATGACGAAGGTTGAAAAATTTGGACGAGAATTCAAGACACGAAATCAACAATAGTTTTTTTCGTGCAAATGCTTGCATGAGATGGAGATTGCTATTTCTTCTTTTTTTCAAAGACATATGAAGGATTAAAGCAGGATTAAAGCAAGGTCACGATGATGACGAGGGGTGAAAAATTTGAATAAGGGTTCGAGATATAAAAGTTTTTTCGTGCAAATGCTCGAGATGGAGACTGCTATTTCTTTTTTTTTCAAAGATGAAATTTCGTATAGAGGCGCGGGATTAAAGCAAGATCACGATATCGAGGGTTGAAAAATTTGAGAGAATTCGATTTCGGGACACAAAATCAACAATAATTTTTTTATCGCGCAAATGCTTGAACGAGATGGAGATTGCTATTTTTTTTTTTTCAAAATTACATATAAAGAATTAAAACAGAATTAAAGCAAGATCACGATGACGACGTCGAGGGTTGAAAAATTTGGGCTCGATTTCACAAAATCAACAATAGTTTTTTTCGTGCAAATGCTTGCTCGAGATGAAGATTGCTATTTCTTTTTTTTTCAAAGATGAAATTTCGTATAGAGGCGCGGAATTAAAGCAAGGTCACGATGTCAAGGGTTGAAAAATTTGGGAGAGTTTGATTTCGAGACACAAAAATTTCTTCTTTTTTCAAAGGTAAAATTGCGTATAAAGGATTAAAACAAGGTCACGATGACGTTGCCAAAAGTTGAAAAATTTGGGCGAGAGTCGGTTCGATTTCGAGACACAAAATCAACAATAATTTTTTTTCGTGTAAATGCTTGCACGAGATGGAGATTGCTATTTCTTTCTCTTTTTTCAAAAGTGAAATTTCGTATAGAGGCGCGAGATTAAAGCAAGGTCACAATTACGAGAATTGAAAAATTTGGATGAGAATTCAAGACACAAAATTAACAATAGTTTTTTTCGTGAAAATGCTTGCACGAGATGGAGATTGCTAGCTATTTTTTTTTTCAAAGGTGAAATTTCGTATAGAGGCGCAGGATTAAAGCAAGATCACGATGTCGAGGGTTGAAAAATTTGAGAGAATTCGATTTCGAGACACAAAATCAACAATAATTTTTTTTCGCTCTAATGCTTGCACGAGATGGAGATTGCTATTTCTTTTTTCTTTTTTTCAAAGATGAAATTTCGTAAAGAGGCGCGGGATTAAAGCAAGGTCACGATTACGACGCCGAGGGTTGAAAAATTTGAGCTCGATTTTAAGACACAAAATTAACAATAGTTTTTTTCGTGAAAATGCTTGCACGAGATGAAGATTGCTATTTTTTTTTTCAAAGGTGAAATTTCGTATAGAGGCGCGGGATTAAAGCAAGGTCACGATTACGACGCCGAGGGTTGAAAAATTTGGGCGAGGGTCGGTCGGTTTGCGACCGCGGCGCGGTAACGGGCATCTGCGATCGTTTATTATGCAGTGGCCGGTATGCATTATTTAGCGTACACGTGGAAAGGCAGGGACCTTCCAGCGGGGGAAGCGTCGTCTCAATTTAATGGCCGCCCACCGCCACTCGACGCCACGTTAAACCTTGTTTCCTCCGCCATCCGTTCCACCTTCCCCCCCTAACGTTACCCCTAAATTAGATATCATATTCATATCGTGGCGTTTGTAAGTGTCAACCTAACGTAACCTAATAGCACCAGGCCCGATTCATTATTCCGTTTGCCCGCCAGGAGGGAACGATCGCAATCCAGGGAGAGATCCAGGCAGAGGGGAAGCAGAAGGAGAGTGAGAGAAAGTGTGAGAACACGTGGAGGACGAAAACGGGTCGAGGATTACACGAGAATGAGAGGAACACGGAGAGATAATGGCTAATATTCGAAAGACTAAATCCTGGCCTGGCCAAATATCTTTACCTTTTTTCTTTTTTTTTTTTTTCTCTCTTCTCATTCTTCGACGAAAATGTTAATCTGGCAGGAATCTGGCGGCCTGCCAGATGATCGCTACAGCGTCGAGGATAGGTGCCGGAACTCTCTCTCGAAAGTGCTGCTCTCTCTCCACCTCCAGCTTAAACGCCTGATAATTTTGCTTTTCTCTTCCACGTGTACGATTCCGTTCCCCTCCTCTCGGTTCCTCAAACAGGAACAGAAGCAGTGGAAATTGCCGAGTTTTCACGAAGGGAAGAGCCTTCTCGTTCCCCTTCCATTTTTCGATATTCGATGGGACAACCGTGAGAAGGTGAGACACTTGCTAACTCTTCTTCGTCCTCTCCCTTTCCCCCCCAATGGAAAGATGGAAAACTCCGTCCACGAGTTTCCGCTCAACGAGGTCGCGAATACGAACGGTGAATTTTTAATTATTTTTTCGAGAGACCGAAACTTGGAGAAAGAAACGGCGAGCTTATTAAATTTTTTATGTTACGAATGTGGCCAGAGAGATAGAATATATATTGTTCGATCGTTTTGCGTTTCTGAATAATTAAAAATTAGTTGGAATCTGGAAGAGTTATGGATAATGAAACGATTGATTTTAGAGTAAATAATAAATAAATAAATAAATAAATAAGGAAGAGTTAACGATGATCGATCGTTATAAAAATCGAGCAAAACTCGGCTCAGGAAATATTTATACACGCAAAATTTTTCTCGATTCCAATTCAAATTGGGATATCATAATTGAATATTGTTATACGATGAATTTGATTAACAACAACGCTAGCAAACAAATTCGTCGTATCATCGTACGTTTATACACTTCGCGTTTATACACCGCACACTTTTCAATTATTGCATTCTCGTAACCGCATTACGCGCTAACACACGTTCGTTAATAATTACGTCCATATATAAACCGAATTTAATTGCTTTTGATAATCCATAATTAAACATGCAAATAAATTATTAACCGACAAGTGTGTATCGCGCGATAACGGTTAATCGTTCACTTCGTTAAAAGAAAATTTTTTTAAAAAAACATAAATAAAAAGTAAAAAACATAAATACGTTACGAAACAAATATATTCTCTCTCGCTTCTAATCGTTCTCTAAACGATATATCACACGATATATGACACGATAATTAACACCAATTGCGGATAATTTCCAATCCTACTTTTTATCATCGTGTATAAAATTTCGCGCCAATTGAATTTCTAACGTTCCTCCTACGAATAGGTAGCGAGAGTTTCTCGGGTTCAAAATCGGGAATAATTTCTGGCCACTGAATATCACAAGCTCTCGACATCATTCGAGGGCAGTATATTTTGTCACCGGTGGCAAATTAATTCCCTTCATAGCGGAGCCAAGAATCTCATTAGCCAGGGGAGAGAGGAGGAGGAGGAGGAGGAGGAGGGAACACATGAATTCGCAACTAATGCGGAAGATCCAAAGCGGCGCCGTGAAAGCGGTAATTCAAACTTATCCGACGATCAGATAACACCCCGCAGAAACACGTACCTTTCAACCTGTGTAAGAACCTGTGCGCGCCACCCACGAATGGGATAGATACAAATTTACTTTAGTATTCCGCCAAATCTGTGACGGGGGATCTAAACACGCTTTTGTGCCAAACGATGTTTACAGACGTGTCACGGCCAGGTGAGATACAGATCCACGTAACGTAAGCGAGCGTAAGAAACCGCTTGATTCGTTCGTTATCTCGACATCCCTCGCGAATCGATTGCAAACCGAAATTGTTTTATCCCCGGATAAAATCTCGTTCTCCCCGGAGAGTGTATCACGTTCATAATTGCACCGTAACATCATTCAGATATCGTGGGATAAACACGAGTTTATTCCAGGAACATTTATTCCAGGGAGGGGGAAAGTAGAATTTTATTCGGTGGTGAAAACCGGATTAAATTCTCGCGATAGAGAGAGAGAATTTTTATTGTTTTTTAAATAAAAAAAAACGGACGCGCGATTTGTAACCGATATTAATGAATGGTTTTAACGAGCGATGAAACGAATCCAAGCCCTTTGTGCTTGTTATTAAAAGCGTAGAGAATATTTAGAGCGATACAGGGAGGGATCGAGGTGTACGAATTCTTTCGAGAATATTTTTAAAAAGTGATTAGAGATGGTATATATTTTCTTTGATCGTTTAACGCTCGTCCGCGCTCGTTCGTAACGCGAATGGAATATTGAATTTTCATTACCGTGAGAAGCTAGGAATGTGTTTTATTATTTAAAGAAAAAAAAAAAAAAAAGAAATAAGTTTCGAATTGAATACGTTTGAAGATTGGCGGAACTCCACTTCATTCACTTGCGCGCGGATACGATGCAGCAGGTTATAAAGTTATAGGAATTTATCGCTCGGACTCGTAACTACCTCTTGCCTCGAAGCTCGGCAAAGTAGCATTCCCCCACCGGCTGACAAATATTTTTCCAGACTCCTCGATTAAACGCTACATCTCCCGCCGAGATACGATTTGGTCACGGTATAACGTTGTTTTCCCGAAGCAAACGACGTAAAACGAAATGCCCTATTGGCATTCTTCCTTCGACCTTTCTTTGTTACCTTCCTTTCGTTCCTTAGAACTCATTGTCGTTGCTTCGAAATTACGAATCTTGGTGTTTTGTCGTCCGTTCGCGATTAGAGGGGAAGAGAGATGTTTCACGATCTTGATCCAATCTCTAGGTATCCACCGAGGACCTACTTTACTTAATTTAGAAATTTACGATTAATTCGACAAGATAAAGTTATCGGCCGAGTAAACGGCCATCGATCGAGCATCCTCGTCGATTCACAAAGGCAAAGACGATGGAAACTGGGACGCTTACGAGCTATCATTTTCCGGTTTCCGGCGCAGAAGCTCAAAGCGAGGCAAGCGAGGTTAGATGATTAGAGCAGGTTTGGAAACTGACACGTAGAAAGCAACAATGGGCTCGAGCAAGCAACGACGAGCAAGCTAGCCGCCCGTTTCTGCGGGTCGGCTGCAACGCGTACCGTACGCCCAACCGTCGAGACGTCGAACGAAGGTAACTGGACTTTGTTGCTTGATCATCCTGCGGCCCATATTGCGATCGTATCGCCCCCTTCTATCCGGCTGACACGACGCACGCTAGACCGCGCGCGCCTCCCCCCTCCACCATTATCCAGCAAAGTGTACACGTACGCATTCGACTATATACGCGCAGCGATAATCGGCAACCGCGCATCGCTACGCTATATATACGCTATATAATCGCGCGAATCGTTTACGTGAACGATGCGTCGAACATTTCTCTTTTACTCCGATTTACTCCGATGACGAAAGAAAGGAATATCTGGAATTTAATCGATTCTCGCTTTTACGAGTATTTTTTTTCTTTTTTCTTTTTTACTCCGCCGGTGTTTCAATACGGGGGACGATAAAACAGGGTTGCCCGGAATTCTGTTGGCCGAAAACTTTTGTGTTTTCGGACTGGAATTTTCCGGGGGATGGGCTACTCGGTTGTCCGACCGGTCGTACGGATTGTTAACGGTACTATGTGACCACGGTTTATCGCTGTCTATTAAATAAAACACGGGGCCGTTGTTACGTCGGTGCCCGTCACGTTACAAAATCCATTTAATTCTTAATTGCTCGAAAGTTATTTATCCGGTATTCGTGAAAATGAAGATTGAAATTGTGCTATATAGTTTGATATACGAGTGTGGAAGTATAATTAATTTAAACAAATGCCATCTCTCTCTCTCTCTCTCGTTCATTCATTCGTTTCATTCTTATAACGGAGTTTGTAAAATGAAAGGGGACAAAAGTTGCGTTTGGGCGTGTAAACCACGTTCGACGCGCGATGTTTGCGTTTCCAAAAGGACAGAGTCACGAGCGACATCGATTTCACGGGTGAAATGAAAAAAGTTTTTAATTTTGACAGTGCTCAACGCGGAATCCGACTTGACGGTAAAAATAATTTTTTATTCTCTTTCTCTCGCGTGCAAGTACACTCTTCGGTATATATATATAAAAGCGGTAATTTAATTAAAAAAGAAGAAAGAAGGGGGAGAAAAAACGAAACGTTTGACCAATCCCAGAGAGATAGGCTTTTCGATTTAATTGAAAGTTGAAAAGTTGCGCATGAACATCACGATTCCACTTTAGGATTTAGAATTGGCCGACGATGATTTTACGATTTTACGACTTTTATATATCCCACGTGTGCGTATTCAATTATTCGTTGCCGATGATCCTCGCGAGTTCAATCTTTCCCTTTTAAAACTATGGCTGACGTAACGATAACATAGAATCCGAAATCCACCGCTCTCGATAATCTATCGATCTGCTCACAATCTCTTCAAAAAAAAAAAAAGGGTCAGAGTTGCGTTATTTCATTATATTTGTAACTAACTTGTTACGGAAAAAAAAAAAAAAAAAAAAAAAATAGATTCACATCTTTAATAATGAAAAATCGATGAATATGCAATACGATACGCGCGTATTGAATAATTCAAAAACCGTTTAATATCCGCCTCGCCAATTGGAATCCATTTGTGAAGATGCGATAAAGGTTTTATTTATTTATTTTTTTATTTATTTTTTTTTTTTCGTATTTAATATTCACCGATACTCGTAAAAAACTCGGTTTGTACAGATTCCATATGAAATATTTCATCATCCACTAAAGTAGAAATAAAAAATCCATTGGCGTTACGGCAGGGATTAACGTCATGAAATTTCAGTTGATTCCATATGGTATATAGAAAAATGAAATTGTGTTGTTGTTATTGTTGTTGTTGTTGTTGTTGTTCTCGCGTACACTTTTTCCGCGCGAGTTTATCTGATAAATCTACAGGTATTTGGAGATTATGCGCGTATTATTAAAATTATTTGTAAAATTACAAAAACTCTCGGGGGGGGGGAGGAAGAAAAAAAAGGAAATCGAATAAAACAACGATCCTGTACAATTTTTTAAACTCTATAGAAAATTTGCAATATACAGTAGAAAAATAATTCTGTCTGTCTTTTGTCGGTGAGAATCCCGATTGACAATGAGAGATCGAAAATTGTTTTTGCACAATAGGGGGATACGGATAGAGGAATGGAATACGTGAATGGAATTACAAAGACTTCTCTAATTCCGGCATCAAAGACGAAATCAGGGCTCCTGTGTTTTAACCGTAAAATGAGAGAAGAGTTTCCATGGGATTACGCTTCTCCCCGCGTTATCGTTCCACGATAGTCTCTTACCATCGGGATTCGTTCGTTTCCGGGGCAATCGAGGCAAGTGAGACTCCATTACTTCTTTTTCTTTCCCGATACCTTCGATTCTTTCTGTACAGCCGGAATCCGGTTGGTCACGGATTCTGAAGAAATTGTGAAGGAAACGAGAAAATCCAAGATCTCTACAGCCTAGCATTATTCCACCGCCCTTTCAAAACTCGATAGATCGCATTAAAATCCCTCTCTCTCCCTCTCCCTCTCCCTCCCTCTCTCCCTCTCTCTCTCTCTCTCTCTCTCTCTCTCTATCCAATTTAAAGCAAAATGATAATTGTTTTCATCCAAGTGTAATTCGATTACGAATTGATTAATTCGGAAATATATACGACGGAAGAAGAATTTTTAGAAGATCTCTCTGGTTAAAAATTAATCAAAGCAATACGTGTACGAGATTTTTCGAATGTTTCTTCTTTTTTTTTTTTTTTTCTTTTTTTTCCAGTTGCTAGATACGAAAACGGATGGAACAGTCGATAAATACGCGAGATATACTCCCGGCAATCGAGCTACTCGAAAATACGCCCCGTTGAAAAATTTAAATCGCACGTGCGTCAGAATGAAATGTAGAGCGGGATATAAACAGAATAGATTATTAGAAACTATCATGAAGAAGATCACACGGACTTTTAAAATGCGAAAAACCTCGAGATACGAGGTTAAGTCGAACCTCGTATTCGTCATTTGAATTTCTGTATCATTTATAATGTGGCATGCATGATGCATACGCTCATATTATATATTTTCTCTATGTACAGGTGTTGGTTTCCTTTCCGAATGAGAGTTTGTAAATGTTAATTTTCCCGCCAAAATTATATATATATATATAGGATATTATAAATAAAATTTTGATTTCGTTCGGAAATCACGAGGTACACTCGTTTGATTTTCCAAACAATTATTTCGTATTTTCACTGCAAGCTTACCCATACGTACACACGGCCAGATTTATTCAAATATTTCATTAAATTCGTGAGATTTGCAGTTCCGCATTGCGGGACAAGCTGTACAACGGTATTCGTGTTATTATGCGCGTTAACAAATTTCGTGGCCAAGACAGTGGATTTCGTAGAATTAATATAAGTAAATAATATACAATATAAAGATATATCTGTGTAGAAATAAAAGCGTTAATCTTTTGTTATTATTATTATTATTATTATTTCACATTTATCACAGGTATTTTTTTTTTCCATTCAATTCAGAGAAGATTTTCAAAAGACAATACATACAAATTGAGAGCAATTTATTCCTTCATATATATATATATAAAGTTTGTGAAGAAGAAAAAAGGATTATGTTTGTAACGCAATGAATTAAATCTTTTTTTTTCTTCTTCTTCTTTTTAAAAAATCATTTTATGTAAATTAAAAATTACAAAGGTAACGGTGGAAATTTATAGCGAGAAAATTTTTTTAATTTGATCGCCAGTGAAATACATTGGGGCGTTATTATTACCTCGACGTTTTCTCGACAATGAACATTTGCATAAAATTCCAATCCCTTTCATCCGAGACAATTAACGCAGATGGTAGTCCCAGCTTCTTGCCGCGTTCGAAACTCGCGTACATACGCGGCTCCAAAATATTTTATTCGAAATTCTGTCCAAACAAATTAATCGATCGAATCATAATTAATCTCATTCGCAAGAAATAATAATCCGCGTTGTTCACCTTCGTCTTCGTAAATACCGCGAGTATTATTAGAAATTGATGGGTAAATAAAAAAGATACACATCCGTTTAACAACCGCAACTTTAAAAAGGAGAGAAAAAAAAAAAAAACAATTAGAACGAAAAGAAGAAGTTTATACAAATTTTTCATTCTCCTTCTCCTTCTTCTTCTCCTGGGCCACGTCACGAAGCGAACAATTTAACCGGATCTTTTAACCAAGACCTAACCTAACCTAACCTAACCTAACCTAACCTAATCTAATCCTTTTCCCTACTAATTCTGCTCCCCGGTTAATTCCTTCTCTCCTCATTTCGAATCTTTCCACCCCTCAGCTTGTAATTCCTGCTCTCCCGTAATTTTTTTTTCTTTTTCTTTTATTATTTTTATTACTCTTATTATTTTACTTCTTTTATTATTTTGTTCCAAGATCGTAAACAGAATCGCAAAAAGAAGCGGGATTCCCACTTTTCGACTCCGCTGAGAGAGAAATACGCTTTCGAGAATATGAACGTGATTTCTCTATGAAACGAAGGGGGGACGAAATCGTCGTCGACGAATAATTGTTCGTAATACAGGAAACGTACAACAATCCAAACCTGTTCGAAGAGGCCTGTTAAAGTAATTAACGAGCCAACGCCCTCCAGCCATCTAATTCTCAATAGTGGTGAACCTCTTCCTCGAACTGTAGCGAGAAAATATATAATCCCGCGAATTATTTTTAAAGAGGCGTGGATAGTGCCCTGGACAACACCTTGGCCATTGTTCTCGGAGAGGTATCTCGACGAAGAAAGTCTCTCGAAGAAATATTAGCCGCGACAGCATGTGTCTGCGAGTGACGTTGCCGAATGACCGCCACCCTCACTCACTCGTCCGCTTATCCGTCGTGGAATACGATTTTTCAACGCGATACTCCCGACATTAAATATTTCTTTCTCCTCCTTTCTTTGAAAAAAAAAATCGTCGTCGATGAGAATCAAAGACATCGAATGCATCAATCCGAGTGCTTCGCCCCCTCCCTCAACCTCATTTCTGATCCCGGACCGGTTAATAATTCGGTGGATGCATTGCATGGGAGCGGAAAATAATCTCTGAAAAAGTGGAAACAATTCCGCGCGGAAATTACATTCCGTATTGTGGCGAAAAGCGGGAATTTTTCTGTTTCCGAAAAAAAAGAAAAAAAAAGGAAAAAAGAGGAAAAAAGAAAATCGCGACGTTGAAATTATTTTCTTCTTTATTATTCAAAAAACGAACGAGCTGCTTCTGCATCCTGTCCCTCGTTACGTTAAAAAAAAGGATTTAATCCATGATATAACATCGATTACAATTTTACATGTTATTTGAACCGCCTCCCTGTATCCACTACTCTTCTTCTTCTTCGATCGATCCCCCTCCTCCTCCTCGTCGAGTTTAATTTGTAATCTAAAAACCTCGAGTAACCATTTTCCATTCTCCCTCTCCAGCGAAAATAACGGCGAACACCAGTCGACCGAATGTTCCTCGCTTCTTCCACATCTCGCCATCCCCTCCACCTTCCCTCAGGCGCTTGCTTGGTGTGAACTGGCGGAGAGGACAAGCACGGAGGAGGAAAAAAAAGGAAAACGAAAACGTTCCTCCCCCTCCTCCCTCGAGGAGAGGTCGAGAGAAGGGGACGAAGAAGAAAGAGATATGCGTGGAGCGGATCAAGCTTTTCGTTATTAATAGAGGAGGGGGGAGGGCGGATTACGAGATTCCAAAATCTGAGGGAGATCCCTTGGACGACCTCTTTCCTCCACCCAAACGAAACGAAACGCTCTAGGAGAGGAAGGGGAGGGGAGTAGGACGTGTGTAACTTGCTATTTGATTCCTGGCTCCCGAACATTTATCAGGGAGATTTATATTGTTCAGGGCAACGTTCACTGATGGTTATAAATTAATTACGCTAGTTTCAGCCTCGATCCTCTTTTTCTTTTTCCCTTTCCCCACAGGGGAAGGACGTCTGCACGCGTGTACGCATTTCGTGGGAATAAATTTTGCCAAGCGGCTCTTCACGGTTCACGGGACGAAGAATTGTTTAATTCCTTGAACATTGTTGTCGTTGCACGGTAAGGTAAGGTAGAAATTAAGTTTCAAAAGGAATAAAATTAAGTTTCAATTTGAGGAATAATAATATTCGATCCCTCTCTCTCTCTCTCTCTCTCTCGCACAGAGAAGAGAAACGTAAAATTGAAATGAGGCCCTCTCGGCCGTCGTTTAATCGGGCAGGCCCCGGTCGAAGGATTTACGTTTGTAGTTGCGGTTTGGCAAGATTTCGGAAGAAGGAAGTGGATCTATCGAGCCGCGCTGTACAACCTGTATATTATTTCACCCCTGTCGGGTTTCGTTTACGTTTCTAAGAATTATGGTATCGCGAGATTTCCCTAAGGGCGGTGGAAGAATGGCCGCGGGATGATGTAACCTCGGCTCTCTCCCTACCAAACTTCCTGCCAAACTTCGCGAGATATTTATTCATCCTTTATTGGATCGACCCAGAGAGCGGGATACCCCCGCCATTCGACGATAATAATAATAATAATAACAATAATAATAACAATAATAATAACAATAACAATAATAATAATAATAATAATAAGGGAATATCACAACGTAAGCCGGCAAGGATTCAATCTCCATCCAAAGTTCGAAAATTCAATATATTCAAAATTTATATATTGTAGATGGTGAAAATCAAAATGGAGGGGTTGATTTGAAACCAACCACTCCCGGAACTACTTTCCTTTTCTTCGTGAAAATCTGCGAATCTGCGTATGCAGAGTTGCACTTGCAGTTAATTTTTCAGGTTCAGGTTCAGGTAAGAGATGGGAAGGAATGGAGAGGGGATGGAGAATATGCGCGCTTTGCATACATATCATTTTCCACGGTTTACGGGTTTCATGAATTATTTAGCTCGATTGTTTCGTATATGCCGATTTCGTTACGTTACGGAGTTTTTCTTATCGTTTCTCTCCTTTTCGCTCTCCCTTCGCGTGGAAATATATATCTTTTAACGAATATATATATCATATATACATTATATATATCATATATATATTATATATATCTTTTAACGAATCCATGAAAGTATGGTATCGTTCAATTTTTATCGTCGTTTTGCAAATTAAGGGCTCGAAGCGTGTATACACGCGTAATGGTGGGATTAAAAGTTGCAGGGATCGAGATAGGGAGATATGTTAACGCGGGAGAAATTATATTCTCGGCACGAAGTGAAGTGAAGTGTAATGCGTTATGTTAAATTCGAGAGAAGTAATAAGGATGTATCAAAAAATTGCAAGGATTAGATTTAATGTACGATGAGTTTATCGTAGAAGAAGAAATAAGTGTCTCTCTTTGGTAATTTTAATGAAAAAGAGCAATTAATATCACGACGATTATCGAAAGTATCTATAGAAAAATTTTTTTTTTGATAATTTCACTCCAAAGAGAAGAATTTTATTTCAAAGGAAATTTCTCGCGAAAGAATCGGTTCGAGAATGCGATAAATTATCGCATAAAATCGAAAATGTTTGAACGTGTTGTCAGATGCGTGTGAAATTAAATGAAATAAAAGTTAGGAAACTATTTAAAAATGAATATAATAGTATAAATAGTTCGAATTAGTAAGCAGTTTTATCTCGATGTACACGCGATATATAAAATTTTATTGATCATATATTCCATAAACCCTATTCCGCTATACTATCGATCAGCCGTGTCCATTTTCATTTCGCTATTTCATTTAAAGTGATAGTATGTATGTATTCAAATTGAAAAGCGGAAAATACATCTTCGATGTATACACGGACTTGTTGAATATAATGGAATTGAAACAAAACGTCCATAAATAGAACGTTTCTCCAGTAAACATCAATCAACCGGAAGAACGTTTCAGAAAATAGCTGCATTATTTATAAATATATCGCTCCACGATAAAAATCTTTTTTTCACTCCTCTCTTTTCTTGTGAATCTTATAGAAAGTGTAGTTTTCACGACAAATAAAAAAAAAAAAAGTATTAAAAAATTGACGAATAATTTTGAATTATTTCAGATTCGTCTGTTTAATAACTTTTTCGAAAATCACGATAAAAATTCTGATCGAAATTTCAATTTTATATTCATAAAATGAAAAATATATATATATATATTTTATTTTATTAACATTTTATTAACGAATGAAAAAATGACAGTTTTATCGATCTTTGCGCTAAAGTTAATACAAAAGTTCCCTCCATCCTTAACAACGAAATCAAAAATTTCGATCCGATAAAGAAGAAAAAGTCGCTTAACAATAACGTTCTAGAAAGGAGAAGGTTCGAAAATTCATCCGTTTACGATTTCAGAATCCAGATCCTCCAGAGAAAATACTCTGATTCCTGTAATCTCCGGAGCGATGCTCATAACACTTGAACGTGAGCAAGGACTGAGCGGCACAAAGCGATGAGAGAACGCGCTCGCGTTCCTCCATCGTCACCTCCAACCGCTGCGAATGCACTGCGTGTGCACACATGCAGGTTTGCAGGAAACGACGACTCTGATAGGCGCGTCAGGTACAGGCATAGGTGGAGGCTGTATGCGCGCCCCTTAAGTACCGGCTGATATAGGCGCGTCAAACGCAATTTCTTGCCTGCATTATCCCCCGGAGCATCCTGTATTTGCATAGCGTGACGTACCGCATTAAGTTCCATCCGGCCGTGCATCGAGCCGCTTCCAGCCCACCTTTAACCCACGACCTCGCCTCGATCCGCGCCTCTTCGACCCGATCGAATTACATCGCCGCGACAAATGCCGGCTTCGTTTCTACGCTTCACGGCGTGATTTTACCGTCCCCCCTTCCTCGCCTCGCCAACGGATTCCGCAGTTGAAATTCGAATTCGATTTCGAAACGACGAGTTTACAGAATTTTTAGATTGATGTACGAAGAATTTTTCGATAATGATAAAAGGATTTCCCTCCGTCGCGGGAATACGATACGAAATGTTAAATGTTAAATCAGCGAGAAAAAGTTGGTTCTCGAACGTTGGACTAAGAGGAGGAGGGGAAAAAGAAAATTCGCATCTTTTTAACCATCGAGGAGACTCTTACTTCGATTCCGACTCCTGACCTCGTTTCCACTCCTGTTAACTCCCCGTCTCTTTTGCTCGTGACAAGTATAATCTCATCCTTCCTTTTAGACGTTACTACTACCACTACTGAAAGACTACGGATCGAGATTGGCTCTTAATCTTCCTGTGCCAAATCGCACACTCGGCCGACTACGATGATTCCATGAACCGCGCTGTTCCAGGATTATATTTTATAAGAGGGAGAAAATTAACAAGGATTCGATATCGTATTTTGCGATGCTTGGATAAGCGGGATTCATGAGATAAAAATTTTGATTCTGTTATCGATCGGTAAGATCAATCCGATGATTCGATTGTCTCGCGAAAATGTAATGATTGTAGAGTTCATAAGAGTTAATTTCTGTTTAGGCTCGATAGTACTTACGTTGCCTCGCCGCATCTTCTCTCGTTTCTCTCCAGAAAACGAATCCATCTAACGGGAGTTTTACGCGAAACAATCGTAATATATCCGATGAATTATGATCGAACATCGAACAATGAAATTCACTTGCACAATTTCGAATCACTACGAGGAGAGGAGGAATTAGGGCGATCTAGCCGAAGATCACGTTCATACATATTCCTCACGGATACAATACGGTGTATAAAGCGATAGCATTCGTATTAATACTATGGTAATAAAGGTAGATGCGAAGGAAACTTTCTAATCTCTGGTGATCAGCTCAGACAATATCGGTCTCTCTACGAGACCGAAGGAGGGATCAAAATAGTATATTTCGATCCCATACCCGTCCACCGTGTTTCATTCAAATTACCACGAATCCACCTCTCGAAACTTCTCTATTATTCACCATCAGTTCCCATCGTCGACCGATTTTTCATCGAAACCGAAACGACGTAACGGTTTTAACGCGTTAAACTCCGTCGCCATTAGTAAGAAATCAACGCAAGCTGCGCCCTCTTCGAAACCTCGAAGCCTCAGCTGATCACAATGCCCCCCTCCGTAAGAATAGGGAAACTAGTCGACTTTCGACGATTAATATCAGGTATGCAAATAAGTTCTTTCTCCCTTTTTCTCCAATTTCAAGATTCTATACATAAATCAGGTACAAGATTACCCGATCGTTTCAATCGAATACCGCTTGATTCCCTATCTTTCCATCAATTCTTCTCGCGTCTTGGTCGGATTTTCGTTCAGTAATTCCTTCCTTCACCGTCGTCGAACATTCTCAGGTGCACCCAAACGATCCAAATTAAAATTTCCGGCTTTAAATCTTTGCTACGACTTTTTCCACGTAATAGATACAGCGTTCTCTGCCAAACCATTACGCTATATCGCATAAAATTGTTGCACTGGAAAGGACTCTTGGAGCGCTAATCACTTAGACTCTCGTTAAAAGCGAAAGAGCGCTGTTTCAGATGGCGCCACGAACTAATTCGAATTCGGTGAGAAGTTACGATCGAAAGAAAGGAATTTTCTTTGCACGGTTGATAATTGCGTCACGGGGAATGGGGAAGGGGAAGAGGCGTCGCATCGCGACGCGTGCACACTCGTTTATGCGGCGGGCATCCCGTGGATGAAATATGATTCCCATGTGGTGGTGGGAATTTAAATAAAAGGGTCGGTGGCGATCTTGCGGTTATTACTACGCGGCCCATCTTGGAGGAGGGATGATCGGCCGAATCCGTTTGAAATTCACGGCCCATCCGCCGCGCGTGACGTTATCGGCCCGGTTAACGCCCGATCCCGGTTATAACCAGGGATATAATTACAACGTATGACCCGATGAATACGAATATCGATCTTTCCTCTCGGATTATTTTTAAAACCGCCGTAAAAATTGCTCCCCACTCCTACAAAGAAAAGATCGGTCTCGATTCAACGACGATTCCCTTTCCTTTATTTATCTTATCCCGACGAGAAGACAAGATGTAAGACAAGATGTAAGATTAAATTTTCGCGTTTTTCGTCCGAATGAAATAATAGGAAGAAAAGAAGCGGCATTCGTATTCCGTTTCGCTCGTCGTCGAGCTGACTAGTCGTAGTAAAAAGACTATTCGGGCGCTCTACTAATCGCTGCCTTATTTCTTTTCCTCGATTCGACTCGACGTAATCCTGTAACGAAATGAAGACGAAAGGTAAAAAAAACTTGTAAAATAAAAATCAATCCGATCGATCTGAAGCGATTTTCCCTTCGTTTATAAACGTGTTTCGGAATAATGTTCCGAAAAGAGAGTTTTATCTCGTGATCTCTTTATACGTAACAAACGAGGTTAAGCGTTCTCGAGATATCGTCGTGGCGGCGAAGCCATTTCTCTCGCGCGTTTAAAAAGCAAACACGATGAAAAATTAAATAATGAAAATGCGGTGCAGGAGCTTGAGGTGTCCTCTCTGCGCCTCTAATGATATCGATAAACATTGTCACAATTAGCGAAGTAGGACGGACAACTAACGAGCATCTTTTTCGAGGATGGCTGCGGTCATCGTTAATGGCGGCTACGCGTAACTTGCTCTTGGAAGGCCATCAAAGGCCTCGTCATTATGTCGCTCCGCTTGTTAATTAGATGAAACCAATGTCGCTATCTTTTATATTATACACATTGTACGCATTCCAGGCCGCGTAGAATGTAATATCCGTTGAAAAAGGATATTATCGATCCTCGGTTAACGAAATATCTTTTCCATTATTTCTAAACGAAATCATCCGCCGGTTTACCGCCGTCAGGCTTAATTAACCCTCGTAATCTGCGTTTATTTCGCGTTCAGTGATTAATTGCCCGAAAACATTCGCGATAGCATTTTCGTAATCAACGGCGCGTAAGAGAAGGATAAAAGAAACGAAAGAAGAAAAAGAAAAATAAACCGCCATTAACGTACATACGATAAGGTGTTTAAAGTCGCGTGGAAAATGATCATCTTCCAGCTAGATATATACACGTACACGCGTCGTTAGAGGATAGGGTAATTTGTAACCGTGGATCGATTGGTGACGTTCTTCACCCTCTTTTATCGTCAACTTTTCATCGAACTTCCTCTTTTCCCCTCCTCCCCCATCTATTTCTTCCAACGTGACGATCGATATGAAAAATATCATAGTTCTTTTCATCGATCTTAAATCACTTCTGAACGATTTCCGTTCAAGGAAAATAATTTAACGCGAGGCATTAATGCTAATTATCTTCTCCAACGATTCGTGATAGATGGATCAGAAAATCGAAGAGAGATCTCTGTTAATGTCATGGTTCTCCAAAGATGATAAAGATAATTTTAAAGTTAGTTTGAAAGCCATTTCTGTACATATTGAGTAAAGATCTTTAAAAACCTCTTATTAAGCGAAATTAAGCGGATTTGATAATGCAATCACGAACGTCAAAATTCTTCGCCGCTTGCTTGGCGAATTATTTAACGTTCTTCTTCTTCTTTAACGGCGTTTCATCCCCCCCATGCAAACTTTATCAAGCAACTAAATTGGACTCTTAGCAGGAAATGGCCGGGTAATTAAAGCAATCGGTCTACGAGGTTAAAGGTACGGTACTGGCATGCGAGCTAGCACGATAACAACAACACGGTATGTTCCTTTTCCTTTCTTCTTCTTCCACCCTTTTCTTCTAACCGCATAATCGATATTATCATTTACACCACTTTTTTCGAGTTTTTAAATATCTCGAATTTTTCCCATCTATTATTCTTTCACACTCGTACTTTTTTATATAACCAAGTTTCGAAAGAGGGTATGAATTAATCACGAAAAAGGTACGTGATAATTCGTGGAAAGTGAAATAATAAGTAACAAGGCACGATTCAATTGTACAGTTTAATTAAAGGGGTGAAATTGATATTTCTGTGTTATAAAAAATTTTTTTTTTTTAGGATCGAGAGGCGCGAAGGAGAGATAAAAATCACACTTCTTTTTTTTTTATCCCTCCCTGGAATGGGTCAACGTTCTTTCCCCTTTCAATTATTCATACGCGAAGTCGGGCGGGCATGCATCATACCAGAAAACTTTTAACACGCTGTACGATGAGGTTTACTTTTTTTCTTTTTTCTTATTATTATTTTTTTACATCCTCATAATTTAGACGTGCGAGCATCAGGAATTTTTACATTACTAAAAATCCTCAGGAGAAGAATATCTGTTTATATATATACATGCAGAGAAGAAATTTAATTCGAGGAAAAGAAGATTGATATATATATATATTTAAAGGATGAAATTTATATTATTTGTCGAAAGAGCCTCTCTAATTACCGACTTGGAAGCGTTTCTCGTTCACTCGCAACACCGACATATCTCGCAAGGCAAGAGGACGGCGTCAGTCGCAATTAACAAGTGTACCACGCGCAAATATCTTATCCTATCAGATCCTCCAGGTAAAGCTCCCCCTATATAGCTAAATATCACGCATGAGGCGACAAACGATGATTGCAAAATCCTAAATAAACAGCTGTCCGACTGACAGATGACAGGTGACGGAAAATAAGGATTTTTTAACTTAACGACTCAAGGTAGGCCATATTGCTTTATATTGTTCCATAGCTCGTTAGCAATTCCTTAGCTCGTTACATTTTTCCAAAGAGGAAATCCCTTTGCGTGTTATTTACAGTGGAGAGCCGACAATCGAAGATTTAAACTGGCCAAATTCCTATCTTTGTTTCCACAATTTGCAAATATCTTATCCTGTCAGATCCTCCAGGTAAAGCTCCTCTAAATATCACTCATGGTGATGATTGCAAAATTTTAAATAAACGGCTCTTTGATTAAAAGACAGACGACGGAAAATAAGGATTTTTAACAAAAAAAAAAAAATTTACTTTCTTCCTAGGTAAAAAGCGAAATGGATTATATTACTCCATATTGTTCCATATTCGTTAGATTTTTCCAAGGGGCAATTCCTTTACGTGTGTTATTATATTATATACAGTGGAAAGCCGACAATCGAAGACTTAAATTGGCCAAATTCCTATCTTTCTTTCCACAATTTGCAAATATTTTATCACATCCTCTTGTCAAATCCTTCAGGTAAAGCTTTCCTAAATATGACGCGACAAATGATTGCAAAATTCTAAATAAACGGCTTTCCGACTGAAACAAGAAAAATGGCGGAAAATAAGGATTTTTAACTAATAATAATAATATAATAATAATAATAACTAATAATAATTTTTAAGTAAGCGAGGTGGGTATATTGCTCCATATTGTTCCATATTAGCTCGTTACATTTTTCCAAAGAGTCAATCAAACAACCAAAGACTTAAATTAACCAAATTCCTATCTTTCTTTCCACAATTTGCAAATATTTTATCAGATCCTCTTGTCAGATCCTTCAGGTAAAGCTTGTCTAAATATGACGCGACAAATGATTGCAAAATTCTAAATAAACGGCTTTCCGACTGAAACAAGAAAAATGGCGGAAAATAAGGATTTTTAACTAAACGAGGTGAGTATATTGCTCCATATTGTTCCATATTCCTTAGCTCGTTACATTTTTCCAAAGAGTCAATCAAACAACCAAAGACTTAAATTAGCCAAATTCCTATCTTTTCCACAATTTGCAAATATCTTATCCTGTCAGATCCTCCAGGTAAAGTTCCCCTAAATATCACTCATGATGATGATTGCAAAATTCTAAATAATATATAATAATAAACTCTTCGACTAAAACAAGAAAAATGGCGGAAAATAAGGATTTTTAACAAAAAAAAAATCTACTTTCTTTCTAAGTAAAAAGCAAGATTGACCATATTGTTCCATATTCGTTAGATTTTTCCAAGGGGCAA
Source organism: Apis laboriosa (assembly GCF_014066325.1). Lineage (NCBI taxonomy): Eukaryota > Metazoa > Arthropoda > Insecta > Hymenoptera > Apidae > Apis > Apis laboriosa. The sequence goes on from NW_025222365.1 coordinate 3,141,914, forward strand.
TTCCTTCACGCGTGTTATTCTTTTACAGTGACGAGCCAACAATCGAAGATTTAAACTGGCCAAATTCCTTTGTTTCCACATGCAAATATCTTATTCTATCAGATCCTCCAGGTAAAGCTCCCCTAAATATCACGCATGATGCAACAAATGACGATTGCAAAATCCTAAATAAACGGTTCTCCGACTGAAACAAGACAGATGATGGAAAATAATTTTTAACTAAGCGATGTGGGCCATATTCTTTAGCTCGTTACATTTTTCCAAAGAGTCAATCAAACAACCAAAGACTTAAATTAACCAAATTCCTATCTTTTCCACAATTTGCAAATATCTTATCCTGTCAAATCTTCCAAATAAAGCTCCCCTAAATATCACGCATGATGCAACAAATGACGATTGCAAAATCCTAAATAAACGGTTCTCCGACTGAAACAAGACAGATGATGGAAAATAATTTTTAACTTAATTTACTTAAATTATTTACTTAATTAACTTAAATTTTTAAGCGATGTGGGCCATATTCCTTAGCTCGTTACATTTTTCCAAAGAGTCAATCAAACAACCAAAGACTTAAATTAGCCAAATTCCTATCTTTTCCACAATTTGCAAATATCTTATCACTATCTTATTATTATTTATCATTATCTAAATATCACTCATGATGCAACAAATGACGATTGCAAAATCCTAAATAAAGTCGGCTCTCCGACTGAAACGAGAAAATAAGGATTTCTAACTAAGCGAGGTGGGCCATATTGCTCCATATCGTTCCATATTCCTTAGCTCGTTACATTTTTCCAAAGTGGCAATCCCTTCGCGTACTTCACACGTTCGCGTGTTATTCACAGGGGCGAGTCGAATACTTAAACTGACTCAAATTCCTATCTTTGTTTCCACGTCTGAAGTGGAGGGTCTGAAGTGAAATGTTCCGTGGGGAATGTCAAGAGGATTAGAAGTTTCATCAGTCTCGAGGCGTTACGATGAGCGGCAAGGTTTCACGCAAAAGGGAAGGAAGGAGAAGATTTCCGTTAAAAATCCTCGGCGCCGACTTATTTCCGTCCGAGCGTAATAATTTAATTATCGTGGAGATCGAGAAGACGTGGAGAAATTTCTCCACGGCGGATTGAAATTGCGCGGGGGAAAAATTAAGAGTCGGTCAAAGTTTATCCTGTTGTCGTTTCGTCGAGTATAAGGCAAGTTGTAGCTGCTCGATTATCGCAGATGGGGTGAAAGGGAAATTCTGTTATATCCTTTCGTGGGGAGGAATATTTTCGCCTCGAAAACGTTAAGAAAAACTTATTACTTTCCTCCCCCCCGGAGAAATCTCATCGACCACCCCAATTCCAACGGATCGAAATTCCTCCTCGTCGTCGCCGTCGCGGTCGTAAAAGTTTCCATTCCCTTTTTTACGCGCTCCATCAATTAATTAGACGCGTTTAGCTTCGCCATTTCCGATTTATCGTAGACCGCGGCTCCTTGAAATGACAAACTTTCTCATGGAAATCTCGCCTTTGAGATACAATCTCACACGTCTGTGTGTGTGTGTGTGTGTGTGTGTGTCGAAAAGAAAAACTCGTTCGAACGAAATGGAACTATATAAATCTTTCTTCGTTTTACGAGGCTCGATATGATCCACGGATCATCCTCCTCCACGGGAGAAAAATCCTTCGCTCTTCGTTTTTTCATAACGAAAAATTTCCCTCTCCCTTCTTCTCTCTACTCGTGTTCAAAATTTCACAATCCAATTTCAAGAAACTCCACGTGCCACGGAGTAAAAGCGACGATAGCGCCACTTGGAATAAAACTTGGGCGATAAAGTTACAAATTCGTTAGCTTCGAGATTTAAGAAAAAAAAGAAGAGGAAAATTTTCCTTCAAAAACTCGAGTAATTTTTAATTCCGACGAAATTATGGCTGGTTCATCAATTCACGATTCGTCGTCGCTTAATCAGATTCGAAGTTTTAATACCCGCGTTTCGTAAATAAAGGAATGAGGAGGGGAGGGAGAGGATCGATATATATATCCGCAGTTATTCAACGCGTAACAGGTCGATCGATTAATTACCTTGGGATACGTACGAATGTAAGTGCGGGTATATATACTTGTTTCGAAAGAGAAGTGAATCGGTGAATCGTGGGAGTAATGACCGTGGGGCTAATGACCCGGCAAAAAGGCGGCAAAAACCTTTGAAAGGTTGCGATTAATATTGCTTCGAGAATGAAAGAATAGAGAGAAATTATATTCCCGGCGAAGGAAAAATAATTTTTAGATTTTTAAGAGAGAGAAAGAAAAAAAAGAATAAAACGAGACTTTAAGTTTGAGGTGACAGAGAGAGAGAGAGAGAGAGAGAGAGAGAGAGAAGGAGGATAATTTTGTATAAATATTACTTAGGCATTAGGCATTTAAATATCGTTAAAAATCTTCCATCGAAAGTTTTTAAGGGGCGGTTAAATTCCTTCAAACTTAATTGTTCTTTAAACCGAGGGAACTGTTCAAAGTTTCCGTCATTTCCCTCCTTGTCATATAAAAAAGTTAACTTATTGAATTATGGAAGTAAAGAAATTCTCACTTTGCCTTCCCTCCCAGTTTTTCATTGCCGATTAAACGATGTTGAATAACGCGACTTATCGACCGATCGTTCTCAATCGTCGATCATTCTCGAAAACGAAAAGATATATTATTACTTTTCGAGCTCGTACACCCTCGTAGTTCCAACCAAAGTTCCAACCAAATTTTCCTGAATTTTCAAGTCAGCGTGGAACTTGGCTTGTTAGAGGAGAGGAAGTATCATAAGATCGGATGAAGACCGAAGTAACAAGGTTTAACATGGTCGAAAGTTTCCCCATACTTTTCGAATATTAAAACGCGTTTAAAGCGGCGAAACATACAATTGCCACTTCATCCCCCTCGGAATTTTTTTTCTTTTTTTCGCACTTGCGCGAACTTCGACCATCTCGTCACATTTTTCTCGTCTAAAATTTGGCAAAATCTCAAAAGAGAGAGAAACTATTTTTTTTCCAAAATTCTACGATCGAAATTCTCGTTCGTTTATATAATGACGATGATAATGAAAAATGCTCTGATTCGTCGTGAAACGATTTAGCTAGTGATCGAAAGAAACCACGTTTTCAGCAAAGTTTCGAAGGGGAATCGACTCCCTCGCGCTACTTGGACCGTAACGAACAACCCTTTTACTTTCGAGTATCCCCCGCCGGAACGTTTCCACTGTCCCCAGAAATGGAATTTATTTTTCCCCTCGAACGTTACGAACTACGCCTTCTCGATTTATGGATATGATTTCGAACGAAGGATCGAGAAAGAAGGCAGGGGGAGGGAGGAGGAAACGAGGATGGAGAAGGAAGGAACAAAAGACGGCCCGTCACCGGGGGTAAAGGGCCACCACCCGCAACCACCGCTCGAAGAATAGCCGTTTCCCCTCCCTGTTTCCAGGTTTTCGACACGAGATACCTTTCACGCAGGCCACCGTCTTGGACAGCGGTCATTGCGGCCGCTGCATCGATATCTCTTGCGTAAAATGCGGCGCAGTTTCCACTTAATTGCGATATAAATTCAAGCTGCGATAAATCAGCGGCGACCGCGGGGTTAGCCGACGAAGGAAAACCCAACCGGACCCAGTTCCCCCCGGTGCACTTTCGATCGTCCTTTAATCCCTCCGTCCCTCTACAGATATACACGAGGTGTATCACGAACGAAAAATCGTGATATATTGTGATCCGCGTTTGACTGTATCCCACTCAATTTCCAGTACACATTGTATATAAACTCGTACCCACACGTGTATCAAGGAGGTAGGGATATGAGATTATAAGATTGAAACAGGAATACACAATCCGCGTATAATTTTCAGTACACCCTATATATAAACTCGTACCTACACGTGTACCAAGAAAGTAGGGATATGCGATTATAAAGTCGAAACAAAGTGTATACGAACGATAAATCGTGATATATCGTAATCCGCACATAATTTTCAGTACACTCTGTATATAAACTCGTACCTACTATATGCGTATCAAGGAAGTAGCGATATGCGATTATAAGGTTGAAATAGATATAATTTCCAGTACACCCTATATGTAAATTCTACACATGTATCAAGGAAGTAGGAATATGCGATTATAATAACGAGTAATCGTGATCCGCACATATAATTTCCAGTACACCCTGTATATAAATTCTTACCTACACGTACATATACACGTGCATCAATCAAATAGAGATATGCGATTATTAGATTGAAACAGGTATACAATCCGCACATGATTTCCAGTACACCCTATATATATAAACTCTACATGTGTATCAAGGAAATAGGGATATGCGATTATAATAACGAGTAATCGTGATATATTGTGATCCGCACATATAATTTCCAGTACACCCTGTATATAAATTCTTACCTACACGTACATATACACGTGCATCAATCAAATAGAGATATGCGATTATTAGGTTGAAACAGATATACAATTTGCACATAATTTCCAGTACACCCTGTATATAAATTCTTACCTACACGTGCATCAATCAAATGAAAATATGCGATTATAAGGTTGAAACAGATATAATTTCCAGTACACCCTATATAAATTCTATACGTGATCAAGGAAGTAGAGATAATATGCGATTATAAAATTGAAACAGGTATGCACAAAATGCATACGAACGATAAATCGTGATATATCGTAATCCGCACATAATTTTCAGTACACTCTGTATATAAACTCGTACCTACTATATGCGTATCAAGGAAGTAGCGATGTGCGATTACAAGGTTGAAATAGATATAATTTCCAGTACACCCTATGTATATAAACTCTACACGTGTATCAAGGAAGTAGGGATATGCGATTATAAAATTGAAACAGTTTGTATACACAAAATGCATACGAACGAACAATTGTAATATATTGTGTATCCGCATAATTTCCAGTACACCCTGTATATAAACTCTTCCCTACACGTATATATACGTGCAAGGAAGTATAGATATGTGATTATAAAGTTGAAACATGTATACACAATCCGCACATAATTTCCAATACACCCTGTATATAAACTCGTACATACACGTATATATACTTATGTATATATAGTAATGTGCAATTATAAGGTTAAAACAGGCCCTACAGGTATATACAAAGGGTATAATGGTGATATATTATGATCTACACATATAATAATTTCCAGTACACCCTGTATATAACTCGTACATACACGTATATATACCTATGTATATATAGTAATGTGCGATTATAAGGTTAAAACAGATCCTACAGGTACATCCAAAGCGTATACGAACGAAAAATGATCATATTTCCAGTACACCCTGTATATAAACTCGTACTTATCTCATACGTATATATACACGTGTATCGAGGAAGTAGCGATTATAGGATTGAAACAGGCCCTTTACTTACTACACCGTGTACGTAATGTTCGAGACTCGACTTGAAAATTATTTGCAGGGGACGAAAATACGGGAATCCTGAAATGGAGCGGATTGGTGTCGAGCGATCGAGTCGCGGACCGAACCGCGCACTTACTTCAATTTGAGACGTTTGCAGAGGGTTGAAGCCGCGGCGACGTCGGAAAAGGAGCTCGATTTGGTCAAGGAGGAAATGGAAAGAGGAAGAACAGAGAGAGAGAGAAATTCATAGGTTTGTCCTCGATAGTGGAAAGCGACGCGATTCGAAACGAAATCGGATTTTCGGTCGGTCATTCGGTATTGCTCTCGAAATATCCGAACCGTTTCTCTCGTAAGGGCGTGGGGATTCGGTCGCTTTCTCCATTCCATCCGTCCCTTTTCTCTTTGTTCCATGCACTCTACCGCGCAAATTACAAGCCCCGCGGCTGTCCTGTTCGTGTACAAGCCGTACTTGCACTTGAATGGAAACAGCAATGCCAACACCACCGGTGCTCCTCCTGATCCGTTCATCACCGTTCTAATAGCCCTTAATGGCCGTAACGCCGTTCACGCTTTCATTACCGAGTTTTGAACGGATCGATTCACCGAATCGGAATGTAAATTACTTCCCTTTTTCCCTAGAAAATCCTACGATGGGGATGCGAGCGGATCTTGTTCGTTTCTTTTTCTTCTTCTTTTTTTTTGCCTTCTTTTATTCCTTTTCCAATCCTTCGTGTGTACAAAACCGGTCTACTTTTAACTAATTGATAGGAACGTAAATGGGAATGGACAACAGCGGTATAGGTTCGGTTTCATCGTGTTTCGTGCAGTATTTTTTCTTTTTTTTAAATTTTGATAAAACGATCTCGACACGAATATCGATAAAAATGTAAAAATGTATGTATTTTTACATATCTCGAAAGATTTCGTCCGCGACGAATTCATTTTTTCTTTCTTTCCTTCTTTCTTTCTTTTCGAATTAATTATCCAATGACCTAAAAATAAACTCTCAAAGGAGTCGTGGCACGTGGTTGAAACACGGTCGGAGATGAGGAAAAAAAAAAAAGAGATCGCGAGAGATTTCGAGCGCTTTGACAAGTTTTTTTTTTTTTCAAATTTCAGAAATTTAAAATTTCAATGAAAGGCGCAAGTATAATATTCATCCTCGTCCATGCATGAAAGTAATATTAAAAATTCGCGTTAAAAAAAGCGGATGGAGCGGATTCGCACCATTCGATTTTACATTATATAAAATTTCTTTTTCATCTCCGATCATTTTAAACATCACCGCCATTTACGTAAAGTGCACCGCACACAGCGTGCGAATATAAAACGCCCCTAAAATAGTTTCTCCCGTGAAAATGTAAATTTTTATATTTTCACATCGTACACACAATTTACCTGGAAAAATAATAATAATAATAATAATAATAATAAGCGAGCTCCCGAGCTCTCTCCGCTACGACTTATCCCACCACATTACTTATCGCATTCATTACGAGTTCTCGAATTGACACGCGTTCTCCTACCGACATCTATCGACCGTGAAACGCACCGTATATCGGGTGAACGAAATAACTCGATCGCCCGGAACATCTGGTCGCGCCGAGTTTTAAAGACGACGAGGAAGGGGAAGAGGAGACTTGGTACAATGGTGGAAAGTTTCGGCGGTGGAATAAATCAAGGGGAATAGAGCGCGACGCGCGTGTTATTGCGGTTCCCTCTGATCCATCCATCCATTCGCATCGTCCCAAGGTTTCGCGCGATCTATTGAAACCGTGCGCCACCGTATTCGTGCGGACCGAAATACAGACAACGGCGCGGCTCCCGATAGTCCTTCGCGCTCCGCTATTCATCAAACATCCTAATGGGTTGTAACGGGGCCGAGCGCAACTGCAGATTCGGCATTACGCCCGAGAATTCACGGCTCGACCAACCGTTCTCTCTCTCTCTCTCTCTCTCTCTCTCTCTCTCTCTCTCTCTTTCTCTGTCTCTCAACGGTCAGACATAATTACAACGCGATTCGATCATCTTTGCGAACGTAGCTGCCATTCAATCATCGAGATTCGTCATCATTGAATTTTCGTTCGATTTGTTTCGAACTCGATCCGATTACGAAAATATTATTACGCGTTCCTTCGTAATCGAGATACACTCGAAATCTCCAAATGACGTTGCCTAGCTACGATCTATTTTACCTCTTGAGCGTATATATCGACAGAATAGGAACTGGCTTCGCATATTCGACGTGTTGTCGGAAACACTCGGTGTCGCCGGTATCCGATTACATCATACCAGGGTATACATGTATAATTGGAAGTGGCATTGAGACGCGCGTTTTCCGCTCGATGTGCGTTCTCGTAAATATTTAACGATTTCTCGAGGAATCAGATTTGCGTCAAGATGGCGTTTTTTTTTTACGCGACCTCGTTGAATATCCTCGTTCGAGAGGAGGGCATTTCCCATTCGGAGAGATAGCCATTTGGGACTCGGCGTGCCAAGCTTTGGAAAACTTGAGAGAATTACGATGAACATCACGTTGCGTTTTTTCTCTCCGCCACTTTCCCCCACCACCTCCCTTCTTTATTCTCTTCCTTTATCTTCTTTCTTCTGACTCCTCACGACGCCCCGCCTGTTTTAATTAATCTCCGTGGGGATTGGGGATTCGATTTCGATTCTTATTCTCCCATCTCTATTAATCTCCGATCCTTAATTCGAACGTCGGTTATCGATTAATTAGGGTAACCAGATTAGGGATCGAAAATTTATCCGTGTGCAGAAAATACACCGCCAGAATAATTAAGGATATCCTTTGATAGGATTTCTAAAGGAGGAGAGAACGAGTTTAAAATTATCGTCGAATTGTTTCCGAAGGATCGATCGTTAATTCGAAGCCTGCCACGTTCATCCTTCGTCGAATCGAGGACGAACGCTTGTCGAAGATTGGCCGACAACAACGTTCCGTGGAACGACTCGATAACGGTTAACCACGGAGAAGCATCTTCCTCGTTATCAGGGGATCGTAGCGCGCCAAAGGACCGAGATCGCGTAATTATCGTGGCGTTAACGAGCGTCCTTCAAAATTTCCATTAATCACAGTTGAGAAAATTTCCCCTCCCCAATCCTCGTTAATCTCGTCAATGAGAAAATTATGAATACAAACTGACTCTGTTCACCGCCTGTCCTTTCACCGCCGTGTTTCCATTTCTCTCTCTCTCTCTCTCTCTCTCTCTCCCTCTCTCTCTCTCTCTCTCTCTCTCTCCCGTATACACTTTTCTTTTTTCCCGTAAGTCTGTAAAAGCATCGTAAAAGCGTGGATTGAAAGAGGAGGAAAAAGAAAAAAAAAAAAAAAAGAAAATGGAAAACAGAACGGAGAATGAAAAGGGGGGAAAAAAATAGAGGGATACCGAATATGAAATCGAAATATAGCCCGTGGAATGACTTGACAAAAGAGGAGAACACGCGTGAACATTGGGCGAACGTAAACGTGATAAAAGCGAATAAATTACCATAAATTTGGCGGAAACGAGCGAGGCTAATCGAACGTGACACGCGCGTTTCGACAATGGGAACGAGGATGGATGCGTTGGTTAGACGTAAACGTAAAAATAAAATAAATATTGTATTCCATAAAATTGCCAATTTTTGAATGAATGATACAATCAATCGGTTATTTGTAAACTCTATTTAATTTATATTTCGTTGTCCCTCTTGTATCTCCTTTGCTTGTAACAAGTTCTCTTTTTGAAAAATGAACAAATCTAGAATGTTATTCCCGTACGATGTTCAAGCTTAATATTAAATTAGCCGGAGAAAATTCTATTCTAGACGCTCGTTCTACGGTGGTTTCCAAAATTCAGAGCTAGAAATCCATATTAAACGATGATAAATTGGGAGCCAAAGTGGAGGCTAATCCACGAGCGAACAACATCCACTCCAATGGCATTAGGGGATCAAAAGTTGCGCTCGAAACGGTACGAGTCCATTTTTGAACAGAATTATAACCTGTGATGATCCGGACAATGGTTGAATTTTAATGAAAACTGCCTAAATCATCGTTGCACGGTGTAATTCATTATTCCTTTAAGAGCAGCATCCCACTGCCAAGAAATTGATCGAGAACGCACAAACCACAAAAATTAGCTGAATGGAAATATAAAATTTTAATCATCCAACCCTTCTCACCAGATATTTCATTATCTCGTTTCACAAACCTCTCTAAAAATTGTCTGAATCGCAGTACCAAATCTCAATACTCACCGATTACCGTTTCATCGTTTACAATTATTCCTCCTAAAAAATAAAATACTCGAGAATCCCAGAAGAATTTCTTCACGAAGTTTCATAAAACAATGGAATCTCGTTCTTGATTTCCAAAAATACAAATACCCGACCCAAGAATCGACCAACCACCCTTTTGTGGTTCCTTCCAACTTTTTCCAAGTTTTCCCCCGCATTAACTTCTCCCTCGATACAATAGACAATACGCACACGTGTTATCGCGAGATCGTCCCCCCTGCGAAACAACGACGATTACGCAGCGAACGCGAAACGATGAGTGGTTGGAATGAACGTGAGCGGCGCCTGGGATCGCGCGGGACATCCGACGAGTCGGTCGTATTACAGCCAACGATATCCGGCGGATAGTTTAATTACGTTGTTGATCGATCGATAGCGAAACGTCGCCGCGCGATCGTGAACAATGGCGCAGGGCCCGAGTCGCTCGACCGAGGCGAGTCAAGGGTGGATAGCGCGGTGGATGGCGCGTGAACGACCCGCCCGGACGCGCCAAGAGTTATCGAGGCGGGGAGGAAAAGTTGCTCGGCGGGCACTCGAAAGGGGAGTCGTATTTTTTGGAAGGAAAAGAGGAAGGATATTCGTGTACATAATTCTCCTTTTCCCTCTCTTTTTCTTCTTGTATATACGTACTATATACGTATATTAAAACTCGTTGCTTTTTTTTTTTGAGAATAAATAAAATGGCGCGCGATTTAAGAAACGCTGGTTTCGATCGGGTTTTTTTAATTCAAAGGTATTTATTTATTTTCTCCTTTTTCCAGAAAATAAACTGACGATGAATATTTTGAAAGTTCTGTAATATACAACCCGTTGTTGTTGTCGATGAAATACGTGTATGAAATTATTATTTAATTTCGAAGGAGGAATTGTAATTAAACGTGTTTTATTTATCAATACGATTCGTTGATCGGTGATGATTCAAGCAGCTCGATGTTCTTTCGATTCTAATCGATTTTAACACGAGCAGAGGAAGAAAGAATTAATTTCTATATTGTAGGGGATTGTACTTTCATTCCCTCGAACGAAAATTTATACGTTACGTATAAATTTCTCGAGTCTCTGTTTTCATTCGAGGAAAATAATACGTATAAATAAATCGTATCGGCTGCGCGCGCACGCTACGTACGTCAACTGCAAAACTGATAAAATTGGCTTTCCAAAGACCGAAAAACACTGGAAGCATTCGCAGCTACATGGTTCTCTCCTGAAAAGCGGTAATTAAATATCCTCTGCGCGGGATGAATATGGCTTCGTGTATATATTTTCATACAGTGCGTGCGTTTATTAAGGGTAAAATAACGCGTTGCGGTGCGTTGCTTTCGCGGGCAAGTATTTTTTTTATTCGAAAAAAGTGTAAGCTATTTTTCTTTCTTTTTTCTTTTTTTCATCCTCTCAGTGTTTTTTCTCCCCGCGATATAGAAATTCTTTCGCTATATAATATCAGAAACGCGAATGATAAAAAAAGAAAAAAAGAAAGGGAAAGGAAAATATTATTCTTCAAGGGAGAACAATTTCATTTCTAAATCATTTCTAATAATTATATTTATAAGAATAATTTTAACAGTTATATATTATGGATTTGAATTTTGATCTTTAAAATTTATTATAGTTTATATTTTTCATATTTGTTTAATTATTTGGATTCGGGGAATTTTACCTCGTATTCGATTTGATAAATTAATATATATATATATATATGTTGAACAGAAATATTAATGTTAATTATATTATATACAATATATTTATATTTAATAAAAGAGTTAATATTAAATTAGTAAGTTAATAGAAAATTTAGATTTCTATAATATATTTTCAAGATATATATATTGTTCAAGTTCATTAACTTTAAAATTTAGAATATTTATTTATAAGAATTTCAAATTAGATTATCTCATATTTTTCTTGAATAAAATATTTAAGAAGAAATATATAAAATAGGTTGTTGTAAAAATTATGTTAATATTTGTAAATGGGTATTCAATTAATTGTTTTCCTAGTCATGTTAATATAATAAAATTATTGAAAAAATCGTAGAATTAAATCGATTCTTCAAACGTTTAATCTTTGGAGGATGAAATAAATGAAATATAACCTAATTTGTCGATTAACCCTTTGCGCTCCAATGGTGACTCTCGGTCAACTTGAATATTTATTTACGTTCGATTTTTTTAGAATATCGCTTCTTAAAGAATAAGAATAATAGATAAGAAATGTGAAAGCAATAGTTCAAGGGAAGATATCGCAAAAATTGATGGAAAATTCCAAATGGATATGCAGAGAATCGGAAAATATATCGCGAAGAATACAATTTGTGAGAAATTTTTATCTTCGAATATGAATGAACCATTAGATTTTTTTAAACTACTTTTTACAAATTTGAATTTCACTCTTGATATCCCCCCCTTGCTCGAAAAATTACACCAAGTGTATCCTCTTCTTCTACATCGCGAGTCTAATAACAATAATAATAATAATCTTTGTGCTGACTCTGGATCCACTTGGATCGATGCAGCAACTTGAACAATATTTATTTATGTTTGATTTTTTAAAAATATTCATAAATAGATTTCTAAGCTGTTTACGTATAATCTTACGAGGTGTAGAATGATATATTGTTAAACGGCTCAAAGACCTGAGTCGAACGAGATTTTGGGCGTTAGTCTGAGTCGTGGCAGTAGAAATATTACTTTCAAAGTTTTTTGAGATTTGTAAGCATGAAACACGGTAATGAAATTAGTTCGAGCTGAAAATGAGTTTGATTTTTCGTTGTTATCGAATGACAAAATTACTTCTATTTTATAAAGAAATTAACGATAGAGAAAGCAATGACGAGCATAGAGATGAAATAAGAGGTGTAAGAAAAATAAGAATAAAAGAGATAGTAAATGTGAAAGCAATAGTTCGAGTGAGGATATCACAGAAAATTCCAATAACACGAATCGGAAAATATATATATATAGCGAAGAATACAATTTGTAAAACAAAGTATCTTCGAATATGAATGAACCATTAGATTTTTTTAAACTATTTTTTAGATAAACTTATTAATGAAATAGCGCATGAAACAAATAATTACGCGATAAAAAAGTTAGAAGGAAAAGTATATTATTGCTCTGACAAACCGAGGATGCATCTTGGTAATTGCTTCATAAAATATCACACGAAACAACAACAATATAAATTTCAATATTCGATAAATTTAATCTTTATACGTAAAAATAAATAAAATATTAAAATATAAAAGTTTTATGTTAATTTGCGTGTGAAATTATTGATTCGACCGAACGAAACAGGGGTGGAGTGCAAAGAGTTAAATACGATGCCTGTATAAGAAAAAGGAGAAAGATCACCGGTTGGAGAAAATTGGAACTTGGCGAGATGTTCGTAGTGTGTAAACTAGTTCTTGAAGGGCTATCGTCGTCGAGAGAACGTTTTGACCCACGCGAAATTCCATTCGCGGTTTACCGAAGCTCGCCACTTAGAATGAAACTGGAAACAAGTAATACTAATATCCACCACTCGGAATGGAGCTCGGTCAAGACGAAAGTGAACCTATTTGTTAAGTAAACGGGAACGCGCGTGTTCTAGATACGTGAAAAAAAAAGAAAAAAAAGAGGGAAAAAGAAATGAATTACGTATCTTCTCTCTCTATAAATACAATATAAAACGGTGCGATAAATTTTAATAGATTCCGTGCTGCATTAAACACGAGGTGGTCGCAAAAGTAAAGAATATATATATATATATATATATATAATGCACACGTGGGTTGGCTTTTCCATGCATAATGTTTGCACGCGCGCGTCACATGTGATCTGTGGATTTGCTATGCGGAACATTGCCAGAGACTGGACCCACGGTTAGCAGGAGAACGTGCACGTGGCGCGCCCCGAGTGCCGAGTTTACCGCACATCAATCGCCCGAGCAAAGGCGAACGAACAGAGACAACGGCAATGCATCCGAAACGTGAAACTTTCCCCCACCCAAACGAATCGGAATCCCTATTCGCCTTTGAATCATCTTCAATTTAACGCGAGAAACTGAAATTCCTTTACTTCCAGTGTCCCTTGAGCGCCAATTCGTTTTATTACGAGAAAGATTATCAATATTTAAAAGCGTTCCTTTTTACAATTATATCTGAGTTATAACCAAGAGAATTTATAATTTGTGAGATAATTATTTCGAGTTAAAATTTCAATAATGGTTCCGTTAATAATAATTTAATTTATTATTGTTTATTATACAACGAATTACCATTACATTTAAATCTCGATCTATCTTACGACAGCCAAAATAAATCCTTCTCGATAATCGATATCCCGTTAACGGATTTAAACGCGTTTCGAGACGAGGTCAAGGATAAATAATAATCGTGGGTGGGTTCCCACGTTCGTTTTAAATCGATCCCGCGAACCAGCCTCGACAATCTCGAAGAAGGTCAACGGAAGCGTTTCCCTGCTCTAACGGAAATAAGAAAGTAAGGAACTCGAAGGAATTTATAAGGAATTATTTCCCCGTTATAATCCGTTCGAATAATTCGTCGAATTAAAAGCGGCGTACGTGACCCTCCATCGAGTCGAGGATAATTCATTCGATTCGATCCTAAATACACTCATTTCTCCTGCCCTCCCCCCCCGTAAGGGATGTGTGCGCGCACCTTAATCGCGCCGTATCTTTGTCGAGAGATGTATCATACGTACGATCTCGCTCCAACCTTTCCCTCCCTTTACCCCCTTAGATTTATCGCGCTTCTCGCCGACCTTTCTTGCCGCCTCCCTCCTAGAGGCCACGTACGAAGAGAAAATGGACGAGACGAGAACATCGTGTACGAACAGGCGGAAACGTCCCTGGAAAGCTGGCGACTAGCAAAGATTCAAAGGTAGAAACGTAGTTGGTCAGCGGAAATTTCCATCCTCCAAATTAGCGGGGAAGTGCGATAGTGGAGGGAAAAAGGGAAGGAAATTTTCCTTCGAAGGGCACACTGAGATCGATAAATTCGAAAGTTACTTTCTTCGGAACTGTTTCCTCCAAATTTCGATCGATGATATGAAAATGTTCGTGTTCCGTAATTTTCTGTTCTTTCGTGGAATCATAGATAAATATGTGTATCTTCGATGGATCGAATTTTCCTCCAAACGGATCGAAGATATGAAAATGCTCTGTTCTTTCGTGGAATCATAGATAAATATGTGTGTGTGTGTGTGTGTGTGTGTGTGTGTATCTTTGATGGATCGAATTTTCCTCCAAATGGATCGAAGATATGAAAATGCTCTGTTCTTTCGTGGAATCATAGATAAATATATGTGTGTGTATGTGTGTGTGTGTGTGTGTGTGTGTGTGTGTGTATCTTCGATGGATCGAATTTTCCTCCAAACGGATCGAAGATATGAAAATGCTCTGTTTTTTCGTGGAATCATAGATATATGTGTGTGTGTGTGTGTGTGTGTGTGTGTGTATCTTCGATGGATCGAATTTTCCTCCAAATGGATCGAAGATATGAAAATGTTCGTGTTCCATAATTTTCTGTTCTTTCGTGGAATCATAGATAAATATATATATATGTGTGTATGTGTGTGTGTGTGTGTGTGTGTGTGTGTGTATCTTCGATGGATCGAATTTTCCTCCAAATGAATCGAAGATATGAAAATGTTCGTGTTCCATAATTTTCTGTTCTTTCATGGAATCATAGATAAATATATATGTGTGTGTGTGTGTGTGTGTGTGTGTGTGTGTATCTTCGATGGATCGAATTTTCCTCCAAATGGATCGAAGATATGAAAATGTTTTGTTCTTTCGTGGAATCATAGATAAATATGTGTATCTTCGATGGATCGAATTTTCTCTAAATGGATCGAACATATAAAAAAGGTTCGTGTTCCATAATGTTCTTCATGGAATCATTCGATAGATAAATATATATATGTGTGTGTATATTTTCGATGGATCGAATTTTGTGATTGGATCGTTTTTTCCTAACCCTTCTGTGGCGCGTTCAAACTTAAATGTGTCACGTGTGTTTTCACAGTGGCGTGTGTACGTAGGTGTAATGGGTCGCCGGTTGGAGCAATATGCGGTAATAACGCGGGACCGTGGTTGAGAAAGATTAACCGGCGATGGGCGAATAGGTCGCATTTTCTTTAGTAGGCAGTTTCAGTTTTCAGTTTCTATAGCGAGGATGGAAAATGTCGTTTCATGAAATATCGAGGAGTGCAAATGAATTTTTTTTCTTCTTCCTCTTCTCTTCGTTCCCGATTTTTTAATACATCTATCCATTTCAAATTCGAAATTTCGCTATTCACTCTTGACGATCGTTTGAAACTCGTAGGTGTTTCTTTGCCGAATAAAAATTTTCGTCAACAAAATCTTGAAAATTGTTTGTGCACGATTCATAAACGTGACGCATTTAACGCGTATCGATCGTGAAAAGACGAATCAAATTTATAACCCACATGAATGAAAAAACGAAGCGAGAGATTATTTATCGATAATACACTGTTCCCGATTACAAAATTGATATCACAAAAGTGTTGGATCCGATACTTAACAGCGTCATCTTTGCCCTCGAATTAAATCCCAATCAGGCTTGGAGAAGGAAAGGTAAGATAAAACGTCTCGAACTTTGCCAATTGCCTCGCTAAATCGCTTCTTAATTGACAGATGAAACGAGCCCTCGAAAATCAGACCCACTCGTTGCTGCAATAAGACGCGAAAAACCTCTTACCTCCTTTCTTCTCCTCCCCCTTATAAACGATCCTAATACTCGTCGACCAAATATCGGCATACCTATATTTACATCCTTCGAAGAAATAAACGTTTTAAAAGAATATCTTATTGTCCCTTTGAACTCAATCTAAATCGCCACCACTTTGAATACAAAAGAAAGAAAAAGGCGTTACTAATTAATTTTCCATCGACGGAAAGAATATATAAATATCTCTTCTTCAAACGCGTTGTAAAACGCGTAGAGTATCGTCGAGTCATGGACCGGATGCTTATCAACCTTATTCACGCCGTGTCGCCCCGCCTTCCCGCTTTCGAACTGCTCCACTTGGGCGTACGTGCACGTGCACACTGTAACGAGGGGGGGGACGCACATACGCGCCAACACCTATGTCGAAAGGCGCGCCACGCGCGCTCTTCTTTGTGCTGCCTTCTTCCCCCTCCACTCTCGTTCCACGCCCGACTCAACGCCGCGTTCCGTTCCGTTTGCGGGGATCTCGCGTGCCTTCTCGACTCCCCCTACCCCTCGATCCCCTCGCGGACGAGAAGTCTCGAGAAGAAGGCGAGAATCGGGAATACTCGAAGGTAAGGCTCGAATCGATCCTCCAGAATAATCATTAATATACCTGGCATTTGAAACGAGTCTGGTATATATATATATATATATATCTGTCGACAGGAGGATGTGAAAACATGAAACGGACGAGAGAGCACTTTCGTGGACGCCGGTTGAAGGTTGTCGGAAAGAAATAATTCCATCCCGAGTAGATGGCGCTGGGACGCTGTTTGTCGCGCCTTTCTCGCGCTGCGACGACTTTATTGCGGCGACAATGTATCCAGCTATGTACACGTGTATATATATATATATATATATATATAAAGAGAGAGGGGGAGGATGTGTCGCGAAATCGAGGCCACCAGGACTTTTCATCCGTCGAAACCGTATCCATCCTTGTGTGAAAGGGGGGAGGAACGGCAAACGGAAACCCGCGGGACGTGTCGCGGGAAGAAAAGAAACGCGATGGAGGCGGCTGTAAGATCCCCCAGCGCCGCGTGACGAGAGGAGGGGCGAGACTTGGTAGAGCTACGTGATAAAAACTCCTCTCGTTCTCGACTCGAACGTTGCACAACCCGGGATGTAACGTTGCATTCGAGGTCGAGGGGAAATTTCTTCTTTCAAGTGGGAGGGCGTTTTCGGCGCTCCCTCGTAAAGAAGAACTCGAAGAACGGCGCTTCCCTCTTCCCTCTTCCTCGAAACGATCGTAGTTAAGTTTGGTCGATCGAAATTAGATCGGGATAGATAAGAGGGGGCTACATTTGTTTTTTTTCTTTTTGATCGCTCGTCGTGCGATTGGCGAGATATTTATCAAAGTGGAGGAGTATTTTTATTATCCGTAAATCAAAGTTATCGATAAATGATTGGCACCTCTCTGCCCGACCCCCCCCCTCCCCGAGGGAGGCCGGTATTTGAATTCGCTCCATTGAGTTTGCTTTGCAGATGAAATTGAAAGGTAACTCTGCGATGAAAAATTAATTGGATACTTTGAAGGAACACGAGGATGCTCGGGGGCGTAAAGTAATTACTTTAATGAAAATGAAAATCCCGTTCTTTCGCGATTCTCTTTTGAAATATCGGGCGGTTTCGGGGCGGTTCACTTTTGCGATACAATTTAGAAAGAAAGAAAGGAAGGAGGGAGAGAAAGAAATGATAAAAATCCGCGGGAACCGGTTCACATCGATTGAAGCCGACCGCCGTTAATGGATTAAAGTAATCTTTTATTATCGTTTTGAATAACCAACCAGTCCGTCGGATATTTCTTTAACGGGAAATATATCGTTTCGATACGGTACGAATTTTATTTGTATTGTATATATATATATATATATATATTAATATAATATATATATTAATTATAATAATTATAATTAATATAATTAGTATAATATAATAATTAATATATATAATAATAATTATAATTAATATAATATATATATTAATATATACATCATTAATACATTATAAAATATATATATATATTAATATATATATATATATATTATATTAATTAATTCGTTTCGATACGGTACGGATTTTATTTGTATTGTATATATATATATATATATATTAATATAATATATATATTAATTATAATAATTATAATATATATAGATATTAATTATAATGTATTAATTATATATATATAATTAATACAAACAAAATCTGTACCGTATCAAATATTTTATATATATATAAACTCGATGGAAAGCGAATCGATCGATCCGAGAACGTCAATTCGATCCGAGTGATATCGACACTTATTATTTACCACCGAATTTCCCCGATACGTGTCGCGAATGATATTGACACTCGCTACTGCAATACGTATCCATCCACGTAGCAAACACGTGCCTATTTCCTTTCGCGTTGTTTCGACTCTCTTCGACGTATCAACGAATATGAAAGGAATATGAAAGAATCGATCCCTCTTTGTGTGATCCCTGCACCGATCATCGATCGATTCGACGGAATGCGTTTCGTAACGTAACGCAGCCCCGCTTCGATACACGCTTACCGATCGAGTTTAAAACTTTAAGAGGAGCGCGAAACGAGGAATTACAAGGGGGAGGGGCGTACGAACGCCTGTAACGTTTTAATTAAACCTGTAACAAGATTCGACGAGGAATCGCGACGATGGAAAGTCTGGAAAGTTCCCAGGCCGGGACGCGAACAAAAGCCCCGAAGTTAATCATCCGGAATTGGTGGGCCGCGACAAATGCTTTCTCGACGTAAGAGAACGTGGCGGCAGCTACGTAAACGTCATTCACCGTGTATTTAATTTGGACGGGTAAGCACGCGTTCCAATTTCATCTCGCGACGAGCGGAACGACGCGACCTTAAGTGAGCTTAAGTTAGCTTAGGCCGGCTTAAGGGCCGTGGGACGTCGGTACACGGCCGCCGGCTATACGCGGACCTTCCCCTCCTCCCGCTCCTTCGTATCGATCTTCTCGTCGAACCCTCCTCCCCCTCGCCTTTAATTTAAATGGCAATTAACCGTAGCGGAAAAACTCGTTAAATTAAAAATTAACGGGAGGGGACAGCGGTCTGTAATACCCTTCTCTCGACTACTCTCAAAAATCGTCAAAAATGCGCGAGGAGAAACTCGTCCGACGACCATCTCGAGGAGCAACCAAGATCCATCTCGAACCTTCAAATTTCTTCCCTTCCTTTCTTTCCTCTCCCTCGTTACTTCCTTCTCTCGATGCGTCCACCACCGTTTCGACCAAAGTCAGCCAAAAGCTTCCAAAAGGAAGAAGAAAGTTTGGGTTATCTTTGGGCGGAGACGTTTAGACGGTGTATTCCGAGTCCGTCGTAAAATCCGGGGCAAAACAACCGGTAAACAGTGTCAGCCTGCTTGGAAAGGGGAGGAGAGTCGGTAGAGTGTCGTATGTGTGTGTGTGTGTGCGCGCTCGAGGGTGCGTGCAAGAGCGTCGTTGGACCGGTTCCCAGTTCGAACGGGGCAGAAAACGTCGATGCTTCCGCCCCACCTCTCCCCGTTAATGCACCGAATTAATTCGACCTCGTATTTTTACGGGGAGCGGGGCTATTTACGGGGGCAGGGCACGTACAGTCAGAGGAGGAGGAGGAGGATGGTCGCAGCTGTTGCGACGTTAAGCCGAAGCAAGTATGCGGTAGAAGGTTATGCACACCTAATGGGGGGCAATTTACCGAGGCAGTTACCGGAGTGGGGAGGGAGGGGAGTAATTAGTAATGGTGTTTGGTCACACGCGTTTCCAACTGCAGGCACCGGGCCGCGTCGGAAGAACGCGTTTCGGCCGATCTGTTCGCGTTATTTTATAATCCCGAACCCTCTCCTCTCTCCTCTCCAATTAAGCGCGATCGTATTTCCATAATCGCTAATTAACCCAAAATCGCGGTTGTTTAACGAACACCCTCCCCAACCTCCATCATTTTTCACGGATTCCCGCCGAGCGATAAATTGTTAATTAAAAAGATTACAAATGCGAAATCTCTTTCTCGCGTTGCGATTCGAAGGGATTCGAATAATAAATTCGAAGGGATGGGATGTAGGAAGGGGAGGTTAGGGATAGGAAACCAGGGAGCGGTATATACGGAATTGTACGTTTGCGGGATTCGAGTAACGTAACGTAACGTAACGTAACGTAACGTAACGTAACGGGTTACCAAGTTGCTTGGGTTACAGTCCTGGTCCGGTATATTATCCGTTCCGGATCACGATTCTTCCCTTCGAATCGGGGATATCGATACAGCTACGGAGATTCACGAGTTTTCGAATAATTAAGCCGAATTATCGGAACGAGTTCGAGCGATAAATATAATATAATCGCGTGAAAAAAGAGAGAGGGAGGGGAGGGGGAGAAAGTTCCTCTTAATTAATTAAAAATCCACTTTGTTACGCGTAATACGGGAAAGGGAAAACCTGAGCCACGAAGAGAATTTCCAACGTTCGCTTTAATCGCGTCGGTAATAACGCTTGTTATACTCGCACCTACTCCTTTAATCGCGGAAAGGCTTCAATTTAACGGTCGCTTATTTACGGAACAAATTAAACGAATCGAAAATAGCCACTCCGCGCGAGCTCCCTCCCCTATCCCCTCCTCTCTTCGCCCCTTTTTCACCACGACGATTCAAATGTCTCGTTTCGACGACGAGAGAGTATAAATAATCGTAAATAAGCGGAATAAGGTAAAAAAGCTAGTGACTTTTTTAACGCGAGAAAAGGAGAGGAGTAGGGGAGGGAGGGAAACAGAAAAAGACGAAAAAGAGAAAGGAAAAAAGAAAACACGTTTACGAGCGAAAAAAACTTTGGGGGGAAGGGGGGAAACGCGCGACGTTTCATTGGATTGGGCGTGGACAAAGTGACGAGCGTGAAAGAGGAATCATAACTCGTGCAACGTTGGACGAACGACGACCACGTCCTTCGAGTGCCCGAATGTGCGTTTCTTTCTTTCTTTCTTTCTTTCTCTCTCTTTCTTTCTTTCTTTCTCTCTCTTTTTCTTTCTTTTTTTCTCTCTCTTTCTTTCTTTCTTTCTTTCTCTCTCTCTCTTTCTTTTTTTTTTTTTCTGTAAAATTGTTAGCGCAAAATAAAGGGAAGCGGCGGGACAATGAAACAAGCGGCGTGGCATAAAACTATTCGTGCACGCCGCGCGTCAGTTCAACAAATGAACACACACACGCACGCATACACACACCCGGCAAATTGCTCCTTTCTGTCCGGGCCTCGAAACAAAAAAACGAATGAACGAGGCAGGAGGGGAGGGAGAGGGGAGGGACACAGAGGAGTCGAGAAGCGTTGTCGAAGCTTATCCTTGCACTTTGTCGATTCAATCTCGTCGTTAGTTCGCCGCCGCCGTTCAGTTTTATCGCGGCTCGTGCGATTCTGTTCGGTTCACTTTGTTTAATTTTCCCGCCAAAATGGAGGGGCTAACCTCTTCCCCCTCCCCGACTCTTTCCATTTACCGATCGTTAGGTGGCCCCGATAGTCGGGGAAAATTGAACTCCCCTTCTTCTTCGCCAACTTTTACGCTATTTACCGCGGATCAGTAGTTGCGCGATTCGAGAATAGAAAGAGGAGGAGGAGGAGGAAGAGGAGGTGACTTTTCGTTTCTTTTCTATCTCGAAACGAAGCGGGCCGGAAATTAAAATGCTGGTGTTTTCGAACGGATTCGAGTTTAATTTTTGAATCTTAAAACTTTGAAAACGAAAGCAAAAGAAAAAGAAAAAAAAAAAAACGAGAATTCGAATTAACTAACTACTATCCATCCCGGCCGGCCGTGTACGGAACGGAAAGAATCTGTTCCCTTCCCAAAGTTTCCGGATACGAGACTTGTTTACAAAGTTTCGAGGAATTTGATCCTCTCGATAAGACAGAGAGAATCCCACTTTGAAGTCGCCGTTGGTACGCTACAACTTTTCCCACCCCCTCCCTGTGTTTGTCTTCATTTGCAACTAGTGTTTCTTCAATTTGCTCGTGACCCTTAAACCGAGAGGAACGAAGATATATTTTATGTATCGAGCAAAGTTCGCGAGGAAACGAGGAGAGGAGAAATTGTCGAATCGAGTGTCGTTAAAAATGTTGTACACGCGTCCAGGTTTTGGAATTGAATTTTCCTCGAAAATACTGGCCTCTTACAACTCCACCTTCCTTCTGTTCTCGAACCCTTTTCTTCTCTGCTTTTATTTATGCACACTTATGGAGGAGTCGACTACTCCCCAAAGTGCTCACGCATTATTCAACGTACCGTTTACGATCCTATTAATTCGCATCCTCTTTCGACAAATTTTTACATCGGAAGGAGATCCGATTTAAAACTATCAATCGAATATTTTCCAACGGTTGTAATCGTATTTCACGGATTTCACGGTTGAACCGTTCCCGCGATTCGACACCCTTTTCGAAAGAGTTATCCGTTCGAAAAATTGGCGATCGAGTCGGCGCGAACAGTTCGCCGGATGTTGATTCGCGCCCGACGAAAAGAACGCTTCCGCCGAGCCGAGAGATGGGAATCTCGCTCCGCACGTCGATCCCCCCCTCGCCCACGAACGCTCGAAAAATCAACGCTCGTGAAATCGCTCGTGGCGACGTTGTCTCGAGTCGCATTGTTTCGAAATTACCCCTCTCTATAGCTAACCTTCCTCTCGACTCCGGAAGGGAGGGGAACGGAAGGGGACGGCCACGATAATGCAGGCAAACACGCGGAAAGTGAAATAAGGAGAGCAGTTTCGACCGATCGCGACGATTCGAACTTCTTATCGGCCGATTAAATTCGAATGGGGAGGGAAAGTGGCCACTCCACGCAGGATGGAATTCGTCGCTGAATTTCACGCTCGACGAATTTTCGGATCGGATGGGATCGATCTTCGTCCCCGCGGAGGAGCAACTGGAAAGGGGGAAGAAGGGGGAGGGGTAGTTTTAATTGGTCGTTTGAAATGGAGAGGAGACGCGCTTGGATAAGTGTAGTAAACGGATAGCCGTTTATCCGTGGAAACACGGTTATTGTCATTTTAATCGAGTCGGAGGGTGAGGGAAAGGTAAGAAAGACGAAACGCCCCCGCTTTAACTCGACCTCTCGAACGGCGCCCTCTCTCGTTCGCGGGCGAGCGTTTTAATAAAGTGGAAATCTCGCGTCATTGAGCGGAGTAGCGGAGCTCCCCCTTTAACCCCACCGCCTCCCCTCCGGGGACACGAGAGGTTATATCTCTCTGGCAAGAAGAAGGCTCTATTATCGCCGGGCACGAGAGAAGTATTCTTATTGCACAATTGCAATTGTCTGTCGTCGGGTTATCGCGTGCTCGCCTTTCTCGCGCCCCTCCCCCCTCCCCCCCTCGTAATCGTCCCCATCCGGGCCTTTGTTTAAGTAAACGCTCGACGTACTCGACGAGGAGGAGGAGGAGGAGGAGGGGGACGTTTCTTTCTCGCCGACTGTGAACAGAGGGGGGTGATAAAAGAAGAAACACGTTTTAATCTCGATTCCTTTCGCCCCTACCTTTTCCGTCACCGAGCTCCTTTGCCCGTTGCACGGCCAGAACGAACGGGGATGCGTGGACGAGCCACCACCAAACTGTAAACAGCAACATCGTCGCCACTTTTCAACCAGCTTCTCTCACTCAACTCTTCTCGATTATATATCTCCGTGTTATTTCCACACAATTCTTCTCACTCCTCTTCTTTCTTCTATCGTCCACTCGCGATCCGTTTGTTTTTCCACGTTGTTTGTTTGTTTCTTTCTTTCTTTCTTGTTCTTTTTTTGCCCCCCCAATAATCGGCACAGGCTCGAATTCCGAGGGCCCGAGGGGAGAGGATGAACCGTTTCGATCGAAGCTATCCGTCCGCTGGAGCGTCGAATGGAAAAAAAAAAAAAAAAAAAAAAGAAAGGAACGGTTGGAACGCGGGGGAGAGGGGATATTTCGATCGAATGTAACAACAGCGACGCAACAAAGAAGAAAGAGACGATCGAACTTTTACCTACGCGAAATCGAAGCCGAATCGATCACCGAAGCCGCGCCCGGTCGATCTTCAGATTGATCAGTCGCTCGTTGCGAGGCGTTACACGGCTTACTTTGGTATTCGACTGATAACGAATAGGCGAAAGAACGGAAGTGGAAGAAGGAGAGCGAGCCACGATTCTTTCAATCAAAAACTTTCCCCGACACGAACTTTACGCGATCGGCGACCGTGAAACGAGCTCTGTCCAATCGTGTACGCGCGTTTCAGGATCCCTCTCTCTCTCTCTCTCTCTTCTTTTTTTTAAGCAATTAGCTTCCCGCCGCTCGGCGTAAATGTTTCGGTTAATTGGACTCGGAGAATCGGCGCCGTTTAATTACTACGCCCCGCTATTTCGCGCCCGTGTTTTTTTTTTTTCCAACGAGTTAAATCGTCGAACCCGGAAGATTTCGGGGGAGGGAAGAAGAATTTTCCAGCGGCGAGTCGTTCATATCCACCGAGTTCCTTCTCGCTTCGATCGATCGAAATCTCAAGTTCGAGATCTCTCGAAGGCGATCGCGTTGTAATCGAAGGACGATGTCTCGAACGCGCGTCTCGAACTGGGAGAAACACCGCTCCTCTCTTCGAGTGGGGGGAGGAAAAAAAAAAAAAAAAGAAAGAAAACTGAAACTCGTCGATAACAACTGGAGAACTGTCCTCTGTCTCTCTGTCTCTCTCTCTCTCTCTCTCTCCTCGAGCGTTGCGTCCTGGTTTCACGATTCACGATTCACGATCACGTATCTTTTCTCCTTGCTTCGACTTCCTCGCGGAACGAAGATATATATATATATATATATATATATATATACTTATATCCTTGTCGTTCGAGTAGGAGGACGGTTGGACGACATTGGAAGGAACGCGGCGCGCGGAGGAAGGTGGCGCGGTTGCACCTGGACCGAAACTGAGCAACGAGCACGCGGCCCGCGAACGCGAATGCCCGGCGCGCCGAGCCGAGACTGCGCCCTCCGACCGTTTACCAACCACGGTGCACGCACACCCCTTCCTCCCCTTCGATCCCACCCCTCCCCTCCACTCGCGTCGCACCCTCGCCCTCTTCCACCTAGGAGGCCACCACCTTCCCTCCTTTTTTCTCCCCTCTAAGGGACCGCCGCCCCTCTGCCTTACCTCTGCCTCGCGACCCTCGATAATTTCACATTTTCTCGCGGCTCTCAGTTGCGAGAGAATACA
The DNA here is from genome assembly GCF_014066325.1 of Apis laboriosa. Classification (NCBI taxonomy): domain Eukaryota; kingdom Metazoa; phylum Arthropoda; class Insecta; order Hymenoptera; family Apidae; genus Apis; species Apis laboriosa. Next base: position 3,167,576 of record NW_025222365.1, read on the forward strand.
CTCGAAAGGGGGAAAGGGGAGAGGAGGAAATGATTTTTTCGAAGAAGAGAGGAGGGGGGGGGGGGAAGGGGAGGATAAAAGGATCTCGACGGGCTACTCCCGTTTATTACACTCTTAAAGTTATTAGAAACCCTTACGGGGCGCACGGTTTGTCATCGTGGATGGTCACTTTGCCGGATTGACGATAAGGAGGGGCGAGGCGGCCTATACGGGGAGTGTACACAATGAGGGGTGAGGTGGAAGAAGAAAAGTTTGGCCGGTGTATAGGTTCGCGAGTTAGATGGAATTACTACTTTGCTACTTTGGGGGAGTCGATAGTCGGTTACACTCGCCCGTGTTCCAAATATATATATATATATATATATATATATATATATATATATAACACGTAATAGTTTCGTGGAATCGAAATCTCGGTCGATGATAAATTTATAAGTAACGAGCGTTATGTGGAAATATTCGAGAGACTCGGCAGTCTCGAAAGTCTCGGCGAAGTAATATTTATATAGATGGAGAGACCGAGAGACCGTTTCGACGAAATCGAATTCTTGTAATGGCTATATCTATATATATATATATATAGGTTATAATAAAAGAAGAAATCGATTCGAATTTCGAAAGAGTCGTTAAATAAAAAAAAAGAAAAAAAAAAGTGCGTTCGCGCGAGTTAATATGAAATTTTTAACGATATTTTTCGAACCGGAGGAATTCATCGTCCCTAGATCACGATTGAGTGATAAGCTTCCCTTGAAAAATCGAAATCATTTTAGTTCTGAACTGACGGTTCAGTTCATACCGAAATTTGTATTCCGTTTACACTTTCTCGTCTATCGTATCGATAATTCAACAGCAACCCTACAGTTCATATTTTGAGATTCACCGATTAGTTATTAGTTAGGTCGTAGAGATGCGCGCGATCGTATGAAAGGGAGGGGAGTGGAGAGAGAGAGAAAGGGGGAGGGGAGGGGGAGGAGGAGGTCACGCATTATAAGCGAACACCGTTTCGATATACGGTTAACATTCCATATTCAGAAAGCCGGTTGCATAGATGGTTGATTTATGGTCGAATCGAGCATTCGTGGAACATCGGATTTATCGCGGCTTACGTACACTCGGACCCCTACGTACGTACGTACGTACGTACGTGGCCCATCTTTGATCCGGCCGTCAAATATTTATGGAAAGGTCGGTTAAATCATCGGACTCGAATCGTTCGATCTAATTAACGAGCTTCGATTTCGAGGAACGAGCATCGATTTTCCGAGCCAACCAAGGAATATACGTGCTCGAACGCGCGAGTGTACGATGATGATGGAAGAGACGGACATTGCTCTCGTTTCTCGATGGATTGGATTTTTTCGCTTTCGAACATTCTCCTCCCCTCCCGTTGATTCATCTCCGCGTCGAGAAAAATTCGATCGCGAAGAATTGAATATCGGAGAGGTAACTGGCAATAATTCCTATCAACAACAGCGAAGAAAGAGTACAGGAACGACGATTTTCCTCCTCCAGCGATAAATCTTCGCGTCGATGATTCGCGCGGATGAGGGAAATGCACGACCGAAGGCGCGAACCGAGCGAGATGTAACGAGAAATTTCAACGAAACTCGGTATCTACGAACGTTATGCTTATTCGAGAAGAGGAATCGCGCGTTTCACATTCAGGCGACGCACAATGTGTTCGAATAATAATTCGTGTGTGGACGCGAAATTCATTTTCGAATTTGTAAAAAGATAATTATATAAGATGTAATATCGTACATTAAAACTCTTGCATGTTAAAATCCTATTTTTAAAACGATTTACAGATTAAACAAAATCGAGCTGACTGATCGGTCAATTCGTTTCAATAATTGAGAAATATTCTGTAAATTTATTAATAACGCGTGATATGACATCTCCTAAAATATTTATTTTAATTTAAATCGTTATAAATTATCGATAAGTTTTTATTTCCTTTTTGTACATTAAGCTTAAAGTATTCAAGTACTTTGTGTTACAAGTTTACAGATGTACGATTTGTCGATGACTTTTCATACGTTCCACGCGATAAGAATTGGATACGCGAAAAGTAGAAAGGTCGCGACGTGGAAAGAGAGAGAGAAAGAGAGAAAGAGAGTAAAAAGAAAATGGAAAGGAAAGATAAGGGAGGTAGGCGTTATATTTGGTCGAGAGACGAGTGACTTTGCGGGGCTACATTCTCGCGTACCACATATGGATGATGTATATCCGTTAAAGTTATATCTCGGTCACTTTGGTGAAAGTTGGCGTGAGAACGAGATCCAGAAACGCGGTGATTTACGCGGCCGATTACACGGTGGAAAATGTGGAAAACCGATGTACATCAAAGGGAAGATCAATGGACGAAATTATTGGGGCCACGGGGCCGAAGCAGGGAAACCCGTGCTTCCCCTTAGACATTTCAATAACTCGAGATCCAATATCCTGAACCCGCTGCATCGAAGAGAACGAAGAAAAGGGCATCGAAACCGGACTTATTCGGATTCTTCGCCGAGGAATAATCAGCAAAGAATTTCTGACGTTTCCTACCGACTCCCCTCCGGTGATTATTTCTTTTAAATATTTCAATCTTTCGGAATTCGATATTCCAATTATTCGGAATTTGTCCACCTTCTTCACTCCTTCGAAAGCGCCGAAACCAGCGATGGAAAACGAGTAATAAGCAATTCCGCACGCTACAAGTTTATATTCAGGCGTTTATATTAGATAGATAGAAGCCTCTGAAAACTGGAAAAAAGCATCGTGCAAAGAGAAGAGAAATTAATTTAAACCCGGGAAAGTTTTTAGCTAATAAGTTTGCCTTGTATTATTAATTTAGATTAGATTAATCTGCAAGAATCTGCATAAATTATATTCCCCCTATTCTCAATTTCTTCGCGCTTCAAATTATAAACTCGGAGTGTTTATATTCGCGAGGCAAGCCATGTGGAAGAATTATATAAACACGCAATAATACGTAATAACCGTACACGCGTCGATAGGAATACAAAGCATCTCTCTCTCTCTCTCTTTCTCCCCACTCCTATAATAACGCGTCGTCGAAAAACAACAACATTCATCCAATGTCGCGTTCGCTCGTAGTTCTCGGCCGTCCTCGAACGACGAATATTAGTCGCTCCTGCCGCCGCGTTACGTCGCGTGTGAATACACAGTGAGAAATACAAGGTTTCCAGAAAGTTCGCTTCTCTCGTATCCTTGAGAATGGCCGATACACGAACAGATAGAAATCGAAGAGGTCTCTTCTGCCTTGTCCCTTGCCTCGATCGCTCTCGAAACTTGTGTGTGAATTTCAACGTTTATTCTCCGAAGAAATTGACGGGGAAAGGTGGAATAAATCGACGTGAATCGATGAAAAGTGGCTCGATTCGGCTCGGTTCGAATTGTTAAAAAGTTTCTCGCTACGGTTAACACCATTTTCTTCTCCGAATATAATATTCTCGCGCTGATTCTACTATCCCCGCATTTTTCACGCTCCTTTTTTATATTCTCCTTTTTCTCATCGACACCGTCGATCGTCGCGACCGGATCGAAGCAAGAAAAAGGACATCATTTTTTCGCGTATGCTCGGAAAAACGAACGAACGTTCGCTCGGTAGATGGCGGCGCCTGAAATTCAAGTTTCAGAACCGTTGAGAATCGGAGGAGCGTCGATACCACGATTCGACGAAAATAGAAGGAAGAAAATCGCGAACGAGGAGGAAGGGGAAGAAGAACGGCGAGCGAATGAGAATTAAGCTCGATTCGCGAGAGGTACGTAGCTGGTAGGCATAATGCGATCGGTCGATCGGCTATCGAGCCGTATTAACCGCCCGCCTCGAAACGTTCCAAACCCCTCTCGACGCTCGTGGCCGGTCACTCGTTATAATTTGCTTCTGATGCGGGAAACGGAGCGTATCGGCTCGAGCCACGGTGGACGGAGCATCGCGGAGCTCGATAATATCCGCGATACGGTACTCGATTCAACCGTCTGCCCGAACGAATCACCTACGCGAATCCGTATCTCCCCCTCCCCTCCCCCCACCGTTCTCAAACAGAACGCGCGCGTAAAATAAATTCGATTAGCTCGTGGCTTCAAGCCACGCTATCTCCCCGTCGAATCGCGTCATTTCACGATTGATAGCGTCCCGGGCTAAAAACGGCTGTGTCACGGCCCCCCCCCCGAAAAAATGATCGATTGCACCGGTCGTACGCTATTGTTACGCGAGGAGTGTTAGAAAGGGGAGGGGGAGATGATACCTTTGGGAAGGGGAGAAAAAAAAGATTCCATCGAAGCGAGAAGGGAAAGGGGGCCTACTAGAGGAGGAATTACAACGTCTCGCGACCACGCGTTCCCGGTTTGAACAAGCTGCACCGGCTTCTTTATACGGAAATCGTTCTTGGGAGTTGGGACCCTCGAGCGCTCTTCGACCAACTTGGAAATTCCAAAGCGGGCCAACCGAGAGGAGGAAGGAGAGGGAACGAAAGGCGGAAAGTTGTGCATCGCGCGATCGAGGAGGGATGAGAGGAGGATAGAAATGGAAAACGAGAAGAGGAAGGGAATCTACTTTGATACACCCTTTTTGGTTTTTGCTTGTTTATTCGGCAAGTATCCTTAATGAAACTTTGAATTTAATTCCTTTCACCGGAACCGGCGTGTAAGACGCAGCTCAAACTTGTATATATTCCCTTTCTAAATAATATTCGTGATTTACTTACGGTATTATTGCGTATCGGTCTATTAAAAATTCCTGTATTGTTAAGTTTAATCTATCGTAAAATTTGGAGGAGTTTCGAAATTTCGACAGGTAATAAGACAGTCCTTCCGTGTTTTCACGATAAAAAAAAGAAACGGAGAAATAAATCTCGATTCGATTATACATAACTTGTATACATTTATTTTTTAAATAATATTCGCGATTTATTTACGGTATCATTGCGTATCGATCTATTAAAAATCTTTCCTGTATTGTTAAGTTTAATCTATCGTAAAATTTGGAGGAGTTTCGAAATTTCGACAGGTAATAAGACAGTCCTTCCGTGTTTTCACGATAAAAAAAAGAAACGGAGAAATAAATCTCGATTCGATTATACATAACTTGTATACATTTATTTTTTAAATAATATTCGCGATTTATTTACGGTATTATTGCGTATCGGTCTATTAAAAATTCCTGTATTGTTAAGTTTAATCTACCGTAAAATTTGGAGGAGTTTCGAAATTTCGACAGGTAATAAGACAATCCTTCCGTGTTTTCGCGATAAAAAAAAGAAGCGGCGAAATAAATCTCGATTCGATTACCGCTCTTGGGAACAAGTGGAGAGAAAACACGCGCGACACGCGTGTAATGCCACGCCTCACAATCGAGTGGCGATTCTCCGCCGATATTTCCCCTCCGTTAGTTTTCACCCCGGAGTGTAATACGCTCCATTAAATTTACAAATCGTTTTTCAAGCGTTTCGCGTACGCTCGAGGAGGAGGAGGAGGAGGAGGAGAGGACATTATCGATACGCGATATGCCCCTTCCGTATACTCGTGTTGCCCGTGACGGCAAAATAGGTCAGGGATAAATAAGTATCGGGAGTAGTAGGAATAAAATACGACGTGGTGGGGGCTCGGCTCGAATGTAAAGCGGGCGGGTATCGATAAATCGAGTCGGGGCGAGGGATAAATTTCGAGGGTCGGGACGATTAGGCGGAAGGCCGAGAAATAATTAATAAGCATCCTCCCCCCTCCCCCCAGACCTTTCGAATTTGCCGCGCGCACGATCCCCGTGGTGATTCGAGAAGACGTTGAATCGCAGCGGGGAAGCGCTTGCTCCGCGAGAAATTGGAAGGAACGTCCCTTGCGAGGCGCACAGCACCCCACTCAACCCATCCACCGAATTAAACTTGCGACTCGCGATCTTATATACCGGCCCCTCTTCTGCTCGGCCTCGAAACGGGACAAGAGCAATATCATCATCGTGTTCAAACAAAACAGGACGAGACGGACGGAATTTTATCTTTTCGAGGGCTGTTAATGGTTTGATCTTTTTGGTTGGGATAAGAGCTCTTTTTTCTTTTTTTTTCAGTTTCTCCAGTTTGGATTAGGGAAAGGGGGGAGGAGAGGAAAGTTTGAAAGATTTATCTGAGCGAAAGTCAATTTAGTTTCTGCGGTTCTGCGGGTGTTCCAGATTATCGAGCTTTGAGCTTTCTATCGGATTTCTATTGTATCTAGACGCGCCACGACCTATTGAATAATTGACCGAGTTTGACAGTTGGAGGAAATTAAACGAGCGAAAGATAACTCGCTTCTTCTCGTCGAATCGTGTGTGACGATTTCTTTCTCTTTTTTTTTTTTTCTTTTTTTTAAACTTGTTGTTGTACTCCTTTCTCTCTTTCGTTACGTTTTTAAAGGCAGGATTTTAAAGGCAGCAGGTGTACGTATACGTATCGGAATCTGGATCTCGTTCAAGAAGGGCTACAAAGAGGTATAGAAAAGAGGTAAAGACGCTGTGGAACGATACATACAGGGAGGGGGAAGTTATGGGGGAAGCTATGGCAAGCTTCCTTCAAATCCGCGATATAATACCAAAGACACGAAGAAGGCGCGCGCGCGTTTGAATTCGAAGAGATAAACGGAATTCGAGTCTTTACGTGGAAAATTTATTAAAACGTTTCGATCCACGTGTTTAGATTTTAGTTGTTCTCTGTTTAACGGTTTTCCACAAACGGTTCAACCCTTTGTCAAAATAATACGGATTTGCAACGAGATATTATATTGTGCACGCGTTAAATCCATCATCGTTCGAATTCTTCGCAATGCGAATGCAATGCGTTTCGCGCGAGAGAGAGAGAGATAGAGGCAGATATCCAAACGATGCCTTCGACGAGGGCACCGCGTCGCTTCCAAAGAAAGAATGCGTTATATTAAAAATCTTGTTTACATCGTTTTGAAAAAGAGGAATTAGATTTCTCTAGACGTCAAAGAACCGCATCCGTGTTCGATTAAGGAGCTCTCTCGAATCCTCGACTTTCTATCGTCGAACCTCATTCCTATCGTCTGTATATATATATATAAAATAGGAAAAGAGAATAAAAAGAGAAAGATCCGGAATTCAGACAGAGGATAATATTATGTTCCCTCTGCGATATGAATAAACATCGAGTTACAATTACATTTTCAATTTCCAATTTTCCACCGAATCGGTAAGGGAATCGGTTCGACGATCTTTAATTCGCGTGAGATCATAGTTAAATCGAGTTGGCGAAATAAAAATTGACTCTTTCGAACGAGAGGAAGGAAGAAGACAGAAATTCCGAGTTCCATTAAAGATCATCATCTTTAATATTTCAAGCCTCGTGAAAAGATTAATGCGCCTCTTCTCTCTCTCTCTCTCTCTCTCTCTCCTTCCTTTCGAGGAACTTTCCGTCGACTACGCTTTCCATCGGGAGCGTTTTTTCTCTTCTTGCTCTCGACGAAGGTCGCGGTAACTCGATAATCCCCTTAACCCTATCACCTCTCGCCAACGTCTCCAAACATCGCCACCGATCCGAATTAGAATACGATATTTCAAAAATATCACGAAAATATTCAAATTCGTGTCTCCCGTATCACGAATTCTCTCTCAACACGATACCACGATTGACCGATGGGCGAAAGAACATCCGTGATAATTAGTTCCATCGAGAGAGAGAGAGAGAGAGAGAGAGAGAGAGAGAGAGAGAGAGAGAGAGAGAGAGAGATAGAGAGAGAGAATGTCAGATGCGAAACGACGCGCAACTTTTTGCCCGACGAGTAATTTGAATAGTCGGCCCAACGACGAGAAAACTTTTTCCATGGCAGCGCCCTTCGAGTCGACCGCATATCATTATCAGTTCGTTTCCACGAATCCCTTGTCCATTTTTTCCTCTCTCTCTCTCTCTCTCCCTCTTTTTTTGCTCGCGCAGTTGTACGAACCGAGGCCTCGACCGAGTCGATTCCCCTCGTGCGGCCCCCTAATTCCAAGAGAAAAATCCGATCCGATTCACTCTCGCTCCCTAATTCAAGACTCTTGCCGGTTTGTACGCGACCTCGCCAATCTCGGTTGGAATTTTTTCCTTTCCTTTTCCTTCTTCTTCCTAGAGGCGCTTTCGCTATCGCGATCATATTCCCTCGTAATTCAGCCTAGGCTCGATAATTAGGAATTTGAATAATACGGGTGGTTCGAGGAGGACGAGATCAAGAAAAGAAAAGTTTTTATCCGTTCCAAGTCGAGATTCGTTAAATTTATTACTTACTTACTTACTTAGTTACTTACTTACTTCGCGATATTTCGGTCGCTCTCCTTTCCCGAGGAATCGATCGAAATATAATAATAATATAGAATGTAGAATGTAGAAATTGTAATCGAATGGTATTGAAGCTCTCCGCGTTGAAAAAAGGAGGATTTAAATTATTTCGATCGATCTCGCGTTAACCTTCGCGTGTATCGCCGCTTACAAATCAAATACGAGAACGCGTCCGATTACGGGTAACCGTGGGATTATAGTAAGAGGGAGAGAGGAAAAAGAAGGAAAGAAAGAAAGGAAGAATGTCGCTCGAAGGTAGACGAGCAACGAGGAGTGAAATAACAGTTCGGTATTAATTTCATCGTGACGGGAGGGAGGATAAAATTGCTCGGTCGGACAACACAGCTTGCCAGTTATTATCGATTTCCCCCGGCGATAATTAGAAATTTCAATTTTAATTTCTAATTACGGCGAATAGCGAAACCGAGGAAGGAAGAAAGAAACTTCTTCCACCTCTTCTTACATCACGACTCCTCTACAATCTACGATGAAATAACTCGACTCGAGTCCTCTAATTAATAGAGAAAAAAACCTATCTGTCCGACTCGTAACCCGAAAGCTTTCATTAAACGTGGAGAAAGCCGCAAGTCGTAGCCAGGCGCACGGATGAGCGGCGAGACTCGCTGAGAGAGAGAGAGAGAGAGAGAGAGAGAGAGAGACAGACGGACGGACAGGGCCAGCTTTTGCGGTAAGAAGCGAGGAGTAAGGAGTAAAGTGGTGGTTAGAAAGGGGAAAGAGTGGGGGAAGTGGAAAAAAAGGAGGATGGGATACGTATATATATATATATATATATATATATACAGCTCACGTTGTGGTCTCTTCCGGCGCTCCCGGAACAAACAGAATGAAAGCTGCTGCCTTTGTGCGCCATAACCCGATCTCTTTATCGCGGAAAATATTCTTTAAGCGTAGAAAATAAAACGGAAGTAAAAGTTCGGGGTAGTGAATGGGGTAGCTTGTAGGGAAGTCTTATAGGGGGAAGGAATAAGGAAAGGATCGGTTGAAGAGAGGGAGAGGCGAACAAAAAGGGGGAAAAAAGGTGAAAGGGGAAGACAAGGATGGAGAGAGGCGGAAAAGTGCAGGGAGAACTGAAGGTAGGCGAAAAGGAGGGGGAGCAGGAGGAGGAGGAGGAGGAAAGGCGGATTGAAACGACGATGCGGGCATCGTGGTGCGGGCGTAACGATTCGAGGAAACGAGGAAGAAAGCAAGGTTGTAGTAACCAAGGTGGGTAAAGCGAGTGAATATATATATATATATATATATATATACATATATAGGTATATA
>NW_025222365.1:3177330-3233612 GCF_014066325.1 Apis laboriosa
TATATATATATATATATATATATATATATATATATATATATATAACTCACACTCTACCGTACAAGGTGATTAAACTGAACGATGGTATTTATATCGCGAGTTATATATATATGTATATACGTGTCTGTGTTGCGATGGCCCGTTCTTGTGGAAAGGATTCTTGGCCGGTCTGTGTGTAACGCGAAACAGGGCTAAGTGGCTTTTAATGTCGACTATGCGTGTGCACCGATAATGGAAGAGGGGGTCGTGGCAAAGTTGATATCGCCCTAACGACATCGCGCAGAGGACATAGTTTCGCCAACTATTTCGAGGGAAATCAGTCTGGCAACAAACGCGTGTCACGTGCGTTAACGTGCAAATAATTTCGAATTAGCGGCGAGGAGACGAGAATTCGGGAGCACGTATGCGCGATCGTTGGAGACGAATCAAACGTGATCAAACTGGAACGAGGGACGTGACGCGAGGTGGGCGAGGACAGGTAACGAGGCTGGCGGTGTTGCAGGAGAAAAAGGAAAATACACAGCGGCGGCGCGCCGCTTCCATTTCGAAAGCTTTTCCATTTAACGGGGGAGGGTAACCTCGCGCGTGTGACCTCGCACAGTTGTGATTTCTTTCTTTTTTTTTCTCTCTCTTTTTTTTTTTTTTTTTTTTGCCACCACCGTCCTCCAATCTTCCGTTCCAAACCAATAAAACCGAAAGGCTAACCTTTAATTTCGATGTACAGGTTTTAAGAACTTGTTACTATATCGATCTTCCACCGTGGGAAGGAATTATTTTGTAATTGCTCGGCGAGAAAGCGAGAAATCGGGATCGAAGTCACGTACCGAACGATCCTCGACGTTACGTTATAAACGCAACGAATTACCGGGAAGCATATAGTTCTCACTTTGAAGTCGATTATCTCGATCGAATTTCTTCGCGAGTATCGATAGGAAATAACGTTGTTATCCACGTGATTAAAAGATTTCCGATTTTTTTCTATCCCTTTCTTAAAACGAATTCGAGGAATAAATCACTCGTAACCGCGAATGCAACTACTCCGCAATTTTTGGAAAGAATTCGGCTCGTTCTTAAAAATTTTAATTCGTTAATTTCGAAATTGTTTCAATTGTAATAAAAAACGTTTCGCAAAGAGTCATTTTACGCTTTATACGCCTTCAACTGTTCAATCGTGAAAACGTAACGCTCGCTAGGACGGCGACGACGATTCGTCGGATGTAAATTGCGCCTAAGACAATGCGTAAAGAGAAACTCGGATACCGAGAGTTGGCCGGAGAGGCGAAGTTGGCGAGAAAATTGACTCGAGAGAGGGTAGAACGATCGAAGGCTGCCTAAGTGACTGTAAAGAGACTGCGAAGGGGGGCGCAAGAAGGAACGATTAAGGTGTTGTCCTCGTGAATGCGGTTTGCACTCGACGACGACGATGAAGACGACGATGTGGCCATTCGCGTCTACGCACACGCGCGTCGATGAACAGAGGCTTTGTCTAGTCTGGAAACAAAGGTCTTCTAATTACATCACAGCGGAATTAACTTCGTAAAACGTTGGAGACGTCGTGATGGCGCTGATGGTCGAGATCTCCGACGTCTCGTTCTCTTTTGCCTCCTTTGACCGCCAAATTGGTCGCTAACCGTAAACACGATTATCCTCCTCGTGTGATGCGAAATTTCTAATCGAACGAGTCGATAGTCGATCGACGCAACCCGATTGAGAAAATTCCTCCGTCGAACGGTTTGCAAATCGATTCAATTTCTCTTTTCTTCCTCTTCTTCTTCTTTCTCGAGCGGTTCTTAATCGAGCAATTAACAATCAATTTTTCGAATCTCTCGTCGATCTCTTCGCGCGCGATTTGTAGGAAACGAAAGGGAGGCAAGTATATAAAATGGATACGGGGAAAAGGATCGGGATTGGATTTGATTTTATCTATAGATTCGGAGATTGAATATCGATATCGAATACTGATATCGTTTTGTTATATCGGTTCTTTTTTTCCTCTATTTTTTTTTTTTTTTGTTTCCGGTTATTGTTACATAACCGCGCTATTTGGCAAACCTTTTTAATAGTTTTTCGACGTTGCTCGAAGCTATTATTTCGCGTCAATACCGATATAAATAATTTAAATTTTACTAGGAATTGCGTTTATCACCAGCATGCAACCGTTCACGTTTACGCCACTGTTTTAAATTATAAAATAACATTTAACTTTCCCTCGTTTCATTCGAGGATTTATACGGTTTTTTTCCGTATAATAAAGCATTCCTTCGGCAAACTGCCCGAGGAAACAAGTTTTCAAGTAACTTAATCGTGAATGGATAAGAAAAATTTCGTTTCGTTCGATGTTACGTGAATGTCGGGATTACAAGAATTATTAAAATTTGAATCTTTACGCGCAGAGATATATCTTCTTTTCTTCTTTGGAAAAGAAAAAAAAAAAAAAGAAAAAAGAAACAAAATCGAAAGTGCGAAATTAAATTTCCCTGTACGGAGCGATATATTTACAAGAATAATATAAAAATAATGTTGTTGCCAACCAAGTTAATTAAGAGTCGGCTTAAGAATAAACCGCGTGTAATTATTTTTAAATTAAAATTTTCTAAATATTGTTACTACACCGCGAGGATAACCCGACTCGTCGAACTTTTAATTAATCCTCTCGCTCGCGGTAAAGTTTTCGCATTCTCGTTCTTCGACTCGGATATAAACGACGAATACGGGAAAATAAAATAAAAAGAAAAAAAAAAAAAAAGAATAAGAATAAGAAACAACTGGTTTCATTGGAAACAACCGCGTTACTCGAAACGGAGAATCTCGACGCAACTTGTTGCTACGAGAAACCAGCTACCTACCATACCGTGAAGAATTCCAAAGTATCTCCGGAATAATACCCTGCTCCGTCATAAATTTTGCAAGGTGTTAAATCTCTCTCTCTCTCTCTCTCTCTTTTCCAAACTGGAAAAAGAAGGGAAGAATCATCGATATTCATCGCTCCCCCTCCCTTATAAACGTGCTGTTCCAAAAATCGCACGATCTTGTTTTATATTCCCCAAGCAAGGAGAAGGCGAAAGCAATCAACTCAACGAGAAAAAAACCGTTACGTTTTCCATGTAAGCGCTTATACGGAGGCTTATATGGAGGCTTATCCCCGTGTGTAAATCGTTTACACACGGTTAACAATCAAGAATCGGACGACACGGGGGACGCGTCACGGTTTGATATCGGATTAAACGTTCCGATTCGAACGGCGCGTGTCGGTTGCAGCGGAAGCGCGGGCGGAAGTTGGAGGCGCAGCCCAGTGTCGAGTTGGTAAATTCCGGGTCGCGGGGTAGGGAGAGGGCCGCCGCGTTTACCGGAACGCGGATAGTAATTTTCCAGCGGAGGCATTTACATTTTAAGCCGCTTAATGCGTAAGAAGAGAATTTGCACGGAATTTAATCAAGTCGAGCGAAACGGCGGCGAGGAGGAGGGCGGCGTATGGATGTTTGCGGAGAGATCGCGACACAGTTGGAAAACGTCAACATCGTGGATGGGTGGAGGATGGGTGGATGCATGGATGAGGCCAAGACGGGCTTCGAAGACAAAGAGACGACATTGAAACGATTCTTTTTTTTCTTTTTTTTTCTTCTTTTTTTCTTTCGTTCTTTCTTTCTTTCTTTCTTTCCTTCCTTCCTTTCTTCTTTCTTTCCTTCTTTTTCTTTCTTTCTTTCTTTTTTTCTTTTTTTCTTGCCTTCCTTCTTTCTTTCTTTCCTTTCTTTTTTTCTTTCCTTCTTTCTTTCTTTTCTTCCTTCTTTCTTTCCTTTCTTTCTTTCTTTCCTTCTTTCTTTCTTTCTTTTTTTATTTTCTTCTTTCTTTCCTTCTTTTTCTTTCTTTCTTTCTTTCCTTCTTTCTTTCTTTTTTTATTTTCTTCTTTCTTTCTTCCTTGTTTCTTTCCTTCTTTCTTTCCTTCTTTTTCTTTCTTTCTTTCTTTCTTTCTTTCTTTCCTTCTTTCCTTCCTTCCTTCTTTCTTTCCTTCTTTTCTTTGTTTATTTCCTTCTTTCTTTTCTTCTTTTTCTTTCTTTCTTTCTTTCCTTCTTTTTTTCTTTCGTTCTTTCTTTCCTTTCTTCTTTCTTTCCTTTCTTTCCTTCTTTCTTTCTTTCTTTCCTTCTTTCTTTCTTTTTTTATTTTCTTCTTTCTTTCCTTCTTTTTCTTTCTTTCTTTTTTTCTTTCTTTCTTTCCTTTTTTCTTTCCTTCTTTCCTTTCTTCCTTGTTTCTTTCCTTCTTTCTTTCTTTCTTTCCTTCTTTCCTTCCTTCCTTCTTTCTTTCCTTCTTTCCTTTGTTTATTTCCTTCTTTCTTTTCTTCTTTTTCCTTCTTTCTTTCTTTTCTTCCTTTTTTCTTTCTTCTTTCTTTCTTCTTTTTTTCTTCTTTTTTTCTTTCTTTCTTTCTTTCCTTCTTTCTTTCCTTCTTTTTCTTTCTTTCTTTCTTTTTTTCTTGCCTTTCTTCTTTCTTTTTTTTTTCTTTCTTTCTTTCTTTCTTTCTTTCCTTCCTTCTTTCTTTCTTTCTTTCTTTCTTCTTTCTTTCTTTCTTTCTTTCTTTCTTTTTTTCTTTCTTTCTTTCTTTCTTTCTTTCTTTCTTTTTTTCTTTCTTTGTTTCTTTCTTTTCTTTTCTTCTTTCTTTCCGGTGTGAGCGGACGAAAAAATTCGAACGAGGATCTCCGATCCCGTTTGAACGGGGTATTAACGAACCGTGTTACCACGATCTCGTCCCTCCCCCCCTTCTTATCTCTCGTTCGGCGAAAGGGGCGCCTGTCTTTCGAGAGTGGCTACCTCGAAAGGGTGTCGAAGAGAGAAAGAGAGAGAGGAAGAGACCCGTACAGGCGTGGGTGAGAGGATGATGATGAATGGATGTCGGGGAAGAGAGAGAAGGCTTTCGAACGGTACACAAAGGGATGAACTTTGCTGGAACGGATCTGGGACAGTGATTGTATTTTCTGCAGGCGAGGATTGAACAGAGGTTGAAGAGACTGTTTGAGAAAAATTGTCGCTCCGTGAACCGTTACGTCATTCTTCCTCTTCCTCCTCCTCCTCCTCCTCCTCCTCCTCCTCCTCCTCCTCCTCCTCCTCCTCCTCGTCTTCCTTCTTGCTCCTCCTTCCTTTCCTCCAAGATGCGGGCGATGACTTTGCACGACGATAATTAGCCGACCCCGATACTTTTGTCTTCTCGGCCAACTTTCATAATCAATGGCGATCAATCGAAACGTTGTTATAGCAAAAAAGGGGAGGAGAGGAAGGAAGGAACACCTGCGTACATCCTCTCCGTTTTTTTCTTGAAAATTTACGACCCGTTGAATTAGAGTGCTCCCTCTGGTGATCAGGTGGAAAGAATTCATCTACCAAATTGTCGGTCTAATTATTTCAATTGAAATTACTTTTCTTTACTTTACTTTTATATTCGAATTATATACACGTGCGTCGTTTACAGACTGATCTTTACAAGATTGAAAAATATTTGAAAAGGAAGTTTTCCCTACGCTATTTAGTCATTTATTATCAAGATGAAACTACGGAGATATAATTTCCGGAAAGAGAAACTCTTTAATTAAAACCTCGACAATGATTATCGATCGACTTGTACCACGGCTAAGTAAAGCGAAAGGGATTTCGTCTTTCTCTTTTTCTTTTTTTCTTTTGCTTTTCAAAAAAATCGGAGGAAAAGCAATTTTCTGGCGCACAGAGAATTCCTTTTGACGTATATAGACGTATATATAAAACTGTGTACAAAAGTATTCGCGTTTCCACTTTTCTTCTTTCTTCTTTTTCTTAATCGTCCCTTTCCTTCTCCTCGCGTTCTCACGCTAATTTTTACGTTCGTTAAAAAGTTAATAATCATCGCCTTACGTTCTCAACGTTACGTACGTACGTAACGAAACAATAGCATAGAACATGAGAGAGAAAAAAAGAGAGAGAGAGAGAGGAGTTTTTAAATATTCATCGCGCAGTGTTCGTAGCAGGAACAAATCCTTTCTTTCCACCGCAGAGCGTAAAATTTCCTGGAAAAAAAAAAAAAAAAGAAAAAAATTCGCTTACTGTATACATATATATGTATACTGTATTATATATATATATACATATATAGCGCTGTAACGCTGTACACTTTTAAATGGAGGAAGGTCTCCCCGTGACCACCAGTTTGCATATACATTATTTATACGATCCAATTTTAACGCTCGAGGACGCACGCCTGAACGAAAAATGCATTTTGCAGTTGCGCCTGTCTCGAATTAGAATCGGATGAAAATTTTCGCGGGTCAAACGCGACCGATGTTTATCTCGGTCAAGGAGGGGAAGGAGATTAATTTCTCTCAATATTGACATTCCGAGTATAATCGTACACGTCACGGCGTGTACGAAGGAAGCCAGTTTGGGTTTTATTCTATGCATAGTTGTTTGTTTTATGAACCGTGTTGACGATTCTTTGGGGAAGTCTATCGCCGCGTGAAATTGTTGCCGAACAACGGCGAAAGCGGGAGGAAAGCTTCGCAAACCTCGCCAAACCTCGGCAAACATCATTTTGTTAATGCATGGACAACAAACGGGAGCAAAGGGGGAAATGTTTGTTTGTTTACGCGAATTATGAGAATTAAGCATTCGTAAGCTTAATGCAACGAAATGTTGTATACCCTCGCTTTTAATTCACTTTTGATTCCCGTTTTCTTTAGAGACGATGATTCTTCCTTTCCATATATTCGGAGAAATATAGGGAAATGCCCGGATGAAAGGACATATAAAAGGAAGAAATACTGAATTTTAAGATCGCGTATGAAATTACGTTTCGTCGTGAAACAATTTTTATTGCAACTAATCGTCGTTCGAAGATTATTATACGCGTGTTGTTTCGAGTAGAAGTCAGACTACAGCCGTGACTGCGAGTTTAAATGAAACTTGCTATCCTAACCCATGATCGGCGAAACGAGAAAGAAGGTGTTTGTGAAACTTGGTCCTAAAAATCTCGTCATTTTTCTCGCTTTATTGCTCGCGCCAATGGGGATTGTGGAATTGGGATTTTGGGAAAACAATTCAACAGTCGCTAATGGAAGGATCGTAAAGTCAAGAGTTCAAGAAGATTCTCCTTTTTTCGAGTCCGATACCTTTCCAAAATTGTACGAAAAATTTCCACGTTAAGTTTTAACACTTTCTTATTGTAATCTTATAGTAGATTACTCTGATATAGATCCTCCAATTCAAACGTCCTTCCATCGATCAGTTGTGAAAAATTTTCATATTCAATTTCATTTTCAATTTTCATTGTTAAGATCCTCCCTTATTCCTTCACATTGTAATCGATTAATTCTCTCCAATCATATATCTCTTATATCGATGTTTCTTTAATTCAAATGTTCATCCAATTCGAACCAATTACGAAAAATTTCCACGTTTTCAACTTTGACGAAGCATTCTCTTTTTCTCTCGTCCTTTGTTCCCTCACAACCAATTAATTCATCCCAATCTTATTCAAAACTCTGATATCGATCCTCAAATTCAAATGTTCATCCATCATCGATCAGTTGTGAAAAATTTTCATGGTTTCATCGTTAAGTTCCTCCCTTATTCCTTCACATTGTAACCAATTAGTTTTTTCCAATCATATCCAAACTCTTATATCGATCCTCTAATTCAAATGTTCATCCAGTTCGAACCAATTACGAAAAATTTCCACGTTCCATCATTAAGCTCCATTTTCACGAAACATCCCCTTTTTCTCGCTTATTCCTTCACGCATCGTAACTAATTAATTTTCTCCAATCATATCCAAATTTATCATATCCAATTCTTATATCGATCCTCGAATTTAAATGTTCATCCAGTTCGAACCAATTACGAAAAATTTCCACGTTATACGGTAAAGTTTTCAACTTTGACGAAGCATCCCCTATTCCTTCCATCTTTTGTTCCTTCACAATTAATTAATTCATCCCAATCTTATTCAAAACTCTAACATCGATCCTCTAATTCAAATGTTCATCCAGTTCGAACCAATTACGAAAAATTTCCACGTTCCATCATTAAGTTCCATTTTCACGAAATATCCCCTTTTTCTCGCTTATTCCTTCACGCATCGTAACTAATTAATTTTCTCCAATCATATCCAAACTCTTATATCGATCCTCGAATTTAAATGTTCATCCAGTTCGAACCAATTACGAAAAATTTCCACATTTTCAACTTTGACGAAGCATCCCCTTTGTTCTCTCACAACCAGTTAATTCATGCCAATCTTATTCAAAACTCTAACATCGATCCTCTAATTCAAATGTTCATCCAGTTCGAACCAATTACGAAAAATTTCCACGTTCCATCATTAAGTTCCATTTTCACGAAACATCCCCTTTTTCTCGCTTATTCCTTCACGCATCGTAACTAATTAATTTTCTCTAATCATATCCAAATTTATCATATCCAATTCTTATATCGATCCTCGAATTTAAATGTTCATCCAGTTCGAACCAATTACGAAAAATTTCCACGTTATACGGTAAAATTTTCAACTTTGACGAAGCATCCCCTATTCCTTCCATCTTTTGTTCCTTCACAATTAATTAATTCATCCCAATCTTATTCAAAACTCTAACATCGATCCTCTAATTCAAATGTTCATCCAATTCGAACCAATTACGAAAAATTTCCACGTTTTCAACTTTGACGAAGCATCTCACAACCAATTAATTCATCCCAATCTTATTCAAAACTCTAACATCGATCCTCTAATTCAAATGTTCATCCAGTTCGAACCAATTACGAAAAATTTCCACGTTCCATCATTAAGTTCCATTTTCACGAAACATCCCCTTTTTCTCGCTTATTCCTTCACGCATCGTAACTAATTAATTTTCTCTAATCATATCCAAACTCTTATATCGATCCTCGAATTTAAATGTTCATCCAGTTCGAACCAATTACGAAAAATTTCCACGTTAAAATTTTCGACGAAGCATCCCCTTTTCCTCGGTTAATTCTCCCTCTCATCCACCTTTTACAGTTATCTGTCCGATTATTTTCCGGTGGTCGGTTGTCTTACCGCAACTTGCCCCCTCCAACCATTCCATTCCAGTCTTAAGACTTAATCCCACCGCCATTGTGATTCGACCGCTTTCCACTATCCCGGCTATCCCTTCGCTTCCACTTCATATTTTATTTCGTTCCCTCAGCGCTCCCCCCCATAGATCGTTTCGTAGATCATTTCAAACATTCATTCGTTCATCCGTTCCCGCGTTCAATCTTCAACCTTCTTCAACCCTCGAAAATATTTGCCCGTTGCGCGAACGTGGTTGAGCGTGGTTTGTCCTGTTACGAGAACGTGCCGCCTTTAAGCCGGCCTGGATTATCCACCAACGAAATTATGTGCGGATTTTTCCACGACCGCGAATCTATGTATCTTTTGTATGCATGAGAATTATTATAGGTAACAATTGCCGTGTATCCCATGTGTTGAGTGGGTTTATCCGGTATATGAGTGAGCATAGTGGATATTCTTGAATTTATTTTGAAAATTATTTATTTTCGAGGGATGAGAAATTATTCGTGAAATAAAGATTCAATCGGGAAAATTGTTCATTTTAGCGTATCTTTTTCTTTCTCTCTGCTTCGGGGAGACTTGTTCAGGAGTTGAAGAAATATTTTTTAATTTTAATTCCGAAGCGTGAAAGTTTGCAACAATGTTTCGTTTAAATGAAAAGCGAATCGTAATATTCGATGCCTGTATTATTTCTTTAAGCAAGTTTAAGATATTTTTTTTTTTTACGGTGGAAAAAGATGGGTTTTCGGAATACGATAAATTGGCGAGGTTTCGCACGTTCATCTCTGTAAATTTGAGAAATTTGATATAAATTATTATATACGTTTCTTCGTTGTAGTAATTTTGATATAAATATAATTGAACATTTCCTTTTCCCTTTCTTTCTTTCTTTCTTTCTTTCTTTCAAGTTACGTAGAAAAAGTTACGATCGTGAAAAGTTATTAAAGCGCGTTTTAAACGACACTGCGAATTAATTCAACGATAAGTTTCTGATCGACGATGTAATTTTCAGAATAATTTCTTTCTTTCCGTATCGTAACTCGACAGAGCCAAATTTTGGCCTTTGGCGTAGCGCTTAACCCACTTCGAAGCTTAAGCGTGGAAGTTTCCCCCCTCTTCTTCCTCCTAGTACACTTTTATATCGCCAACCTAACCTCACGTCCGAGCCACCTCCCGTGAAAAACAAAACCTCTCTAACCTCCACCCCGGGATATAAAGCGACGAATTTTTACCGATATCAATGCCCTCTCTGTCTCGCCGCTCTCGAGCGTCTCTACGATAAAATTCTGTCACGACGAAACGGGGAAATAATCAATTCATAGCTCACCGTACCGCGCAAGATGTACGCTCGCGAGGAGAGAATCGGCGAGGAAAGTAGAGAAATTCGAGCTTTGAAAGGATGGAGAAGAAAAATACGAGTAAAAAAGAGAAAGAGAGAGAGAGAGAGAGATAAGTTTGGCACGCGAAATGAGCAGTCGTAATTTTTACGCGTCGCGCCACTCTGACCCACAATATCCCCCTTCCCTTTCGCGCCGCTCTCTCCCAAAAACTTCCACTCGTCGTATCCACGATTCTACCTCGTCCCTCTCCCCCTCCTGTGGTCACGTCGGTTCTACGACGTCGACCGCACGGTGCATTCGCACGACAGAGTTGGTAATTAATTAAGTGCCGTTGAAAAAGTATTGACGAAGTTAAAAATTTCGAGCGAAGTAACTTGTCTATTAAAATGAATTGAAATAACGAATTATCGAAGCTCACTTTATTCGTATTGACTTCGATTTTCCATCGACATCGCTTTTACATCGAGCGTACGCACACCGCATGTTCCGACGGAACATAACCTCCTTCACTCTTTCGGTTTTCGTTACGGAAGCAACGAGTTGCGCGGGCAGATTTATCGAATCCAAAACTTTCTCGCCAAATTTTTTCCCCTTCTCCTCCTGCACCTTACCTCTCGTCCGTGCTGAAAACTTTACAATTTTATCAACTGAGCCGGACGATTAAACGGACACCGCGCGAGCGAGCATCATCTCGTCGACACCGGCTGTCGACGGTTCGAGAAGTTTGTAGAGCGGAATTTTGAATTTCTTTTCGAGGTTTTGTAATAAATTCTATCCTCGGTTTTGTTTTCGGACGGTGGACGGTCGGAATTTAAGGGAAGCGTCGTTGAAAAAGTTGGACACGGTTGACCTAGAAATTGCCGGTGGTGGAGTGTCGGGGATCAGAGGGGGAGAGGGGGGGCGGTCGTTAAGGTGGCAGGCAGGAGTTGGTTGCGAAATTCTCGGAGAAGAAGAAACGAACGTTTCGCCCGAAGTTTGTGCGTTTTGGACGTACACGTGAGATTTGGAAGCACGAAAGTTTTGGAACGCGTCCCAAACATGTCTTAAAGTTCAATGAAACGGAAAATTCGATAAGCAAACCCTCGCTGGCCGTTTATAACGTGCAAAATATTTTTTAGAATCTCCAACTCGAAGCTCTCCCAAGAAAAGAATACATTTTCGAGTATAAAACGAACAGTCGAAACTGTCTCTAATTTTACACCGTCTACGCTCGGATCGGATTATTAAGAAATTAAAAGAAAAAGAAAAATCGTCTACGACGATTCCAAAAGTTTGCGAAAAACGATAAACTCGCAGGAGAGAAGCTCGACTCGTCCGCATTGACCAGGAAATCTTATCGCCTCCATCCTCGGATCTCACGGAATTGAGAGGTCAATACGTAAGGGATTTGCAATAACGACAGAGCGTTATGCATGGCGGTAAGCAAGCAGCTCGATTCCAAGCAATTCGCAACGCGGTTACGAGGCTGTTCCCCAAAGTCATGAAAATGTTATGACATCGGGGCAGGTCCGAGGCGGGCAGTCGCTCGTGCAAACTTGAATGAAATGAGATAGAATAGGCCGTGTGGCGTGGCCTGGGCGGGCGCGCAACGAATTACCGCGTGAGCCGCGACAAATTAGTAAACGGAAGCGTAGAAATTAGTTAGACGCCTAGGGCGGCGCTTCTGGCGCTCGAACACTCCTCCTTCCTTCCTTCCTTCCTTCCTTGCTTCACTATACCGAAACAACCGAGTGGAAGAGACTGGAGGCGATTTTATCGATCGTATCTCCCTCCTCGGCCGATTTGAATTATTTGGGAAGCCGGCTTCCAGCTTGGAATAATAATAAAGTGCGGCACGCGCTCGGCCTACGTGCCGTTCATCGATTTGTTGCCTATCCATTATGCATTACGCGCTATATCGATCGTTTCGTTTCGTTTCGTTTCGTTTCGTTTCGTTTCGAGGCCATGATTTTAAACAATTTCACGTTGAACCGTATCGAGAAATGATACGTCGCGGCAAAGGCATTTATTTTCTCTTATACAAAGGAGAAAAGGAGAAACGTTCGAATTCGACTCAATAGATAGATAATCTTGGTGATCGCGATTTCCGTATGAATAATATTTTTGGACAAGTATTCGAAGAGTTACCTCGTATTTATACCTCGGGCTCAAGTTCGAAAACAGGGAACAAGGCAGAGACTCGATGAAAACTTTTCATCATAGGCTCGCCGTCTAATTAAAGCCTCTTTCGCCCGTTCCTCGTTTCTAATTAAATTTCTAAGCCCGTGCCCGTTCGACGATATTAAACTTGCTTCGATTCGATTAAAATTAAGGGAAAAACTAAAGTATGATCGCAGTTGAAAATCCTTTCTCCCCCGGCCCGTTCGTAACGAGTTGTTTTATCCGCAACACGCCGCTGACACGCCGTTTAACCGTATCCATCTTCATTTTAACCGGGGACGCTTGGTGGAAATAGTTTGGAACATCGGGAAATTGCTCGAGTTTCCGGTTACGCGGTTACTGGGTACAAGAGTACGGAGCCACGCAACGGTTTCAAGTTAGATCGATTTTGCACTTTCTCGTAAACATCAATTAGACGGTTCGAAAAAGAGAAACTTTATCGATAAAAGGGGAGGGGGAGGAGGAGGAGGAGGGGGGGGGGAGAAAGACGCGCGGAGAAGAAACGTCTATTTTTACCAACTATTTTCGATCGTGGCAAATAAAAGTACGAGTAGTTTGTGACGAGTAGAAAAGGAATAAAGCGAAGAAACGAAAATTTTTAAATTTTCCCCTCGACGGGGAATCAATTATCAATTGCCTCGATTATTCAATCGAAGCAAAGAAACGTATTCATCTTTTCCTCTTCTCTTGGAAACTCTTAGGCCTCTTAGAAATCAAACTTCTCTTCCCTCCTCCCCTCCCGCAAGAGAGTCAAAGTAATTTGCATTATCGCGAATTCGCGCGAGTTTTATACATCCTCCCCTCTCCCATGCTTATCAGCAGATAACAGCAGACTGAACAAACACTCGGCTTGAACGCAAACATTAGTTAAAACTTAATCGAGTTAGACACGATTCCGGCCAAGTTTCTCATTTTATCACCACCTCGCCTCCCCTAACCTCCTCCCTAACCCCCCTCCTTAACCAAGCTTCGTAAACATTTTTCGCGAAAATGAGACGAAAAATTCTCTCATGAGGAGGAAAATTCGCTCGAGTTCTCGAAACGGTGTTCCTTTAAACGAATCCCCTCTATAATAAATCGCTCGATGAGCGGGCGAGCGAGCGGAACGATATATCGATCTTTTCCCCTCTCCCCCCGAAGAAAGAGCAAAACTCGCGGGCCAAAAGTGGGCGGGAAGGGTGGAAAACGTTCGTTACGTTTTGTTATCCACGAGCATTTGTATCCACGAGTTATTGCCGCTGTAATGTAACTCGGTCCGGCGAAAGTTGGTTGGTTTTTATCCCAGAAAGGCCAGAAAGGGAGAAGGAAAGAAAGAAAGAGGGAAGGGGGAAAAAACGAAAAGGTATCGCCTAGTTTCAGCGATTATCATTAGTCGCGGTGGTAGTCGCGCTCGTCAGTCGCCCGGTTTCCGCCGGAATTCGGTTTCTTTCTCTCCGGTGGACCGGATCCCGATCCCGACCCGATAAGAAGTTGCGAGAAAATTATGTGTCTTCCCTCCCCTTGCCCTCCCCTACGTGTCCGTGCCTCGATTAAGTAAGACCAAGAGTCAAGGGAGAAAGGGGTGGGGGGACGAGAGTAGCGGGTTAATAACGGCCGTCTATGAGAGCGGCGCGATCCTCCCCCCCCCTTTTTCGATGATTTATCGCGCGGAAGGAGGGGGGGGGGCTTAACGCCGCACACCGCGGGAATTTTATGCGTTCCTCGTGCGGAGAGGGGGAGGGGGAGGAAGATTCGAGAGAAGATTTGGTGTTGGAACGAAGAAGAAGTCTGTGAAACGCGTGAAACGATTCTTTTTCGATGCAATTTCATTCGTGATCTCTCGAGAGAATTTGGAACACTGTATCGAAGACCAGGTGTGTAAATATCGGCGAAGCGACAATAATAACAAGCTAACAAGATGAAATTGTTTTCTTCCGCGGTTTCGAGCTTTTATTATTATGGAGACTCAGTTTTTTTAGATGTTATAATGGTTTTTATTACAATTTATTATCTGGTTAAAAAAAATGTATCAATTTGTGTGATTTGAATATATTTCAATTAACGTAGAAAGCGCTTCGATTTGACAAGGATAAATTGGATCTTGAGAATTGGGAATGGTGTTCTACAAAGAAACAGATGTCAAGGAAGAAATGATTATTAAAAAAAAAGAAGTTATCCCGTCCCATAAATTACCCGATAGATATGGGCCAGATATGAGCCTAAATAGTTATAATTTAATTACAAAGAAGCATTGTAAAAAGATGCATGCTCAAAGATCGAAAGAAATAAAAAAATTGCCAACTAAAGTTAAGAATATTATATATATCATAATATAAATCCGCTGGATGACGGATGCGTAAAAATTAAAAATTAATTTTAACATAGTTTCATTACATTTAATTACATTACATTTACATTTTGTATTACGAAACAATTTAAATTTTCACATAAACACGCACGATTCGTTCGCAGCATCACCGCCGTGTATCGAGTTTGTACAGCGAGAGTACAAGCAGTTTTCGTTCCGACTTCAGTCGATATGAATATCGTCGGTGTTCGCGCGTCGATTTTATCGATGGAAGCCTGCGCTTCGTCAGGGTTAATCGGGGAAGGTGGGGTGGGGAGAGGAAGTTGGTTGAGCGGTTGGTTGTACGCCCGATCGCTGAAAGATTGCCAAGCGCGATGCACGACACTCGGCGTGTCGTTGAACTTGCCAAGGTTTTGCCGGAGGGAGGGGGAAGAGGAGTGGTGACGCAACGCCGCGATACATATATATATATATATATATACACACATAGAGAAAAGCGCGAGGAAAAGAAGCGTGCGGCGAGGCGGCACACGTGCAGCACACGAAGCGGCGATCTCGCGCTGGGCCAAGTTTGAAGGATGATAGGTCGCTCGAACTCGACAATTTCGCGGAAGTTGCGACAGTTTGTCTACGTCGCGACTATAGTATCGGGTAAAGTTAGCGGCACGAATAAGCTGTTCCATGCCGGCTCTCTCGCAATCTCGTTCGCCTTATTTTCTTTCCTTCTCCTCCTCCCCCTCCTCCTAGTTACGGAAAAACATAGCGGCGCATTAACCAAGCTTGCAGTTATTCCAGGAAGTTTAAGATCTTAAAGCTGCCTCGCGCAAACTATCCACCCCTCCTCCCCTCTCCCCATAACTTTTTCTCACTCCCCCGATATTTACTGGTTCTTTCTCCCCTCTATCCATTGAAATCTAAATATCTTCTATCCCGGTAAAAATCACCCGGTTTCCCTTGGAAAGAAAGGAAAATTCCTCATCCCTTTTCCGCGTCCCTCTTCGAAGCAGTCAACTTTGAACCGTGCCATCCGATTTCCCGATTTCTCGAACGTTTCTCCCTTCTTGCATCCCCGAGAAAACCAAGTTTTGGTTGGATAGAAAGTGGAAAGGGATGATGAAAGAGACGGCACGAGATTTTTTTTTTTTTTTTTTTTTTCTTTACTCGTAGGAAGGAATGATTAGCCGTCGGGATACGTGCTCGGTACCGATCGACCGCATCCGCCGTTTCGTCGGAATAGATTCGAATTTTGCCCCGTTGGAGGAGGAGAGAGAGAGAGAGAGAGAGAGAGAGGGAGAGAGGAGTCGTGATTGCTTCGGCCGGAAGTACTTTCCGAGGGTAACGTGGAATGGATAACAGTCCCAATAAAATCTAATTTAACCTGGGGAGTAGAAACTAGGAGATGATACATTTTGTGGTCGGCTGACTCGAAGCTGCGGCGTAGCAAACGGAAAATAGGGGCCACGATGGGGATGGACTTGGTAAAGTACAAATATATACTTTTGTCGTTGCGTGTTTACGAATAACAGTGGTTCCCAACCTAAACATTTAAACACCTTGGAACATAATAGAAATTCGAAAATTGGGAAATGTGGATTTTTCGTTGAACGTTTCTTATCTATAAGAAAGGGGGGAAAGTTGGAAAAAGGAGAGATCGAATTGGATTTACAGATGATTGGGAAATACTGTTTCGTAGATACACGCGAGGGTAGGTAGATATTCCGGTCAGATAGAAACAGACAGCGATTGCGCATCCCGTGGGGGTGATAGCTGCTCGGATACGATTGTAATTGGCAAGTCCATATCCTCAACACGTAATATCCTCCCTATCCGTTCCCTGATCCGGCTTTCATTAATTTCTATTTCCGCCCGGTCTACCCTCCTTCCGCCAACTTTCCGCCAATCGGTTTAACGCCACCTCTTTCCACCCGAATTCGCGAATATCTTTACAATTTTACATATATTCCGTATATTCGTAACTTTTATTTCTCGTCAACAAAAAGTTCCATTCGATCGGATTGGAAAGAGATCGGAAAGAAAACTTGTCCATTAATCGTTGGATGTCATTTAACTCTCGATTAACTTTATAAGAATATAATAAGGAAATATAATAATTTTTTTTTTATTTGTAATTTTATTTGTAATTTTTTTTTTTTTTTGCTTTGCAATAAGGAAAAGCGAAATCTTTTGTAAGCAGCTTTTTTTAAAAAGAAACTTTTCTCTCTCGTGGAAAATTATTATTAATGTGGAACTAATTATTTCTCGAAAAAGAGAAACGAGAATTCGAATTTGCATCGAGTAATCATCATCGAATGATTAATCACACGAATAATAATACGTTGGATACAGAGGGCGCGCGATCGAATAATGTTAATCGTTTTTAACGAGACGAGGATAGAAAAGTTTGGCGAGTCGATCCTTTCGAACGTTCGGTTTGTTTGTTCCTGGTTTTTTTTCCTAAAAAACCAGGAATCATCATTCGCCTCAAATAAATTGCCGCTCCGATATATTTGCGTCGAAACTTTGTGGAACGCATTACGCTGCTGCGTAAAATAGGAGAAACTTGGCGTCACGTCTTGACGCTAAGTCTAATACCTGGATTAACCACCTTCCAAAGTTGGCGTGGACTAATGGCTACACCATCGTGGACGGTTCCACGGCCGATTTTATAAGCCCGCAGAGAATATGCTCATTCCCTCCTAGTCTCCAAATAAAGATTAATAATCGAATATTCGAACTGATCTCGAAGTTAACTTTCGATATATGCTTCCTTCTTCAAAGCTTCATTTCCTTCCTTCGGTGTCTTTGGAAAAGATGAAGGATCTCGAGAAACGATCCCTTTGATTGTCGACTCTATCTATTTATACGTACACTCACGTCGCGTCGTGCAGCGATAAAACGAGTAAAACGATGGGAAATAGTGAAAAAAATATTCAAAAAATCGGAATAATCGAAGAGGATTAAGGAGAAGAAGTATCTCCTCGTGTCAAAATGAAACTTCTTGGCTTAGTTCGTTGATCGTTTCTCGTGACGAATTTTTCTTTTTTTTTTTTTTTTTTTTTTTTCAGGCAACAATGGCCACGCACAAAAAAAAACGTAAAAAAACGCGGCGCGAGATGTCGAGCGTGGCGTAAGATCGCGCGCGTTTTTTCGTGTTTCGGTAAATTGAAAGGATCGTTTGTCTTCGTCACTTGCCGGTAGAAAGAGAGAGAGAGAGAGAGATGGTGACGCGGTGAATTATCACGGATGAGTTTGCGGAAAATGTGCCGATTTCGGGAGCGCGTGTTCGTGACGGTAGAAGAAACGATGCGTGTCACTCGTTCCGGCCACAATACGTATAAATGATCGATGCGGCAGAGCAATTAATTGTGAACTGTGCATTTGTCGCAGGCCGAAACAGCCGATTTTACGAGTAAAACGATGGGAAAGTGGGATCGCTAGTAGAACGAATCAATGATCGTTCGCCGTTGCGAATAGAAATTTGAATGTGATGTATAGAAAGGAGGGAAAAAAAGAGGAAAAAGAGAAAAAAGAAATATACCTCTTTCGTGCATGTTTAAAAGTTAAAAGTTCGTTGTGTTACGTTGCTCTATAAATAACGTTTATACGGTTTATAACAGGAGATTTATAAACGAGACAAATCGCTCTTAAAAAATCTCCTCTTCCAAAGTAACTTTTTAATCTTTAACGAACGATACGAATTTTTGTTCGAGGTTTAATCGAAATGTATATGAACGAAAATCGTATATAAACGAGGGCACGCACAAATTAAGGTTAGGAAGGAGCCTTAACGTGATTAGTCACCGGCATCCTTTCGCTTCCATCGAGGCCAAAAGCGTACAAAACTACGAGCTTTCCAATAATGCGGGGTTTCCTTCCAGAACGAAAAGGAATCGAACGAAGATTTCTTCCTCTCCTTTTTCTTTTCTCTCTCTCTCTTCCTTTCTTCCTTTCTTCTTTCTTCTTTCTTCTCCCTCTTCTTCTTTATTTCGCTTCTCGAACGTTCCTCCAGAGGGAGGAAACATTCAAACGGCGTTATCACGGCCGAGTATACGATTTATCGATCAGAAAGAAAGGAAGAGAGAGAGAGAGAGAGAATCTCCCGAGCTTTACTAATTTAATCGTCATGATGGATACGAGCGAAGTGAAATCGGCAACGACCACTCCTCGAAAGAGAGAAAGAGCAGGAGGAGGAGGAGGAGGAGGAGGAGGAGGAAAAACTCAGTCACGGATATGAAGTTGAACTCTGGATGTGTGAGTAGCGGCGCGTTGGTGGGGGGCCATCGGTCGAACCCGATCTTCCACCCAATATCTCATCCTCGCTTGCGGTCTATTAGATTTCCACGGTTTCCAAGGGGTCACCGACTTCCCCGCCCTCTTTCCGCCGCCGAGAAAAAGAGAGAAATCGCGACTCTTTCCTTCGCGTCAACCGGTCAAAAGGCGCGCGAGATGGATCTTACACGTTTTCGACCGGTCCCCCCTTCTCTCGTTTGTCCATCGTAAAAAATCGATTTAAAACCGAGTCGACCCGTTCTATCGCGATTTCTATCGATTTCTATCCCGATTTTCCTTTCCTTTCCTTTCCGCTTCGTCACGGCAAGAACGATATCTTGTAGGAACGGTTGTGTTAGTTAAGCTCGACGCTGAGCTTACTCCTGTATTTTTCCCCTTTCGATTTATTATTATATTTGTTATTGTATTATATTTATTATTATATTATATTATTATATTTTTTATTATTATATTATTTGGAGGGATCGTTTCGAATTTGAAGTGGCGGCGAATTTGAATTCGAATTATTCGAATTCTCGTGAGATTGAAGAAAGGATGGATTATTTGGACAGTATTCCAAATAATTGGAATTTATTTCTGAGCGAAATGTTTAATTTCTTTTCTTTTCTTTTTTAATTTTCAATTTTTCCAAAAATTTCCACCAACGAAATTTATTTCGATCGCAAGTGAAAAAATCGTTACAAATCGATACTCGAGAGAAGGATGAAAAATGAATATATATTCCCCCCTCGAAAAAATACATATTTCGATTATTTTTCAATTCGCGAATTTTTTAATAATAATAAATTTCAACGCACTTGTTCGAGCCTCCCCACGTTATACACAGCGACGAATCAACCCGTGACCTCCTCTGTTTATTCCTCTCCTTTTTTCTCTCTTTCTTTTTTTCGCTCTCTACGAATTCTCCATTGAATATCAATCCGTCGGAAAAACTATTATCTCCGTTCGAAACCGTGCGCTTTCTGAAACGGGATACCGTCCTCCCCCCCCCCCCCCTCCTCCCCCTTTTCGGTGCCGTTCAATTTTCGCTTCCTCTTCCCCCCCAGAAAAACTACCCTTTCATTTCGGCCACAAGGAAACAAGTTATTTCGAGTAATAATAGTAGTAGTAGTAGTAGTAGTAGTCGCGTTTCGTTCGATTTCGGAGGGGGACGAAAAATAAATAACGGAATGAAGAAAGAGTGGATAAAATGTAACTGTAACTTTTCCTTTCTCTTTTTCTTCTTCTTCTTCGAAAAGAAGTTTATCTCGAAGGAGAGAGGGGGGGAATTTTAACGCGGAAGGCCATTTGACGGACAAGTGCGTTGTAATAGGCTACTTGTACCGATTTTTTAACAGCCGTTGCCGCTTTAACGCCCACTTTATCACGGTGTGCTCGTTTCGTTTCAAGTGGATTATTCTGCATCCGACGCGGTTTATAGCGGTGTTGTGTATTATATACGATCACAATTCACCCTCGCTGGACGGTGAATGGACGACTCCCTATATCTACTCTGTGTGTCTAACCGATAAAACTGCTACAACTGCTCAAAAAGGCATCGTGAAAAAAACGAGCTAATCGTATATGTATGTACGTGGGTACGTAGATGGAGTTATTCTTGAACAAGGAATGAACTGCGATGATAATCGTCCATGCCTGGGGGATAATTTAAAAATAGAATAATTATTAAATTAAAAATAGAATTCTCCATTGAAAAATTCGCTCGCATTTCGTTTCGTCTTTCATGTTGGCGTTTCAATGTAAATTTTGAAAGAAGAGTTACGTGAATTTTGAAAGAGTTATGTGAAATGATTTCGTCACTTTCGAAGAACTTTTAACAAACCGATCCCAATCTTGATGAGATCGAGAATCAATTCATCGTTTCGAGAAAATATTTATATTATACATAAAAGAGATAAAAGAGATATATCCTCCTCAACATACTCGCTCAAAAACAAATTCTCAATCTGCCGGGGCGTTCAACATCTTCGTGAAAAATGCAACGTTGATTAGTCTTTCAGGGGGAAACTTATATGAGGGTATAATATCTAATAACGAAACTTTTTATCAACTGGAATGAGCAAGTTGCTCGATACCAAGCTAGGCGTAAAATAAGCCTATAATGGGAAACAAAGTTACAACGAGTCGAGTTCAAGTCGACATCCTACGGGAGCATATGCAGCCCCGGATTGAGGTAGAGGTCAGAGTCACAGAGGAGAGAAAATTGCGAAAATTTCGATCCATCATTCCTCCTTCCTTCCTTCCTTCCTTCCTTCCTTCCTTCGTCTTACTCCCCCCCTCCCTAGACACTCCCCTCTCGCCGTGCCGTTCTCGAGTAAAACGTCACCAGAATTTACCGTCTCCTGTTCCGCATTATCTGCCAGATACGTTATTTCTGGGACAGCGTAATGCGTATATACGTTTAGCCGAGCATTACCGGCGTCCACGGGACCGCGTTATTTATCGCTTATTCGTTTCACTCGACGGCTGGGCAAAACACAGAGCAGTGTNATATGTATATGTATATGTATATATGTACGAGGGAGAGTGTAAACCGATCTCCAGACGCGCAATGATATCCTCGTCGCGAGTGCGGATCCACATGCACGCGGTCCATCCCCACTCCTCTGGTTTCGCGGGAGAAAATTGGAAAACTTGCCCGTTCGCTTCCTCGCCGATGGAACAACTTTCCTCCGCCCCCTGGTCTATTTATCGGCGTAATTAATTTTGTTGGTAATTACTTTAGTCGCGGAGGGGGGCGGGTTAAAAGGCAATCGAAAGAATCGGGGTTGGTGGAGAGACGAGAAGATTCGATTCGAAAGGAATACGATGATTTGTGAAATTTATAAGAGCGGCGTTAAGCGTTTCCAATTTTTCTTCCGTGGTTTTTTTCTTCCGTGGATGGAAGTAGTTTTCCTTGGTGGTGTGAACGAAGGAAATCGATGTTAACATAAGGCCCGTGAATTTATCTCTCTCGTAAAATGAATTTAGATTCGAGATATATTATTTAAGGGGAGGGTTTATCGTTGTGCATCTCGTGATGATATAGGGATGATATATAGGGACGAATAGACGCTTGGAGAGTTGAATTTTTCTTTTATATATATATATATATATGTCTTTTAATTCTTGTTGAAATTTTTAAGGGAGGATTAAAAAGTTTCCAGCACCTCGTGCGTTTAAATGGTAATTAGAGTTAACTTTTAAACGTTAAACGTATTCTTTCGTCTTATTATACATTCTAATTTGCTCCGCTTTTCCATCACAGGGGTGTATCCGGTTTTCTTCGTTTCTCGCTCTTGTTATATCTTTGTTGAATATTGTGCGTTACGAATATTGCTTAGAAAGTATTCGAAAAAATATTTTCTCTCCGAGCAGGTATAAGAATAGTTCAAATATCGAAGAAATTCGTTGTTCAATTCTTCGAATATTGCTCTGAATATGCTTGAACACGTATATTTAACTTCTCTTTTATTTTTTTTACGACTAGAGAATTTTTAAAAAAGTATGAAAACTCACGCAGGAAACCGATTTCTGCCATCATAATCTGTCATCTTCTCGTTCGAATCGTTGCACAAAAATTTTCACAAATGAATTACACCTTCTCTCGTCTTATAACAATATACAGAACACACTTCGAAACGAAAATTCTTCCAATTATTCCAATTATGAATGTCGATCGAATTCGATTCCGATCTATCGTCTCTACGCGATAGTTATAACAAAAAAAGAAAAAAAAAATGAAAGGCGACCGATATTTCTCAAACATCCCTCTTTCCTTTTCAATTTATAAAATGCTCCCAAGTTTGCCTCCGGAAACCCTTTCGAAGCGATCGTGCGCCATAACAGAAACGGAAGAAAGGCAAAGAAGAAATTCAAGACCTCGCTGATCTTTCATATCTACGATTTCTTCCGAGACCAATTTCGTCGTCCGAATCATAGGATATTTCTCGTCAACCAGATCATAGTTAACACGATAACACAGTTAAAAAAAATTCAAAGAAAACCTAACCTAACCTAACCTAACCTAACCTCATCTAACCCAATCTAATAGAACTTAACTTAACCTAACACAATTTAACCTAACCTAACCTAATCTAACCTAACGTAATCCAACCTAATCTAACCTAACCTAACCTAACCTAACGTAATCCAACCTAATCTAACGTAACCTAACCTAACCTAACCTAATCTAACTTAACGTAATCCAACCTAATCTAACGTAACCTAACCTAACCTAACCTAACCTCATCTAACCCAACCTAATCCAACTTAACCTAACCCAATCTAACACAACTTAACATAACTAACATAAGTTAACCTAACCTAACGTAATCCAACCTAATCTAACCTAACCTAACCTAATTTAACCTAATCTAATCCAACTTAACCTAATCTAACCTAACTTAACCTAATCTAACCTAATCTAATCTAACTTAACTTAATCTAATCCAACCTGACCTAATCTAACCTAACCTAACCTAACCCAATCTAAGCTAAGCTAACTTAATCTAATCTAATCCAACTTAACTTAACCTAATCTAACCTAACTCAGCCTAACCTAATCTAACCCAACCTAACCTAACCCAACTTAATCTAAGCTAACTTAATCTAATCTAATCCAACCTAACCTAATCTAATCTAACCTAACTTAACCTAACCTAATTTAATCTAACTCGACACGCATTCCGTTCTAACGGATTACCAATTTCTCCCGATTTCTCACGCAATTCTCCCTTTCCGCAATACGATACAAATTTTCATCGGAAGAAGAAAAAAGAGAGAAAATTCGCCGCCTACGAGTTCTTCCAGCTGCATCCAGCTGGGTTGCAGGTGGTCGGATAATTTAGAGCACTTACCGCACGGTGTACAGCATACGAAAGTAGATGCATAAGAGGATACGTATCACGTACGTATCTTGTTTTACGGTTTAAACCTAAGTGTCGTTGGAAGAGGGTTGGAGGAAAGGGGGTCGTCGGCAAGAAGGGCGGTTTATGGGAACGCGGGCTTCCCACAGGTAGCGAAACTTGTGCCGATCTAAAGTCCCTAGCGCGCTTCTGGATACTGTTGCACTGATAAAGGTGTTACCACTCGACCGACTACTACCGACCGAGAGACTTTGCGCTGCTGTATCGCTGCTCCCCCTCGTATCGCGGGGGATAGATTTGCAATAGTATAAACACCGATGCCATACCCCTTTGGGACAAGGAGGGAGAGAGCGGGGGTATAGAAATTGAGATTAAAGTTAAGCCAGACCGAATATTGGAATTATTTGCCCGCCTGGATTAATTGAGATCAATTAAAGGACCGGCCAAGTTTGGTAATTGTCGGCCATTCCGATACGATGCGATGTATGGAATGTACAACGCGGATGTTTCCAACTTGCGACTCGATTAAGATGTCGAGTTAAAATTAAAATTCAATCGGACAAGCGGGCGTAGAGAATGATCGGTAAGTTAAAATTTCGAAGTAGTATCGTTTTCAAAAATAGTGCTCTGAGATGAAAAAAATATATATACCAGAATGATTCTGTCGACAATGATGAGGATAAAATTTAATAAAGTTGAAGTTGTTTGAAACGATGATAATAATCGAAAATGTTATTAGTAACTTATTATTCGAAAAATTTTTATAACTTAGTTTATCCTTTCGATTTTTTAATGCCGTTACGCATACTTTCGAAAAATTCAATGAAGAGAAGAATGTTGAAAACATTCGTAGCTCGCCCCCCCCCCTCCTCTCGTTTTTCTTTATCTTTCGTTCGCTCGAGGAAACGAGACAAAACAAGCATCGAACTGTGACGCTCGCCTAGAAAGGAAATATCGGGCGGTATGCGCGAATATCGATGCGAAAACGTCAAAGTGAGGGGTTGAACCCGTGTACAAAGGCCGGATCACCTTGTACTTGTCAACCGAATAATTTAGTTTAGTGCTTGGGCTCATAAGCCGGGGGAACGAGTTCTCGTGAAAAAGATATAAAGTTCGTCCTTCTTCGAGCTTTCAGGACGCGCGGCTGATGACTCTGAAAGTATCGCTCGCAAAGTTTATGCAACTCGCCTTAGCGAAGTTATATATATATATATATATATTCGAACGACTTCAGTAGAGGAATTCATATCGAATCGCATCGATCGTATTGTTCGAGACATGGAAGTAATTCGACAACACAGACGACACGGTGGAGTACATCGTGAAAGCTTCGGTTCTTATTAAGAACGAAAAGGAATTTTTTTTTTTTTTTTTTTTTTTTTTTTTACGTAGATCGTTCGAGTTTTCGATTCTTTTCCATCTATTTGATTTCGGATAATAAATTGAATTGTACGAGATGCGATATTGTTCGTCAATCGATTCGAGAGCGAGGTAAATTAATATTTTCGAAACGTATCGAATATATCTTGAAATTAGATAATTTAATTGGGACTTTCTTTCGTTTTTTATTTATACGATTAATCGAATTATTATAAGGAATGATTATATAAGTTTGAATTTTCGTACATTCTACGAAAATATATGTTCGGATTCGAGTATGGACGATTAACGATTGATATAATAGTCGTTATAGATATTTTTATAGATTTAATTGTATCGCTATTCCGCGAGCGAGAGAAATTTTGAATTGGTAGAATGTTCTGGATCATTTAACTTTACAAGACACATTTCTCTCGGTGATAGCTGATTTTCTGCTGAACTGCTTTCTAGATTTCCACTATTAAAACTTTCGGTGTCTAACACACAGATGGCGAAAGATATAAAGCAACTTTGAATTCAAAGGCCATGTAGTTTTAAGGGCGCAAGAATTACGTTAACTAAAATAAAGTTTCTAATTTATTTATTGCGCTAGCTACATCGGCTAACTTATGACAATAAATAACACGATCTATATTTATATTACACTTACCTTATTTTTTTTAACAACAACGATTAAGTGCAAAAGTATTTTACGTAAAAACGTAATATATTAAACGAATCCAATAGAGTACAATTTATTCCTTCAAATTCGCAAAGTAAAATTTACTATTATACATATAACAGTCTACATCAAGGTAACATTTAACATAACTCGTCAAAAAAATAATTAATTCCCTCTCAACGATATGATTTACCATGTATGAAAACAAATATAAAAATAAATGTCCAAATTTTCCAAAAAAATTAATTTTTGGACCGTTAAAACTTTAGATCGTTTGTCTCGCTCTCTCTCTGCCGTATTCCCTTGATCAGATCACTTGGAAGAAAAAACTGTAGAGCTTATAGAGCGATAATGGGATAGACGTAAAATTATTGATTGAGAGAGATAATAAATCGAGGACAGAGAGTGATATACTTACTGGTAGCGCTGACAGCCGGTCCGATGACCGAGTACTTGGGGTTACCGGTAACGGCCCCTGGGACGACCTTGTCCGGCTCTGAAATACATTATTGTAATTATCCTCGGAATATACAGTGCCGTTAATTACAGTTGGGAGTCGCGTATGCGAATGGAACATGGCCAATCTACCTTAGCAAACGGTCCCCATTCGTGATTTATTACCTCATAAATAATCAACCACGCGGATCATCTTTACTTCTATCGCCAATTTCGTTCGAGCGTTCTTTTTCGTTCGTATTTTGATGAAATAAGAAAGATTCGTTTTTCAACAAAGTTGAGAGCAAAAGAAGGAGAGAGAGAAAGGCATCGATGTCGAGAGATCGTTAATCAATTTGATTAACACGGCCAGAAACGCTTAAGGAGACTGAATCAACAAGGGATACAAATGTTATCGGCCGCGTAATAACGAATTAATGCAAATTCGTGCCGTAGCGCGCGATAACACGTTCGTGCTTCGTTGGTACGAACGACTCGTTTCGTTACAGCGAGCTTATGGAAATTATCCAAAGGGGGTGACAACGATCGCGTGGATAAGTGGAAAAACCGGAGGAATCGATCCGAACCTATTACGGTTTTACGGTATGTTGGAAAGCTTCGAGTTCTGTTTTACCGACAGCGCGTTTGCCAACTTGGAAAGCTTCGCGCGAGCTCTGCCTAGAGGCGCTTTCGGAACTTCTCCGCGTTCTCTTACGTCGAAAACTTACGAAACGACGTCGAACTTGCGAATCTACGCTACCGACAACGGAGCGTGCAGAGCGTGTAAAGACAGTTGTTTAACAATTTACCTTTTTTTTTTTTTTTTTTTTAGGAACAAAGAAGAACGCTCGTTTAATAATTACGTTAAAACGAAAGAGAATATAAATCATAAATTATTGGAAAGAAAATTTATAAAGAACAAGAAGAATTAGAATTAACACCTTCGATATCGTTCCAGAGAAATGGAATAACAAACTTGTGCAACTTAACGCAATTCAAAATAACTATATATTCTTTCTTCTTGATCGACGAGAGAGGAGGTTCCCACTATTTATCACTCTAACCATTTATCAAACCGCGAGCATACTTGATATTACTTTGGAGAAACTTTCTCGAATAATCCTGGACGACAGGTGGAGGACACGATCGGGAATTTAAACGCGAGTAAACCGATGCTCGATTAAACCCCGAGGGATGAAGTCGAGGGATGAAAAATGATAAATTTCTGGTTAAGAAGAGCGGTGACCGCGATTCCGCCATTGTACATTTTCGACACACCTCCTTGAGATTTCGTTCTCGTTATTCGAGCTTGGAGAGAGGGGAGAGAGGAGAGGGGGGAGTAACGGCGGACTTTCACGATATCGGGAACGGGTGTTCGTTCGTTTACCCACCAGGATGCGGTGCATCGTCGAATGGCTGGAATTGGAACATCGCCTTGAAACCCTGGCCCGGCCACTCGGAATTAGCGACGAACTCGACGTACAGGTCCGACCCTGTGCTGAGCACTTCCACTTCCGCTCCTTGGTTGCACAGCATAGCTATTGTGGCCGCCCCTGAATCCGTACCGTCGTGCACTCTGATTAAATCCGCTCTATTCAGGCAACTGTAACAGGATACCTTTCGTTAACGACAACTTATAGGTATGTTTCCCTCTACGCCGCGGAATAAGCGAACCGGAAGTTGAGAGATTCCTATCCTCAACCGAACCACGATGCCTGTCTTACGCCTGATACGCGATGAGTTTCTCATATATCTCGAACAATTCGAGATCGTCGTGTCTTGAGCGAATTTTCTTTAGGATAAAGTAATTGTTTCTATCTTTTTTTCTTTTCTTTTAAATTGATCGAAATTTCTTCTTTATCTGCAATATATATATATATAAATTCATTTTTTGAGAGACTTTGAGAGACCTATGAAAATAACTTTTCAGTTCAGGGGGAATAGCAGGTTTTTAATTTCGAGATACGGTTTCACTGGTTCTATCGTTCACCATTTTTTTTAAATTCCATTTTTTTTTTTTTTTATAAAGTAAAATAAAACCCGCTATGATCAAATTACGTTTTAACTCGTTACTTTTATTAAGAAATAAACGTAATAAATCGAAGTTTCTCGGCAACGTAAAAAAAAAAAAAAAAAAAAAAAAATAAAGAAAAAAAAACAACCGTGCAGAAATGTATAGGTCAATAAAGTTGGAAGTATCGGGCAACGGAAGGATCGTTAACCCTTTGTGACCTGAATTTTCCTCGTCAAAAATGAAAGAAACCTTCTTTCGTATTTACAGTTTTTATTGCTTGAATTCTTGAAATCTTAACAAAAAACACGAGAGAAAATTTAAAAATATTCTATAATAAGAAAAACAAAATAAACCAAGAAGAAGAAGAAGAAGAAGAAGAAGAAGAAGAAGAATACATAATAAAAAATCTTATCAAAGTTTTCGAATCCGTAAACCTTACCTAATAAATACTCGTGTAACGAACAGTTAAGTGTTCTCCCTTGCTCCTTGAGAATTGAAACGCTCACAAGAAAAAAAAAAGAAAAAAAAGAGAAAGAAAAAGAATCCTCTTAATTTATCGCGGTGTCGGCACGCAACTTAGGGAAGAAACTCCATAGTCGATTCCTCTCCATGAAATACTCGCGGTACTCTTCGTTCCTCAAGGTCTGCCTCTCGGCGGAGGTGAGATAATTTACCTTCGAGTTGACTCGCCTCGTTGCAAGATTTCGCGAGAAAGAAGGAAAGAAAGAGAGAAAAAAAGAAGGGAAAAAAAAGATAGCTGAGCCGAGCGAGCAACGGTGGGCCAAATGGTGGCGCGGACCACGCGACGGAGAGAGGGGGACGGAGTCGAGAGTTTTTTATACATATAGGGGAAGAGAGGAGTTAAAGAGCGAAACTGCGAGAACACGATGACAAAGCGGTCGTAACGCTGCGCTGGCGTAGGCAGCTGGAGAAACGTGACGGAAACTAGGAAGGAGAAAGAAATAGGAGGGAGGGAGAGAGAGAGAGAGAGAGTTCCATCAATAGTCGACGATTCGACCTTTATAGGTACACGCGAGCTACTTTGTCTAATCGAATGGAAGAGAATTACAGCTCGGTCGGTAATCGAGTTGGATCCTCGAAGCGGATTCGATCGATTTTAAGGGGTTGATCGATGATGGCCGAGGCATGACCTTACTATTACATGCACGGGTTAAGCAATTACACTTGGGAAGAAGGATTGTCGTTCGAGGAACCGTTAGATCGAAGAACGTTCCAAATTCTCCCTTTTTATCTACTGAGTTAAGGTTAAATAAATACGAATGTAATGCGACAGGAGAAGTGAAAAAGTTTTTTCGCGGATGGTATTGATTGTCATCGGTTTTGCTTCTTTTTTTTTTTTTTTTTTTTTTTTTTTTTTTTTCTTTTCTTTTCTTTTCCGGAGAGAAGTAATTCTTCAGACACGGGTAAAATTTCATCCAACTTGTTGTACACGTACAGCGGATAAGATCTCATTAAGAAGATCTTGGAAAGTGAGCCAAGGACAAATGGATAAATTTCGCCAACGGTGCTCTCTTGTTTAAAGCGATGTATCGAGAAAAGAAAGTTTATCTTTCTCTTGCTTGCGATTATATAATAATTTGATGAAACAATTTAAGGTTTTTGGATGAAACGATGATAATAATAATTGCAATATCGATTTATCAATCAGTGGAATCGAGAAAGTTTACGAGGATTTTTGAGGATTGATCCATTATCCTGCACGATGTCAAAGAGATTTTCCAAGTCTATTAGACATACTCCATTTAGAATCTACGTTGTAGATGGTTGTCGTTCAGAGCTTACGCTGCATTATGTTAATTTATGTTAATCGAATAAAATGTCAACAGATCTGAGGTTTCAAAATTCAAAGTGTTGTTTTAATCTTTGTTGCGTA
This sequence comes from Apis laboriosa, assembly GCF_014066325.1. NCBI lineage: Eukaryota > Metazoa > Arthropoda > Insecta > Hymenoptera > Apidae > Apis > Apis laboriosa. The sequence continues at coordinate 3,207,685 of NW_025222365.1, forward strand.
ACTTTAATCTTAATTACAATGTCGAAAATTTTCTCCATGTTAACAAGTATCAAATTTAAACGAATCCTCTCGTTTTGATTATTTTAACGAGGAGGAGGAAGATTAAAAAGAGGAAGATTTTCGTTATTGAAAATCTATTTATTTATTCATCCTTAAATAATAACCGCATTAAATAACGATTGATACCGAAAATTCTTCCTAAAAATCGAATATAAAAGATACGTTTTTCCAAAGGGACTATTCTATCTAGATAAAATATTATTTCTTAATAAATTCTTCCATCTTCCAAGGTTTCGAAACGGATTCAAATAAATACATACATTGACGAAAACTGGTACGAAGATTCCAGAGTTTTTTATTTACGTTGATAATATTCAACGATGGCGCACAATCTTGGTATATATATATATATATATATATATATACACACACACACAGCAAGGAAATGCGGGCATTCTTAGTGACCGGGTATCTCTAACGCCATCAGCCGCGTTAAAATTGCACGGATGCCTACTTTTTTTACCGTGTATGGATCGAGGCTCGCATGGAAGGAGGCGGAAATTTTCGAGAAAGGGAAGGCAAGCTCTAAATTAAGAAAATGATGAGGACGATCGTAATGACGAGGTCGGGAAAGGAAAAGGAAAAAGGAGACGAGAAAAAGGGGGGGAAAAAAAGAAAAAAGAAAGAAAAGATGAGACTGCTCTGATTTATTCCCATCGATCCATTTGTATCTCCGAAAAACGAAAACGAAATGTGTAACGTCAATAAAAGACGCGATATCTCCCATGTGTATTTTTCACGTTCAGATATTATGGGTGGTATCAAGTGGTTGACGGAGAAGGAGCCTCCTAATATCCATCAGCTCCATTCCAGGATAATATCCGAGTGCGTCTGACAGTGCGGCTTAACGCTTGATATATCGAAACATTTCTCGAGGATCTTCCACGCTTTTACCGATTTTTATCCCGCGAAAAAAAAAAAAGAAAAAAGATAAACTAAAAAAGAAAAATTATCGAGATCAATTAATATCTGGAATGTAACCAGCGTTTCCCCGTTTCGTTAAGTCGTCCATTTTGTTAAAGGTTTGAATTGTTCGACTTTAAACGACGTTAAACAAATCGTTTCTCTCCAACTTTTTAACATCTGACGCAAGATGTTTCGAAACTTTTGATTACACGGATAGTTGGTTAATAATCGCCACGTCGATTTTTATTCTCTCGAAAGGAAGGGATGATAGGAGAATGCGTTGCGAGGATGAAAGGATATAAGAATTTAAACTATTATCGAAGGGAAATATAGGCGTTGTTTAGTAAAAACAAGCGAAAAACACGGGGAGAAAGAAAACACAATCGTGCAATTTGCCAATTGGTTCGATACAGGTGATATTAAAATTGCGTGAAAACTGGACTTTGCGCGCGGGGAAAGCAAATAATGCAGTTGTTCCGGTAGAAAAACGGGGAGGGGGGGGGGGAGGTTAATCGATTCAACGAGAGCCGAAATCAATTATCCTTTGTTGGCCAATGTTTATTCTGAGCATTTATATGAAACCTCGTAAACGCGGGAGTATTAGGACTGTCGCGAAACATTATGGAGAAAATATGCGCCTCGTCGCGAGCTAATATTTGAGAGTCACAAATTTCCTCCTCCTCTTGCGGCGGTAATTACACGGTTTTTGTAAGCTGCAGCTTGAATCGATATGTTTCAACGCGTTCGCCGATATAAGCGAAAAAAAGAGGCGAAACGCGTTCGCATAAAACGCGTTGTCGAACGCGTTTTTTACGGCGAGTGAACTTGCCGAGAAGGGGAGGAAAGAATTCGAAAACAATTTATCTCTTCGTCGCGGAATATATTCCTATAGGGGATAAAATCCAGTCCAGAAGTGAATTTTAATAATTGCAGTTTTTAAAATTTATCGCGACACAACGCGATAAAAGTTTGTAATTCCGTGGAAATTATGGGAATTTTCTATCTTTTCTACCGTTTAAAACGTGGAATGAATCAGGCGCATCCGGATTGGAAGAAAGTTTCGGAATGGCAGATGGACAGGAAAAGTTAAAAGCTTTTCGCGCAGATCGCCATCAATCGGGCACTTGTTGCGACTTACGAACCCTGGCGGTCGAACGGAGAACTAGACAGTGAATATATAAACTCGTAATATTCATGGGTGTGAATGACTTTCTTTAACTTTCTCCAACTAGATATGTACGCCTATCTATTTTATTAAATGTACAAGCGAGTAAATATATATTATATATATGTATTATATATATATTATTATATTAGAAAGATATACAAATGTATTCCAAGAAAAAATTTACTAGATATATATATATTTTCTTATCGTTATGAAATAACGCTTCTTTACCAGGGCTATATAAAGAAAAGTATGATTGGAATGGAAGGATTCAAAAAGTTCAGAGGTCAATGACAAAATGAAATTAAGGTGGCTCAATACTGAATTAGGGCGAAATTCGAGGATTTATCAAGGATTAACTCCTGCACGGTACAGCTGCAAGTCTGCCGAGCACCTCTCGTTTCCCAAGTCGAATCCCCACCACCATCGCCATTTCCAGCTCTAAGTCTTCGGAGCAGAGAGGAAGTTTATGTGGGTTAAGTAGAATCATGGTCCGTGCCACGCTCAAAGGATTTAGGAGTAAGGTGTAGTCGGTGCTACAGGATTTAAAAAAAAGAAAAAGAAAAAAAAAAGAAAAGAGGAGAAGAATGTTCCCGCTTGAAGAGCCGTTCCGTTGCTTTCCGTTGCTTCAATTGCCTATTGTGGCAAGGTTAATAACGAGTAATGGTTCAAGCATCGTGTTTAAAAATTCTTTACGTCTCTTTTTTTCTTGTTTTTTTTTTTTTCACCGCTACTTTTAAATCCCCTTAGGAAAGAAATAGGGCGTCGATGAACGTTGGATGGATTTCTTTTTTTTTTTTCTTTTTTTTGTTCAACCGTTCGATCGTTCTTTTCTATCGGCTCGCAACGTCACGCGATCGTGATGCATTAAAATTAATGAACAATGAAAATTTTAAAATCATTTTCTCCCGCGAGAATTCGCAATAAGCTTCTTTGGAAGAATGATGGGCTCGATATTATCGATCGATAAAGATGTAATGTTGCGGGCTGTTGCATTCACGTTAGACGCCACGTTTCTGCAACAAAGCACATCTCTCTGATGCGGATTTACACGACGAATTATTTCGTAGTCCCTCAATTCGATATGCAAATACGGGGAGAGGGAAAATCTGCTTATCGAGGGAGAAAAAACGGGATACGATTGAACACGTTTCTTTACCTCTCAATTTCAATTATTCGAAATGTTCATCGATTTTTTTTTTTTTTTTTTATTATTATAATTACTTCTTCTTCATAAAACAAATTTTCTCATCGATCCTCGACTTCCCCCCCTCCTTCCTCTCTCCAGATAAGATTCTACTTAAGAATCGAAATAGTAATTCAAAAACTATCGACAATCGATCACGAACAAGGCGAGTCCTCTATCTTAATATTAATAAAAATATTTCCTCTATCTTTCAATCCTATAGAACGTAACGAAACACGTAATGAAAACGCTTCTATTTGAACTATTCAAAGATTAGCCTTCCATTTCTCGAAAAGAAGAAGAGAGGAAAGAATAATTGAGTGGAGTTGTACTTCGTAACGCCTGATCCGCGACGATGCGCGTATCGTGATGTATCGTGCGAAAAAAACTTTACTTTCTACCGTTACCTTGTTCATATCCTATTAAAGTTTGAACAAACGATCGAACGAAGGCGAGGGGAGGAGAAGGAGGAGGAGAAAAAAATTTTACTAAAATAATACTATCCAAGGGAAGTTTATCGGGCGCACGCAAATCTCTTCATTGCGTGTTTAATCCGTCCAGAGTTCCCCTCCCTCCTTTACGAAGTTTGACATACCATCGAGCTACGAGCGGAATACAATGTTGCCAAACTTTTAAATAGAAAAGTTTGGGCGGAACGTTGGCCGATTCTTGCGCCTCGGCCGTTATCGCGCCTCGTTAACTCGTAAACGTTAATAACCGACAGGCGTCGTAACTCACAATTAGCTGCGCGTGGTGGAAGCATTGTAGAGTAGAGGGGAGACGCACGGGAGCGTGGCTCTCTCTCGTGGGCAGGCGTTTTTTAAAATTTATCAGATTTTTAACCGAGCGGCAACGCGGAACGGAATGTTTTTCGGTGAATATTATTATTATTATTATTACAGTTCGCGTTAAATTAATAAAATCGTCGAGGTTAGAGATAATCTGTCGCGTTTCTTTTTCCATCTTTCAACCTTTGAATTACGGAATTACGGCTCGATCGAGAATTCGTATCGCGTGGCATAACAAAGCGGGAATCAAGCGTGTAAAATCCGGATTATTGGAAATGTGATTTCACGGTTTTGGGGGAAAGTAAAGTTTTGACATTCGACCTGTAATAATTTCGTAAACGTTCATCGAATTATTCGCGAAAAATTGAAATATCCATATTTGTTCGAAAATTGATCGTCGTTGAACTTTTGTAATTTATACTTTTTTCGAAGAGAAAAAAAAAAAAGATCGAAAATGAATAACCTATCGCGTGGACAGGATTTCTTCTTTTCTTCAAAAAATTTTTTAACGATCGAATCACGAGCAAAGAACAAGTAAGTTCTATACTGATTCGATCCAGAAATTTTCATTTTTCGAAACATCGATGAATTAATTTCAAAGAAATTGCGTAATACGAGGATCGATTTTCCGTACAATTCGTGTGTTAAACGTGTCTTTCGACGATCGCATTTACACAGTTCAGTTTTCTCTCGTGGTTATGAATCATCGATGCTCGAGTAGATACAGCAAGGGTTAACAGTTAACGCGACTTCGACTCGCACTTGACCAATTCACGACTTTAATCCTCTCTCTCTCTCTCTCTCTCTCTCTCTCTCTCTCTCTCTCTTTCTCCGCCATGTCCGTAGTTCCTTCCTCTTCTTACTTGTCGTCCCTTTCCCTTTCCATTTACACATCTTCGAAACTTCGAAACCCCAAAAGCGATTTTCTTTGTCCAATAACACGCGGCAAAGTTGCTCGTACGATTCCGACGGCCATTCTCGCTTTTACAAACCCTGTTCAAACTATTATCGAAGGAAAATTCACGATGGCGGATATGTGGATAGAGATGACACGATTCGTTTTTTAGTTTAATTTGGAGAGCATTGGTTTGTTAATTAATTATTCGAAAATAAAGAATAAATAAATTCGTGATACGATTTGTGTTAGAGAAAAATATTGTTTTGTCAGGTTTTGAAAAATATCTGTGGATATCAATATCCACGAAGATTGATGAAACGAAGAGGTTAAATGTTGAAAAAATGTTTATGAAACCGGAAATATCGTTACAAATGTACACTACTTTCGAATGTATAAAATAAATAACATTTATAGTTTTTAAATTTCAATAGATATTTTGATGCAGATATTATTATTTGCCTTCCTGTGTTTAATTTTTATATTTTCGGACGAATTTTTTTTTTTTTCTTGGTGTAGAGAGATTCAAGGTATAACTTCGGGTCGGGAACAAAAAAATCATGATTTATATGAGAAAGTTAAATAAAACATAATGAAATACGTGGAAACAAAATTATGAGTCGAAATTTTACATTCATAAAATTAGTATTATTAAATTCTATGCCTTACTATTTGGTTTGCCAACTACGCAAGCGTTGCACGTTTCTGAAATTTCAAATTGAATTCGCACTGCGTTTCGCCATCGCGAATAATCTCAGTTGTAATCGAGTTACTTGACTCGTTTATCGAAGGAATAATAACGCGACGATATTAAATGTAATTGGTTTTTTTCTTTTTTTTTTTTTTTTTTTTTTTTTTTTTTTTTTTTTTTTTTTTTTTTTTGTTAAAATATATTATCGGATCTATATCGAAAATGAACGAATGTATAAAAAGTCTGAAATATAATAAATATAAGAAAGCCTTACCTCAAGTCTCCCTTTTGTAAAGAAATTTCTTCGAAAAATAAACGTATCCTCTCCTTTAACCTGTAATCAAATCAAAACGTTTCTCTCAAGCAAACATTTTTTTAAATGGATCGAATTCGATAATTTAATTAAACGAGGGATTAGGAGGGGCAAAAATTCTAGGGGGAGAATGTACAGAGTTGATAAATAAAACCGAGTTTTGAGATTGATAAATGAAAAGAAAATAACGAGAGATAATGAAATTTTCGCGTAAAATGAAATGTTGGAGAAAAACTTTCTTTCTTCTGAAAGAAACAAATAATTGCTTTTGGAAACCTGTATCCGACAAACTTAATAGAATATAATCGAATTAAAGGAAAAGGGTCTGAGGGGCCAGAAGGGGGAGGGAGGGATCCCAGAAGAAATCTAATTATTTTCTACCACTGTTGAAAACAGAAAAATTGCACTTGTAAAACTTTTACTTCGCCGAGATTGATTTCAAAACATTTAAAAAAAAAAAATGAAAATATTCAAAGTCTATTCTTTTTTCTCGAAAAATCGATAGAAAACTTTGAAAACTTTTAAACTACCAAGTTCTTCGACGAAAATTTAAATTCCAATAATAATTACCGTTATTAAAAAAAAAAGTCCTTTATTCCATTTTTCTAATCTTCAACAACGAAGCCTTATTCTTCGCGCCGGTTTAACCAATTGGAAAACAAAATTTCAAGCGTTCGTATCTTCTTTCTCGAGCGAGGCAATCGGCGAGTGTCGCACATCTGTCGACGTCTGTCTTCAACCATAGCCGCGAAGTCATATTTCATATAGATCCGCGTTCAAGAATATTCAGCCGTCTCCAATGTTTCTGACACTTCTTTTCATCCTGTCCACCCTTTACAGAAAATAACCGCGACACAACCGTGGTGTAAACTTTCAGGCACGAAACGCAACGAGGAGCGAAGATGACAAACGAGAAAAGTTACGGCAGCCGGAAAATTTGCGAGACAAAGCGTAATAGAGATACGTTTCAACTAAATATCATTTTGCGAGAGGAATCGTAATCTTTCCGTCATCTCTCGAATTCAAAATAATTATTTTTCACAGTTTCGAGAGAATGTTCACTTTTCTATTCTATTAAGGTGTTCCATAAAGTATTTCTGTCATTAAAAATCATTCTCTCCGTGATAAACGATTCCAATCCGTAAGCGAAATAAAGAGAGATGAATTTGTGTGTATTCGTTTCATATAAAAAAAAAAAAAGAAAGAAAGAAATTTATGAAAAACCTTATAATATAATTAAATAATTTCGGGAATGTCGAGAATATTTAACGTAATTAGATACGAATGAAGAGATTGTTACAAGTTGTTGTGACAAATTAAAACAGAAATAAAAGAAAGAATAACAAAATTGAGACTGATCATCTTTGAAATAATATAGGACAGTCATTTGTATTTTGAATCCGCCGTGAGATTTAGAATCCGCTGTACGATCGAGTTTATCGCCGAATTTATCGCCGCTCCTGAAGTACACTTAAGCGCATACGTGATACATATCCACGTTAACTGCCCGTGGACACTTATTTTCCTTGTCGCTTTACGCGATTTTAAAAGAGGTGTTGCAGAGAGCGTTCCATACGCGTTGGAATTTTGTGAGTGACGCGATTTCGGAGGGGGGAGAAAGATGTCTCTGCGGTGCCCGTTTCTCGAGGCGCATGCGCAAAGAAAGAATCGTGACGCGAAAATAAATTCGCACGATCATCGCACGACGCGTACGATTTTCCAACGAACGATTAACGATTTGGACCAACTTTTCTTTAATCTTTGAGCCCTTGAATTAATAATAATAAGAATAACAACAATGATAATACAACGAGGCTAGATTAATCAATCAGTGGACGAAGCGTCGATAGAGGATACGTTCGGATCAGGTGTTAATTAACTGGCATCTCGATTACAGATAGGAACGGTTAGGTAAATGCGCGGGGGCATTAGATATATGGCGGGAGTGGAGATTGGCCTCAAGATGCATTATATGTGGATTATGTCGGGATCAGTTTGCAGCAAGCTCGATAGTGGGTCAGAGTAGTTACCTTGCCCGGAAGAGGTACGAGCACCGGATGTTCTTTGGGTAGGAGGACGGGTACCGTGGCGAGTAGAAGCGGCCGTATTGCCGTTTTGATTGCGAGCTGACAAACTCGAGGTCGCACATCGTGCCGGGAATCAACACGCCGTCCGTCTCGAACAGTCCTGCAAACAGAAATGGCGCGATCATCTCTCTTTTTTTTTTTTTTTTTTTGAAACAAAATCCATTCACTGTTCTCGTCAGAGTTGATTAAGGGTATATACTTGATCAAGGGAACGGAATTTTCGCGAAGAAGAGATTCTTTCGTTAATTTTTATCGATAGAAACGAAAAGTCGTGCGCGAAAAAATTAAATGGAAGTGAAGAAATGGTTAAAATTTTTTTTCATTTTAAATTTCGTTTCCACGAGGAAATCAAATTCATCCCGCGTATCCGGACAATTTTTTGATTAAATTTTTTTGTACAAATTTAATTTTACATTTATCTTTCTTTTTTTTTTTTCCATATAACTTTCTACCCATTGTTCACCGATGCATTCGATCAATAATTATCAGTCAAGTTTCGCACGAATGGTACGAATTTTTAAACCTTAAATTTATTTATTTTCGAGCTAAAAAAAAAAAAAAAAAGAAAAAGAAGCTTCAATTATACGTCTACCTTATTCTTCTTCCGTCGACAACGAGTAATTTCCAAATATGCGGATAATTTTGTCACCGTGCGATCGTGACGGGAAATTCGCCACGCGTTCCAAACTTTCGCTCGGCAAATCTCGCACGGATTTTCACACGGGGTGGTACATCAGAAATTTCGGCCTTGCCGAAACTCTAGCAGAACCCGTTCGAAACTCGTTTCGACCGAGACTTTCCAATTTCAACGCATTCCCAATTAGGAATGTTTCCATTTCTGATATCGGGATCTGTATTCGATCCCGATGTTCGAAGCCAGAAATTTCGTGTAACCGGATAGAACAACCGTTCCAATTTAATTAATATTGGGATAGGATATGGCGGATTGAAATCGTTCGAGTGTTGGTTGATCTTGTCAAAATTCTTGGCCAGATATTTCTTTCAAATTTTTACGAGCGAGAACAAGGATCCTTTCTCGAATCTCACAAAGGACACAAGATTGCTGGATCGTTTCTTTTTTTTTTTTTTTTTTTTGCAACGAGAGATTTTTCATTTTTACTGGGAAAAGTAAAATCACGAAACCACCAGTCCAGTTGTCCCTCTTAGAGTGCAAACACGGTCGGCCGAGTCGCTATAAGTCGCGAGAAATACTCTTTCCGACTTTATATACGGAATAGCATCGTAAAAAAAAAAAAAAAAATTCTCCAATTATTTTCCAGCTTTTATATTAATATTCGAATATTCAGCGAGCGAGAAGTATATAATGCTCGGTGCTATGCTTCCTCAGAATCTTATAATCTCTTCTTTGTTCCCCGTGGAACAAAGAAGAGGGGCGGGCAGGTTTTAAAAAGTCATCGAGAAAACGGATCGACTTAATTAAGGAACAAAGGAAAAAAGAAAGAAAGAGAGAAAGAACGAAAGAAAGGAAAAAGAAAATATTCCTCTTCGACATTGCTCCAACTTATTTATCATCATCGATTTCACCTGCAGATATATCTCCTATGCTATCCATTCAGCAGCTATATTCCTGTGCTGTGTGTATAATCTCGTCACAATAAGGAAAGGGAAGAGAACAAGATGCTCGTGGCTGCTTATGCCACGGCTCCCTATTACACGACAGACCGCAACTACTTACTTATCTTGACAAATGACGATTATCTGTTGTAGGGACAGTTGAGCGACGTAATCGTGGCCCAACGTAATGACACGTCAACACCTGTAAGTGGTATTACACGATGCGCGCTAGATCTAGAGCAAATGAAAGTTGGAATTACGATCTTATCGAGAGGGAAATAAATTGAGACATTGGGATTTTTTCCACGTAAAATATTCGACCCATCTTTCCCCTCAATCCTTTAAATATTATATAGGTAACAGGTGCACACACCGATGCTCGAAATGATCGACAGCATCCTACGAGAAAAGTTGATAAAGCTTTGGAATATGCATAAATCCTGTTGGAAAAACATTTTAATTGATTGAAATTATCTCGATCGAAATTTCTAAAAATTATCCGAAAAATTATACTTCGTATCGAATATTCGGAAGAATGGATTCTAAGATTTTCCGTCGATTTATCGTACGACGAATTAATTGGTAACATCGTTACGGATATTATTCTTGGCCCGAATACTATCCATCAGAATTTCCAAAGTTGATATAACAGGATTCACGGGACGGGAGAAGTTATATACACTAACAATTAGTCGGGGTAAGGAAAGTTGTCAACCCCCCTCTTCGGTGGAATATTTATGAGTGTACTTGGGTAGGAGGTAAATTGAGCGAAGCATAGCAGTTGTTTACCAACGAAAGGATAAATGACGCGATGGAATGTTTAGATTCTTGCGTAAAAAGTATTTCTTTTAAATTTGTTACATCGTGGATCCGATGGCACACAATTGAAAATCATCAGTTGGAATGTGTGGAATCAATTGTGTATGGATAATTTAAATTAAAGATTCCGATATATAGGACGAAAACCGATGGTACAGCCTTAAATTCTTATCGCTAAAATTAGAAATGCCTGTTATTAAAAATTCTGAAAGGACTTGGAAAGTTGCAGTCTCGCAGTTAAATGACACGACACGATTAAGTGCTCTGTATGCATATTCATGCAGTTGAACATTACCATACGGTGGGTCGAAAGGGCGAGAAAAAGAGAATCCGTGAAACACTTCTTTCGCCAAAGAAAGTGAAAACTCGTTAGCAGGCTGTGTGCGCGGGACAAAGGCGTACATTGGAACGCTTATTTAGAAAAAAAGAGAAAAAAGAAAAGAAAGAAAGAAAATAAACGCGTAATCTTTTCAATATAATATAATCTCTTCAATATAATGTAATCTCGATGTATGCGCACAAATATTTTTTTGTTTCGATTCTTTTAACGAGAAAATTTCAATTTTTTTTTTTTCTTTTTAAATTTAAGCGATTCGAGACAAAACGAGACAAGAAATGTCTATTCTTGCGAGTACAAAGGAACAGGGACAAAAATAGATTATCGTGTATCGTTTTATACGAAGTTGTACAACTTCCGACAACATCGGTGTACTAGCTTCGTCATAATAATATAATTTAATAAAGCCATCTTAAGATAAATGAGTTATACCGACAAAACAAACGAAAACTGAATTGTGCGCATATTCAGTTGATAAAACTAATTAACAAGGTAACTACGCCTTCGTGAAATTGGCTTTATTTTAATTAAAATCCATATCTATTATTAAATTTTGAGAAATACGATATTTTTTTTTATGACAAATAATATATCATTATACGCTTCGTCACTTTGCTCACAATTGTGGAAAAGAAATTGCAAATTTTTCTCATCAAAATCTACTTCGGAAGATAATGGAAACCATGCCATTGAAGTGACTTTTCGATTCGATTCTGATCGTCTCGATCCGTTACTGAAAAGGATTCAAAGTTTTACTCCTTATGGAGATTATGAACCGCGAACCTACCCTATTTCCTCGCGTCTTCCATTGTGTCTAGAATTTGGTAAAGGTTAGCGAGAATGCGAGCGAGAGGCGACAAGGAAGAAACTGGTAAACGACGAAAAATTATTTTTCCTTTGCACGACGATATCTCGAGAACCGAGAGTCGTATCGAGATAAACGAAAAAGTATTTCAAAGAAGAAAGTTCCACGCTTCCAATGATTGTTCACTCGTCGATAAAAATTCATTATCTTGAGAGTTACAGCGGTTCAAAGTTTTTCTAATTTTAATCCGGTTTAATTCTCCCAAGTCTCGCGCTAGATCCTGCCAATCGACAAGAGCTTGTTCAGACGCAATAAAGAAGCGTAGTATGAAATAATAGAGCGAAAAACAAACGTTCGAAAAACAAAGTTGAGCACCGTGAATTTTATTTGGCAATATCGTTAAAGAGCGGTTAAACGCGCAGTTATTATTCGCGCGCGCTAATATTCTACGTTTTCGCAGGCATGTGCATGCTTTTTCTAACGACTACACAGGTCGGAACCCGACACCGTGAAATTTTCAACCGATGAAAATTTCAGTTATCGCATACCCATTCCCAGGCTTTGATGCCCACCACCCCTCTCCTCCCTAACCCTTGAAATTCTAGTTAACTTGTGTGACGGCGACTGTGAACAACCATTTGGGAAACTGTATCGACAAAGCGCTTACTGTTCGTGCGGTTAGTTGCCGGATAAGAATTTCAACTACTTTTTAATTTATAATTTTTCGTTCCAATTCGTTTCGATATTGAGAACGAAGCGGATGAAGAAAGGAAATAATTCAAATTCTTGCTTATGCGATAATGATTAACTCGTCTCTTATGCTTTAAGAACAGAGATTACTCGAAAGAGAAGATTTTTATTTTTGGACTAGTAATCTTTAATACCGAACCTCATTAAACTTTTATACGTAAGAAGCAATTTTCGTAGTTTTTAAGCTACGATATAAATATTGGTCACGATATACCAGCATTCAACGTTTCGATGCTGTTTTGTACGCGTCCTTCCACGTACATTTTAATAAAGCCTCTTACGAAAGCTTCTCATAAATCGGCTTTAAGACATCGTGTACAGCTTTATGCAGGGGGAAACTCTTGATTAAAATTTTCAACATAATTTTACGCTACGTGTAGGAATCTATGAACGCGCGTTTTAAACGTTTATATTGTCGCATAGCCACGAGTTTTTTTTTTTTTTAAATTTTGATATTTATATTTTTCAGAGGATAAAATGTTGTACAAAAGGTTATAGAAATTTTTGTTACGGGTATTTTATGGCGAATGATTTTTCCAATTGATGAAATAGCAAAGTTGAATTTATCAATTTTATGCAGTTTTGTTTCCAAAAGGTTTTCTTTCGCGTCCTTTCATTTTTACCTTCAATTTTGAAGCGAATTGAAAAAAGCTGCGCCATAACTTTTGAACGGTGTTGTACACAAACTCTTAATAGAATCTGTTTATAATTCTCGAGCGCAAAATTTTTATGAAATCCGTAGATGACTTTCTCTTTTTCCATTTAAAAAAAAAAAAAAATTTTTCACTACACTTCGTTTCCTCGAGTGAATGAAATTGGGTAATACGGAAAGAGAGAAACATACTTGAAAATCATAACCAGTTGGCCAGTTGGCGCAAAACGCGTATGTGAAAATTTCCACTCGGCAAAAATTTCTGTTCCTTCTACGCTTCCAACTTTTTCATTTTACATGGCGACGAGAGACTATCGAAAACTCCGATGACAAAGTGAACACGAAACGTGATGTCAAACATTGAAAATCGACAAGAACTTTTCTCCGAATTTGCATATTCCTGCCACTGAAAAAAAAAAAAAAAAGAAAAATAATAAAATAAAATAATTCAAAAAAATGTTTCCGTTCGTTAGACAGAACGTGAAACTCTCAAAGGTGAGAATGTTATATACGAATTTCGAAATCTTCGCCGGATCAAATTTATTATTAACTTGTGGAAAATATTTTTAACCAAATTCAAGAAAAATATGAAAAAAGTAACGTGTTTATACGTGTTTATAATATTATCTCGTTCAACAACTTTCCACTACCTTTTCCAATAAAACTTTTGCCTCAAAGTATTCAATCTTTTTCCCTATTAAGAAAGTTTTATAAATTATCACAAACGTTCGACAAACAGTAGGCCAAAATAGAATTGAACATTCCGAATATTTCTTCCTAATATCCCTCTTACCTGGTTATATCTCAAAGATTATTACAATATTATTACCTATATGATAAAAATTATTATTTTACGGCTTCCGTTCTCGATGCAACGCCCTCGAATCTCTCCAATTTAAGATTAAAATATAAAAAAAACACCATTGAAACGAATGAAAATCCAAAGTCCATCCAAGAAGAAGCGAAATGGGGAAATAGGAATAAAATCACGAAACGTCGCGAAATATCGCACGTATAATACGTTTTCACGATACACGCGGATATTACACGGTACGCGAAATTCAGGTCCCCTGTGGAGGGGAGAGGGGGGAGGGGGCCAGCGGATCTCATCTGAATATTTTACACGCCACCGCAATGCCGGAGGGGGTGTCGTGCATGCCGACCTGTCGATGCATAAAATTTCACGTCGCATCTTCAGACTCATTCTCAAAGAAAATGAGAGTGAGTACTGGCTACCAAAAAAAAAAAAAAAAAAAGAAAAAAACAGAGAAAGAGAGAGACTAGAGACAAGAGAAAGAGGAGAGAGAAAGAATAAAAGGAGGAGAAAGAGGACGGGAAAATAGAAAAGTTAAGGGGGCGAAGGGAAGAATTGAGGAACAAACGGAATGGAGGAGGAGAGGGGGGAGAGAGGAAAGACGCCTCGCAGGGATCATGCGCGCGGTTCAAGGAGTTAAGAAACTTCGCAACGGGATCGAGTTTGAAACGTGTCTCCGAAGGATCGAGCGAGTGTGGCGCTGCGTGCCGCTGCCACATTCTTGCATAATCCTCGCATTCGTTCTAACGGCGAGAGGGGGGGATATCTCCCGTCGAGACGGGGAGGGGAGCTCCGCGTTTATTACAACCCGCGTTCCCCACGTCTCGTCACGCCTTGAGGAGAGCCCCGCGTCAGGGCCTCGGCCCAAGATTTCTCTCGTCCTCCACTCGCATTTTTCACCACCGCGTACTGCTTTCACGATTATTCTCGACGCGAAACGTCAAACTTTCGCCGTCGAAATTGCGAGTGTACTGGAAAAGTGGCAGAGGCTCGAGGCGGAAGAAGCCCTCGAATATTCTTTATTTTCGATTATATAATTTTTAAAATAAATTTAAAAATTTACTCATTTTAAAATAAATTTAAAAATGAGTAAATTTAAAAATTAACAATAGGGGAGGAGAAAATGGGAAAAAATGCGATTGTGTAATGAAAGGGAATGGCTATACGAGGGGGTGAATTTTTTTTCGCCCCTCTGAAGAGAGAATTAAACTAACACGGTATCGCGAGATACGGGGCTAATTAAAACACTTGCGCCCTTAAAATCCAAAAAAGGTGGCTGCCAGTAAAGGGGACTTTCTTCTTTCTTCTACACCGCTATAAAGCCGATACGATCCTTATAAACTGGCACCAAATAATCTTATTTTATTAGGCTACGAAAAAACGAAATATGGAATAACTTTTATCCTGTTTTCAGAAAAAATAAGAGGTGTTTGCCAGTGAATACGTGTTAATCCTATTTGTTTTACGCTCGATTGTGGACCTTTCCTTAAGTAACTTATCGATACAATTAATCCTTCGTAACCATTGTGTATCGTGGTTGTACCTTGCTTCTTGTAAATTGATTTCAACAAGAAGAAAACTTTATATAATTTCTCCGCAAAAAATATTTTACGATTTAAGAGATTAAAATAAATAAGGTATATAAATAAATTTTGCATATAACTGAAAATCAACAAGATTTTCTTATCATGTTACCAAAGGAAATTAAAATTCTCGGTTTTGCTCAAAGGATCGCACAGAATAAAAAAAATACAGGATTAAAATTTTTGCTTCTCTTATTTAAAACTAAAATTGATCTATTTTATTTATTTTCAATTATTTTAACATTGTGTTACAAATTTATTTTAATTTACTTAAAAAAATTTCAATCTTCTTTGTCGTTGCTCCTTTTATATCCAACAAAATATTGTGAAGATGTAGATGTTCGTCGTTTCAAGCTCTCAAAAACTTTCTTTTTTGTTTGCACTTCCTTCTACCGAGTCTTCTTTCCCTTCTTTTGTTCTCAATACGTACAACAAATATAATATTTAATAACCATGAATCTGATCATTGAAATTATTCATTCCGCTTGATTCAATTTCTAACATTTCGAAACATTTCTTCCCTTAAACCCTTGTGTAGCAGTTTCCTCGCTAGCAACCCCTTTTGTATAATTTTCCTATCTCGTAAACAGTCACAGATCGTCCAAGATTATCAGCCAACCAATTTTGAATCTGCTACGAGTAGCATGCGACTGAACGCTGGCATAAAAGGCACATCAAGCGGTTGCAACTAATGCAATGCGGAGGAAGATGCACGAGATAAGAACATTATTTTTTTTAGATTGATGGGCCCTAAACTTTCAACCATCGAGGAGCAAAAGTACCGGTTTTTCAGCCGAGAGGATTGAGGAAAACTCGATAAATTTTTTTTTTTTTAAACGATAAAACTGTCCTTCTCCTCTACGCGGCAAACGAATCGAGGGGGTGCGTCGTTCGTAAATTTATTTTTCGCCCTCCTTCTCGCGAAAATACGTACAACTCCCCAACTCGCGCTTATACAAAGTTCAACTTTCTTCCCCGGAAGAAACCTTGTTTTCTTCCTTCGAGGATCAAGAAGATTTCGTAAGGGTAAGTGTTGGCAACGTTTTCAGGTGAAATTTTTTCGTATAATTCGATTGCAATGACTTTTCCACGACAACACCATTAAACACGCGCAATGGCTGTTCCTTTTTTCGGGATTTCGTCGAAAGTCTCTCGTTCCTTGTTGAGAAATCCATATCCGGTAGTTTCTCGAATTCTCGTAGATCGATGTAATGGGAAATAATAATAATAATAATATTCTCCACGATGCTCTTTTTCTCGAGCATCCATGAAAAGATTGTCTCGTAACGACCGAGCCATTTTTGGGCAGCCCCTTGCACAAGATAGATCGCCCAGTCGAGGTTTCTTCGTTCTATTTTCCAGCGTGAATTGTGGAACATCATAAGCGTCGGATGCTCTTTTATAACCCATTTTTTTCCCTCTATAACTTGTTCGATCGCCATACTTTCCTCTGGACCACACAGCTTCGAGGTCTTCCCCCCTCTGATGATTTCGAGGGGGCGTGTTTTCTCTCTGGAATACAATGGATTAAATTTCAAAATTTTTTTTTACAATACAAATCGAATATAAAAAAAGTCAAATTGTGATTAATTCGACGGAGATATAGAAATAAATTTAGGTATATTCTCCAGTAAAAATTCTCCAGTAAAAATATATAGTAGATAAATTCTTCTTCTGTTTATTTCTATGAATAAATCGTATCTCTATTTTGAAAATATATCTTTTCAAAATATACTCATCGTACGCAACGATGTAACGGGCAAGCAGTCGATAATTATTTGGAAGGGCGCGTATCTCGTCGATTCCCAATTACGTTTAATAGACATTAAATATTTACATTCCGATGAAACATCAGGGAAACGATGAAATACTGCGTAAAAGCAATGAGAGTACCGTACTTACCGTAATGGATTCTCCAAATATAGATCGAAATCGGGGATGAAATCACCGACTCACAATACATCGAAAAATTTTCCATACTCTCTCTCTCTCTCTCTCGAAGAAAAAGTAGGGATCTGTTGGTCGGTCACCGACTGTTGTGGGAATAGAACGAATCTAATTCGTATATAATTTTAAAAGAAACAAGGATACCCAATTTGATCCAGTTATTCTTTAATCAATTTTAACCAACTTTAATATATTTATATATTATTATATTAATATTAATGCGCGAAAATATTCGAACTGTATTTTTTATTTCCACCAAACAATGGGTTTTAATAATCCCCACACGCGCTTATATTATTCTATTATTCAATTATTTTTCGTAAAAGTATCTGTTTCGTATTTTGAGAGTATCTGACTGATAGGTATTATTAACTGAAGTAGCTATTCACTTTCAGGTAATTATTATAATAATTAAGCGACGTTCTTTGATGGTCACCTTCAGTGCAGCGTCCACTTAAGATACTCTCGCACGAGTTTTATTCTCAAATGGATTAATCGATATTTTATCGTCCATATATTATTCTTTCCATCATAGATGCAGTGATAAGACTATTACTGGTAGTAAAGAGAATTTACAATTATCATGTAAGTTTATGTAGCAAGTGTAATAAAACTAGGGGAAACTAGTTTTTTTTTTTTTGGGTTACAGAAACAAAAAGAAATCATTTAAAGCAAAGAAAATGTGCTCTTATAATTATTTATAAATATGTAAGATGCTTTGCAATAGAGTATAATATTTAGAAGCTTATATACTAGAATTTATTATTAAAATGTTCACAAATGATCAAAGAAGGAAATTTTGAAAGAGCAATGAAAGCTATCTTTTCAACTTTCTTAATTCGGATACTTTTATTTATAAAATATATATATATAAAACAAATCTCAGTGATCTTGTACTGGAAGAAATATAGTTAAATAATCTTTTATAACTATTTTAAATTGTTTGAATAAAAAGGCTAAAAGAAATATAATGGAAAAGAAAACTTTAAATTGGTTTCATTAGAAAAAGAAAAAAAACAGTTAAAGTATAAGACAAAAAAAAAAAAGAAATCTAAACGTAAAAACTTTAAAATTATGCTACATAAGATTCAAATAAAATCCACTATAAATTTATCCATAAGAAATATTTTAAAATATATTATTCATATCCCATTTTATTTATTATATTTATAATAAGAAACGATCAAAATAATTAAAAATAATATTATAATTGTATCTTACACTAGATACGCGAAATAATTTTAGTAAATACACTTGATTACGATGCAACAGTGCACTCTAGTGGTGAAACATGGAGAGTGCATATGAGAGTCTCTTATGATATTACGTAGAATTCAATATTTTCGGTTAATAACAATCTATAACAAAAATTTGTTAAATTATTATATATTACTGTCCACATTCTTATCTTATTTATTTCATTTATTAATTTTATATGCAATTTTATTGTTAATATGATAAGAATTTGAAAGATTAAGATTCGTGAAGAATTAAATTAAAAAAATTACATTTGAAACGTCTTTTGCAATCTTCGAGTATTCTCTTAATCTAATACAACAAAATCAGTTCCATTCTTTCTTGATCCTTGTCTAACTTTTGATGCATTACTTCTTGCGGCACAAAAGTTTCTTCAGATTCTGATTGTGCCTACAACACGAGTTTTCTCTGAGAACAAATAACAATGACAGATCGTAGCCAGTAGAAAAATTGTGTATATATAAAGTTCCATCTCGAAAGTCCTTGCGATAAATCCTCGTACAATGTGTGTTGTTCCCAACATCATAGTTTCATCGTAAACTTCAACTGAATAAATTATACTCGACCAGGTATATCCTTAAGTGAAACATAGATTAACAAATTTTATATCTTCTAGTTTCTGTGTTAACGAAAAATCAGCTTGTTCTACGTCAAAATAAAGATAAAATTCATCCATGATATATAATAACCTCAAGAGGAGACGCACATTTTGAAAATTTATCAGTGGTTTCAAAAATTGTCATCTAAAACAACGGATTCTACAATTATCTGCAGGAAGCAGATAACTTGGTAATTAAAAATCTATTTTGAAAACGTAAATTTACTTCTGAAAATATATCAATATTCAATTACGAGTATCCCATTCTATTTGTGTAATATTTTTAACAACAACAAATGAGAAATAAAATGAATAAATTGACAATATTCGTGCAACTATTCGATACTCGAATACGAAACGTGAAATCTAGAAATCACTATATATTGACTTATTAATTATCGAAAGAAATGATGCCGTGTTTATCAAGAAAGTTTCGTAAAAAAAAAAAAAAAAAAAAAAGAAAAAAAGAGAAAGAAAGAGAGAAAGGAAAAAGGATCCACGTTAACCTAACGGAAATTGCACCGCCGGAAGCGGCACGAAAGTGCTTCATAGCTGAGCTGGATGCACGGGAGAAATTACTTTTACTCTGAAACCGAACTGACCTCGCGAAGATCTCAAAATTAAATTTACCCGATTGCTCAACTGAAAATCTTTTCCCCGATATATGCAACGTTCGAATGTCGTCCATCTAATCGATCGAACAAATCCCTCGTAAAGTGCCTTTGTGAAAAAATTACGAGGCAGCAAATTATAGAAAATGTCGGAAATATTCGATTTCTTTTTTGTCATTGGCATCATCGATTTCAAAAGGAATATACAATTTCACGTGTGAAATTCCTATTTGACGGGAGGAACGAGCTTTTGGCGTGTAACCACCAAGCTTTTGATTAAGCTTTTTATTTCACTTTTTCGTTTTAAAGCTTTGTGAGAAATTTCATTTCATTTCACTTATTGCTTTCGATCTGTAATCTTGAGAATCTTCCTTTAATGTATTTGATTAAAATTTTAATAACATTGACATTGCAAAAAAAAAAAAAAAAAAAAAAGAAAAAGAAAAAGAAAAAAAAAATATCGATCCATCAAACATTACTCTCACGATGTGAGTTCATTTCATTCACCAATGCCAATTAACGCAAAACAGATATACAAAACTCTTATTATCAAGTACAACAATAAACGTCACGAAACGTCCTGTTCACGTTAGTTAGGGCTATTGTACTCTGACTTCGGTTCTTTTACACATTTGAATGGCGTGTGGTCAATGCTATTACGTTGAAAACGCTTTGAAACGCTTCCGCTATATAAACAGTTGCATCGCTTGTCTTCCGTCGACAATACTGTCCTTTCTTCACCGTCGGCCATTATAAATTACCTTTGTCTTCCTCGTTAGACTATCGTTTCGCCTTCATCGTGTTAGTTTATCCTACCGTTCCATCTTTCTTACAACTTAACGCATTCTCTATCCTTCTTAAATCTAAAAAAAAAAAAAAAAAAAAAATCTATCAAAGAAAAGAAAATCATCTCTCGAAATCTTTATCTATATCTATACTTTTTTTTTTCTACGATTTAATTTCTTTTCAATAAAAAAAAATAAGACGAATTCTTTTAATTTTTACTTTACGAAAGGTAACGCATCTTTTCCGTAATTTATTACCGCGAGAGAGAATATTATTCCCGACGACGAGCCATCCAAAGAACGCATAAAAAGCTGAGCAACAGTTATGATCTCGAGACACGATTTACATTACACCGAGAATAGTCTTCTGAATGCTATAGTGTATTTTCTAAGTAAATGAAACGTGATACGAAGTTGACTCGAAGGTTATTAGGTCAAGGAAACATTCTCGAAGTTTCTCCTTCATCCACTTTGCAGCACCGTCGCGTCACGTCGGTTTACTCCGCAACATTTCCTACATTTCGAACGTAACCCGATACGTCTACCTACGTTTCACGCATGCGCAATGCGCGTAGCAACGCTATTACGTTTAAACTTACGTTTCGTCGTATTGTTTGTCATATTATAATTTTAAGAGATTCAAATTTATAAAAAATTCGGAAAATTGCATTACACAATATATTTCCATTGAAATTCGTAGGTCGGATACGTTGAAACGTTTAATCTTGTTCGAGTATAATTCGAAATTTTCGCGTGCTTGTAAATCTCATTACGCGTATCATATGTAAGCCGATTACTCGCGATTGAATTAACGATTTGAGACGAACTCTCTCAACGCGTTTGTGTGTATACGTTTAGACAATTAGTGAGAAAAATAAAAAAAATCGTATTTTTCGCATTAACGAGCAAATACGTTCCCTCTGATAAGTAACGAACTTCTATTCAAAGATACGAAAATTACTTTTGAAAGATAAATAGCTGGTTTCCATTTTGGGAAGGAAGAACATATACTTAAGGCGAAAGAGGATTCCATTTGTTACACACAGGGGTGAAAGACAAGCCGCTTAAAAACAAGAGTCTTTATTTGCTTAACAGTGAGCACACAGGTCCAGGTGAAATCGTAAAATCGGTTTACAAACGAGCATAGGTTACGTAGGTGAAATCTCTTCGATTCTCCTTGCTTTAGATTTATTTTACGTTACGTTTAAAAGTACGATCGAAGCTTTACATTTATTTTCCAGGGATGGTAATTCTTTCCTTCCATCCCGATAAAATTAGCAAATTCGTTCATTATGAAGTGGTTCGATAACGATCCTCTCTCATTAATCTTATCCTCATCTTCTTCGATTCTCGTCCTCTTCTCATCGTTGATCAAGCTTCGATTTCGACGAAACGGTATACAAAGGGTAGTTGAGAGAAGTTTGGCTCTCAATTACGTGTCAATAAACAAATTCTTCGCAATTCGTTCGCTCGAACGATCCATCCACGATGATCGAAAAAGAAGAAGAAGATAACATCGCTTCCTTCGAGCTTTGTCAATGTCTATAGCGACAAAAAGGGTTTACAACCTCCTTTACATTCCTCTATTATTGGGAATAAAAGCAAACGTTTCCACTTGACCCAGATTTCTTTCGTGAACGAAAGAGTGATTTTTTTTTTTTTTTTCCCCTCTCTTCTCTTCTCATCTTCTAAGGGAGAAGAAAAAGCGTGGCAATTTTTTCCTCGAAACTCCCTTTCGAATTCAAAGAAGGACACGCGCGACTACTTCATCGAACGACCTTCCATAATGTAATTTTATTAATATCACGAAAGCTATTGTGGAAATTCTCTGCTTTTTTTTTTTTTTTTATTCTTCACCTGCTCCTGCACTCAAACGTAATTTAATTTGATCCTTGCTCGACCAGAGAGATGGAGGAGTTTGTCGTAAGTTCATTGTTCGTTGACACGCGGCCTGAAATATTTTAAATAGCCAACTGGAAATAGCCTCGTGTTTTATGGTGAATTCAATCTAAATTAACATTTTCATTCGAGAATTTTCTTTCAAATATATATATGTATATCCCTTCAACCTCCTCTATTTATCTCTCTCTAATTTCAGACTTTCCCCTCTCCTTTTCTCCTCGTCCACCGGATCTCATTTTAAAGGGCAATGAGAGGGGAGGGGGGCTCGAAGCAGTAGAAGGAAATTGCAACTCAGGGAAACCTTTCTGCTATATATTCCACGTAGCTACGTAGCATCGTCATGGAGATATCGCCCTTCCAACGATTGTTATATAAGTTGCAGACAATTTTGCTTCCACTTCTTTCGTGACCGTCCCCCTCCCCCCCCCCTCGCGCGTGTTCCATTCTTATTCCACCACTTTCTCCTTTTCTTCCACAACAATCGCCCTTGTTATCTCAACGGCTGTTTTATTCGTCGCCCTCCACCCCCCCCCCTCCATTCATCCGTTTTTATTTCAACGCGTTTATAGTGAAAAGTGATCACGGGTCAAGAGAAAATTGCCCTTAACTTATGACATAACCTTTCAAGAGTTTATATATATATATATGTCGTGCTTGTCATAAATCGTGTACATATTTCACGAGTTTTCCGCGTGTATAGAGCTCTGTCGGGGCGACTAATGCACCTTTTGATGGATGCATTGTGCGACCAAAATTCTTTTTCGGTTCTTTGTTGATTTATTTAGTAAGTGAAATGGAAAAAGAAAAAACAAAAGGATTTAAATGTTGTTGAGATTGCGATTTTTTTTTTTTTTTTATATACGCGCGATTTCGTTTAGAAAATTATTGTCTTGTTATTGTTATTATTATTCGCTCGAGCGAGTTTTTTTATTTACGAAAATTTCAAAATGTCACGCGTGAAACGATTATATTTAATATTTTATATATGTACAGGTTTTTTTACATACAATTTCATATTTGTTATATCGTGTTGTGCAAAAGGATTTTTAAATCAGTTTTTACTTAACGCGTTAACAAAATTGACGCAATTTATAAATTTTACGCACGAATTTTGTTTTGTTTTTTTTTTTTTTCGTTCTGAATAAAAATGTAAACAGAGTAAAATTTTATATATGAAATTTAATTAATGAAATATAACAAATTGTTTCCCATTTCTTATATTTGTATATTTATGTAAAGTCTTGTTCAAATTATCTCTTTTTTTCTTTTTCTTCCTTTCTTTTAAATTTAAATTCTTTTCGAACGAATTATGATTTCCTTTTTTTTTTATCTCACCGACGTGTATAACGGGGAGAAATTAAGGCAAATGTGTGTGGCAGTGAAATTAAAGGATCACGAAAATTTTCGTTGGAAAATTGAAAAACTATTTGTCTAACGTCAACTGCATACTTTTCATTTAAAGTGTATAATGAAAAGTATAAACTAAAAATTTCTAAATTAACTTTTCAGTAATCTTTATAACAAGGGGAGGAGGAGGGAGGGAAGGGGGAGGAAAGCTCGCTTTTTCTATTTAAAAATTATGAAAAAAAATTTGTTTCGAGCCACGAAAGCTCCCAAGTCCTTTATTTCAAGGGAATTTCATGGAAAAATGGAATATCTCGCGTAATTGAACAGTAAGTAATGAAAAAGAAAGTTGTTCCAGTCGTGCAATTTCCAAATGTCACGAGAGGCAAGGCAGGAATGGCAATGCTAATCAACGTGAATGAACATCCGGCCACAATTACAGGATTAAACTGAACGTCAAATTTACAATAACCACGGTTAAACTATAGTGAGTATCAACAATTTCCTCCAATTCCTCTTCCAATTCTATTGCATTTATTCCCTGTTCTTTCATTTCAGAACGGCTATCTGGAACGAAAATCTACATCATACAAATGTACCAGGTATGCCATGTAACTTTATTATCTGTACATCTCGCTTGTTTGTGGAAATATTAAAAAATGTTTCGAACAAAAGTTAAATGGTTTTAAGAGGGGCATAATACGGTATAATTACTTTTTTTCTTAGACGGATGCGTAGAGGCATAATGCGAAGGTCAATTTTATTTTTTTAAAAAGAATCATATATTTTTTGATGCATACGTAGATATATTATATAATTCCATCTTCATGCATTAAAAAATACGTAATTTCTTTTAAAACAACAAAGTTGACCTCTACAAATCCTTTATGCGTTAACCTAGGAAAAAATGAATTAAATCAGAATATAGTCTGCTTGAAATCATTCAACTTTTATTCGAAACATTTTTTAATATTACGAGAAAAATAAACGAGATATTTACAGATATAAAGTTATATGAGACACCCAGTATATTTCCGTATCCTGTAGAATTAAAAAATGTACTACTGTATTGCTGTAGCAGTTCAGGTAAGTATACAAAAGGTAAGTAATTCTAGAATTAAGAAAACTGTTGAAAAAAACAATTAAAAAACAAGAAAAAGAGTAGCTGTAACAGGTAAGAATTTTAAGGTATGTATACAAAATTTTACATAAATAATTGTTTTTCGAAATATTCAAAAAAATTAACGTGCCACTTCCTGTCCAATTATATTCTCCTAATACAATTCGCCAAAATTTCGTTCGTTCAAGAATTTCGAAAATTCCAGGAATTTGACGTCATTTCCAAGAACCGGCAAAATTCTTGGAAAAATTTCTCGAACGACCTCCTATCAACTCATGTTCTCCTAATACAAAGTCGAAATTTTAGACAAAATTTCGTTCGTTCAAGAATTTCGAAAATTCCAGGAATTTGACGTCATTTCCAAGAAATGGCAAAATTCCTCGAACAACCTCCTATCAACTCATGTTCTCCTAATACAAAGTCGAAATATTAGACAAAATTTCGTTCGTTCAAGAATTTTAAAAATTCCAGGAATTTGACGTCATTTCCAAGAAATGGTAAAATTCTTGGAAAAATTTTTCGAACGATCTCCTACCAACTCATGTTCTCCTAATACAAAGTCGAAATTTTAGACAAAATTTCGTTCGTTCAAGAATTTCGAAAATTCCAGGAATTTGACGTCATTTCCAAGAAATGGCAAAATTCTTGGAAAAATTTCTCGAACGACCTCCTACCAACTTATGTTCTCCTAATACAAAGTCGAATTTTAGACAAAATTTCGTTCGTTCAAGAATTTTAAAAATTCCAGGAATTTGACGTCATTTCCAAGAACCGGCAAAATTCTTGGAAAAATTTCTCGAACGACCTCCTATCAACTTATGTTCTCCTAATACAAAGTCGAAATTTTAGACAAAATTTCGTTCGTTCAAAAATTTCGAAAATTCCAGGAATTTGACGTCATTTCCAAGAAATGGCAAAATTCCTCGAACAACCTC
>NW_025222365.1:3233844-3258116 GCF_014066325.1 Apis laboriosa
TCCAGGAATTTGACGTCATTTCCAAGAACTGGCAAAATTCTTGGAAAAATTTTTCGAACGACCTCCTATCAACTCATGTTCTCCTAATACAAAGTCGAAATTTTAGACAAAATTTCGTTCGTTCAAGAATTTCGAAAATTCCAGGAATTTGACGTCATTTCCAAGAAATGGCAAAATTACTCGAACAACCTCCTACCAATTCATGTTCTCCTAATACAAAGTCGAAATTTTAGACAAAATTTCGTTCGTTCAAGAATTTCGAAAATTCCAGGAATTTGACGTCATTTCCAAGAACTGGCAAAATTCTTGGAAAAATTTCTCGAACTACCTCCTATCAACTCATGTTCTCCTAATACAAAGTCGAAATTTTAGACAAAATTTCGTTCGTTCAAGAATTTTAAAAATTCCAGAAATTTGACGTCATTTCCAAGAACTGGCAAAATTCCTGGAAAAATTTCTCGAACGAGCTCCTATCAACTTATGTTCTCCTAATACAAACTTGAAATTTCGAACTTGTCAAATTTTCGACTTTGTAACAGGAGAATATAATCCGACAAGAGGTATATTTTCCAAATTTTTATATTAAAAGAACACAATGTTTTGAGAATTTATACTTACCTATACTTACCTATACTTACCTTTATACTTACCTTTTATTTCCGCCATATTATCAGGAATTAATCATTTTTTATACATTTTACTTAATTCTAAGTATAAGGTGTCTCACTTTTATCATTTGAAATATCTCGTTTATTTTCCGTAATATTAAAAAATATTTCGGATAAAAATTGAATGGTTTCGAAAGGACTGTATTTCGATGTTATTAATTTCTTTTTAAATAAATGCATGAAAAAGTTATGAAGATCGATATTATTTTTTTAAATGGAATTATGTATTTTTTAATACACGAATGAATGTAACTTGTTATCCTCTATAAAAAAGTATTAAACCATATATGTCAAGAACTTATTGATTTAGAAGATAATTAAGTATAATTAAATATCTTCTAAACTAACAGTTTCTCGCTACAAGTGATACAGTACTTTTTTATAGAGAATTACATGACACATTTATTTATGTATTAAAAACCATATGATTTCATTGAAAAAAATTACATCGATTTCTATAAATCCTTTACGCATACATCTAGGAAAAAATTAATAACATCGAAGTACAGTCCTCTTAAAATCATTCAACTTTCGTTCGAAACATTTTTCAACATCTCAACAAACAAGCGAGACATACCAAATGATAACGTGGCATACTTACCTAAAATACTTACCCGATATAGAAACCACTCGTCGTATCGAATTACTTATCCTCCTCCTCCTTTCCATAAAATCACCTCACCACGTAAATATAAATCCATAGATAACTCTCTCAATTATTGGTAATAACTGTATCTCGCGTAAAAATGGCCAAGTAATTTCTATCCTTCCATCTAAATCTAAAAAAAGAAAAATTTCTGTTCTAATTCGAGCTTGAAACTTGAAACGAGAGAAGAAAAAAAAAAAAAAAGAAAAAGAAACGTAGAATTTTACAAAGGAGTGGTGCCACCTCTGTCTGCCACCGTTCTACTACTCGCGTAACCGTTTTGAAGACGTACGCCCCTGAAGGTGTAACGTGGCAAAATAAAGAAAAAGACGAGCGACGAAGGCGACGAAAAGAGAGAGAGGCGAACAGGCCTTCGGCTTTCACGGCCGTTGGCCATAAAACGCAGCCCCCTCTTCCCGCTGAAGCCGGCTTACGCGGAGCCCATTTAAGCTCGAGAACCCGGCCAACGTATAAAAGTCGTGCGTTAAGCGGCGAAATTAATTTCTCCGCTGGCGCGCGAGTGTTTTTTCAGCGGCGAGACGCCGGCGGAGGCACCGGCCCTTTGTCTCCCGTGGAAAACTTTCAGCTTTCCATTTTATAATTGTGGCGCGGCTGCCCAAAGTTGCACCGCCGCCGGAGACATCGCGGAATACACAGCCACACCCGGCGAAACTTGAAAACCGCGCAATTTTAAGCGAAAACCACCCGCGGTATACAAAGTGTCCTCGTAATTATCTGCAATTTATGCTAACCTCCTTCCTGGGGCTGGGACGAGGCGCCTCGTTATAAAACGTATATCTTAAAACTTGCATCACTTTCACCGATTGTTAACACCGTTTCGTTTCTTCCCGCTCGATCGATACGGTGTTCAACTGCTTTATCGATCGATGAAAAGCGACCATAATAATTTTTGCAATTACAAAGTCTTGGATCTATCTATACAATATATTCGAAATTTTTTTTTATTTTTTTCCTATTCTTCTAGTAAATCGTCCGTATTTTATTCTCGGTTAACCCTCTTTCCACGGACAATGGGGAAATTTTAAAAAAAAAAAAAAAAAAAAAGAAAGAAAAAAAATAATACAACTCGCAAAGGGAACAATGCAAAATCCAATAATGCTTGGCGATTCGAGAAGAGAAAGCTCGGGACATTGTATTATTATTTTTGTGGTAGTGGTGACCGCAGCTTTATTCATTTCCTCCTTTTTTTTCTCCCCCTCTTTTCCTCCTCCTCTCTTCCCAGTTTGAAGATTTGACTTTTTATAAAATCTGCATTGAAATCTGACAACTAGAGCCAACCAGATATTCAGATGCTTCGTTCGGTCACTCTTGTGTAATTGTTTAAGAGGGAGAGAAAAAAAAGAGAGGGCCAACTACGCAAAGAAATGAAAATAAAATAAAATGGCGGTTTAGCATAAGACTCTCATTTTTGTACGTGTAAAACAGCGAACTGAGAATAAGAATCGGAAAGAAAGAAAGGAGACGAGAAATTAATTATTAATACTAATCGAAGAGGAAAAGTGTGGACGCTTTAATAGCTTTTCGTATTTTCGTTCAATTAGAAACATTTTTCCTTTTAGTGAGAAGCGGAAATACGAAATTTCGATCAAATTAAAATAATAAATTTTTACGAAATTCGCGACATTCTATATCCTTATAATATAAAACAACCTTTTTCAAAACTTTTACACGAATAACGAAAAGCTCATTCAATTGACTATTAAAAATTCTCAACTTTTACTCTTCCGCGATCGATTGAAACGAATGATGATATTTTTATATTTCCAAAAAGAAAAAAAAAAAAAAGAAAGAAAGTGATAATACAATTTCTTCGACAAATTTCAACCGACGAGTTGCGATTAGAAGCAAAATAAAAAAAAGAAAGGAAAAGCGATTAAAAATGGTTGATGGTAAACTGAGAAAAAATTAGAAAACTGAACAACGGGATATCGAAGATGGGTGTTAAAATTCGACTCGTGTAAGCGACTCACGAGTTCCATTTGGATGATGGAACCTGGATACCGGGGAGCCGGTGAGCCGATCGGAGAAAAATGTTAGGCGCGTTCGGTAGCCGTGAAACATGGCGAAGTTGGCCGATACGGTAAGAAAAGAGAGGGGGAAAATCGCGGTGGTAAGGAGTCAAAGGATCACGTGGCTTGGCCACGTGACCGGAATCCGAGACGAGAGCCGGCATAGAGCGGCGAGATCCATCGATTTTAAAGTCGTTTACGAATTGGCTAACGTGGAAAGGCGGAATTCGAAACCTTTTGGAAATCTTTGACGGTACGTATCCTTTCGATGGAAAAGATTTTTTCTTCTTTTTTTCTCCTATTCGAGCGGAGAATCGTCCGCTCCTTCACTTACGTATTTTACCAGCAATATACAAATGAAATAAAGTCGAGTTTGCCCCATTAATTCCGTGTTCAAATGGTTGATTAAGGCAAATTATCGTCCATTTCGGGAAGAATAATAAATTTGGACGATTAACACCTCGAACGGTTCAATTTTCCCGCGAATATTTTAGAAGAAGGGAGATTTAAATTTTCATTTTCACAGGGACAAATGGAAACGAAAATTGGAATTCGAAATTTTCTCATCCAAAACCTTTCGTAAATGAACCTTCTTTTTCGTAAGGATCCCTTTCACCTACGATTTAACGAAGAAAATTTGTCGAAACGGATCAAGAGAGAAAGTTACCCTCCGTGTTATCGAATTAATACTCGAGCAAAGGATAAACGATTCGACAATACCGATCGCGAGGAGCAAAAAAATTAGCAAAAGTAAAGTCTCGACCCTTGGAAACAAGTTGAAAAAATTACGACTCCTTCCATTCGACTCGTTCGAATAATTTCGAATTTTACCTGTATCTCAAGCAGCCTTCCGAGACCCCTCTTCTTTCTAAGAGAGATAAAGATAGAGAGGGAGGGAAAGGGGGGTCGCGAGTTATCTGAATATTTGAAAGAGAGGGAGGAGGTCAGAACTCAAAAAGGGTTGGGAAATAACGAATATAAATCGACGTGAATGGGGAGAACGAGTGGCCACTGAAAGCAACGGCCATAGGGAGGGGGAAAAGCGGTATCTGAAGAATGGTAAGTGGACCCATTGGGGGGGGAGGGGAGAAGGATATCGGGATAGGGAGGAAGGCGTAATGGCCGGATTTATTTTGGATCTTTACGATCCTGGTCGGGCATGAGGCGCTTAAAATAACCACCCCCTCCCCAACTTCGTGCCTACTTTATTCCAACTAGCTGTTGGAAATTCACGACAGACCACCACCTACCCTCGACGACGAGGAGGGATCGGTCCTCGAAGCGGCTCACCTCGAACGTGTGAAAGGGGAGGGGAGGGGAGGGGGATCAAGTCCTCGGCTGAATTTGAATGCATTACCAGAAGGGAATACATTATCACCGATCCGAGGAGGCGGAGGGGTCGATCCATTTCTTTCCCCCCCCCCCTCGATATTATTATTTATTTATTTATTTATTTATGGCTGTCCTCGTGAACACGCCTTTTCGTGGAGCATTTCTACTTTCGAGAGCGCTTTCATCCCCGACATGTAACTACCGTACGACCTGGAACCATCCTATATTCGATCGAGCTCGATGATTTATGGACGATAGATGATAGAAATCGTCGGTGAACACTCGAGTCGTTTACTTGCCACTTGGATGGACGCCGTACGTACGTTTTATCTCGACGAATAAATATGACTGATATAACGAGAACGAAGTTGTATTATAATAGGGAAGGGGGGGAGTATTAGCTCGGTTAGCAGCATGAAATTTCATACTGCGTGGTCAAGGATAGGAGAGTTTCGAAACGGGTTATCCTAATTCGTGGGAACAAGCTTGGTTGGAAGGTTGTTAATGCTCTTAACTTGAGGCAAGTGTAAAGTGTTGTAATTTTAAAAAAGGGATCGTATTTTTAATTTCTTAAATTTGAGGGACGATTAATCATCTCACCGTGACGCAATTCGTGGTCTTATTTTCTTCTGGACGAGAAGCGAGTCGGTCGTCCTTTCAGTTCAGTAATCGTTCGTGTAAGAGAGAAAGCCAGTGTACAGGCGCATAAATAATTGCGCGAAAGTTGGAAATTGATTACGGCAACTCGAAGAAAAGCATCGATGATGATTGTAATTTGCATTGTTTAAAACTCGTTGGTTAACTCAGGGGCCGTTCATCGGCGTTCGTTCAACGAAACGATCCCCCCATGGCCCGTTCATATCTTCGAGTAGAGCGCTCCGCGAATAGAATTAATTTCCTCTTAAAATTATTGGAGCGGCGGGCGAAAGTTTATGGGGCGTCGTAACGGATAACGTTATCGTTCTCTCTATACGTACAAATATACGCGAAAAATATGGAAATAAGCCGATCGACACGCAGACGGAATTTAACTGTGGATGGAAAAAAAGAAGAAAAAAGAACGTTTCAAGAAATTTTATCGCGAAAATTAAAATATTCGATCCAACGATCGTACAAATTCTCTTGAAAAATCTGGGAAAATGTGTGGGAATAAGACGATCCACACGCGCGGAGTTTAACTGTCGATGGAAAAAAAANAAAAAAAAAAAAAAAAAAAAAAACGTTTTCGAGAAATTTTATCGTGAAATTAAAATATCCGATCGATCGTACAACATCTGTTCGATCCGTGGAGATATAAAAATATTTTACGAACAGTTTTGATTAATCTGTTAACGATACCCGCGTTTTTTTTTTTTTTTTTTTATCGAACGAATACTAGTTATTTTTGTGTCTCGCGAGTTCACTAGAATCTAGTTATTATCCACGAAATTCCGGTTCGATCGAATATTCGATACATTGTGCGAGAAGTCAAAGCTTCTGCAATTATACTGGTATTTTGTTAGGGAAATTGCGACTTGTTGCAATTGTTTGCATTGCGGATAGAATTCCGCGAAGGACGTGCACTGTCGAAAAACAATCGTTTTTTTAATGTGACAGAATTTCAACGGGATTTATTTAAAAATCGTTTTACGCATAAGATATCGTATTTATATTATGCCCCTTTCTATAATTATTTCTATAATTCTTTCTATAATTATTATATATTCTATATATATATATTCTATATATTCTATATATTCTATAATTAATTCTTTATAATTATTTTTTTCTCCTCACTGTTGGTCAACGAGATCGAGACGAAAAGTGCGATTCAAAATTTCCTAAGGTATTATTACCTTATACAGAAACATTCACTGACCTACGGCCAGATGATAGATGCCGCCCGAATCGATGCATTTCTTGCACGGATCGAGCTACAGGCGGAGAGAAAGAAATAGGTCGCTCACACTTTCTCAGAATTTCAATCGACGATCAATCCATCTGCTCCGTTTTTTCTCAAACAACGTTTCAAAGATTTTCCTTTCCCTCGAACCGGTTCAAGTTAAAAAAAAAAAAAAAAAAAAAAAAAAAAAAAANAAATTACAAAACTCGAGAAGATAATCGAAACACGATCGAGCATTCTCGAAATGGGTCGAGATTTTTCATCGCATCACGTTTCGAACACGTATAACCAATTTGAACGCAACACTTTGTCGATGCTAAAATTGTTTCAGACGCGCACGTGTCGTACAAGCGACCATCGTTTCGCATCAATCGTGAGGTAAATGCAACCCAACAATCGAATAGAATACCAGTTGCAACAACACATCGACGCGTCATCCGTTAACCTCAATTTATCCCAAACTTTCGATCGACAAAACTCTCCCCTTTTCTCTTTCTTTTTTTCTTTTTTCTTTTCCATCTAATTATTCCAGAAAAGAAAATAATTGAATAAGCAAACAATCGAAATAAAGAATCCATCTTCGATATCGACCATCTCTATTTCCGTGGCTGATCTGATTTCGACGAGATTCGATTATTACACACATACGTGCTCGAAGAGGAAGAGGCCAAGGCTATTTTGATCTTTCGCGTCGATAAATGGGAGAGTGAACGAAGGGGAACTGTACGCAGGCAAACCGATCGAACGCGTCTTGAGAGGGAGGGGGAAGCTCGGTGACGGAGTTTCGTTGTGCGTCGCGCGCATCCTGCTCGCAACATCGAGGGAGGGGGAAAGAAAGTCGTGGACTCGGCTCGATCCGGGACTCGTCGAATTACTGCTTGGAACGAGCGTAATCCGTGCCAATGGACTTCCTTTTCCATTTTATCGTCCCCGCTTTGAACCCGCGTTCGTACCTGTTAGGAAAAGACAGGGGATGGGGAGTCTTGAGAAATTCGTCTTACCACCTCGTATTCTTTTTTTTCTTCTTCTTTTTCTCTCCTTTTCTATCCTACGGGTTTGCTTTATTTAACCGCGTATCTCTCGGATTTCCCTTTCTTCTTTTTCTTCTTCTTTTTTCTTTTTTCGTTTCGAAGAAGAAGAGAAGGAAAAACTTCTGAAGAGCGTATCCTGATCTCTCTGATAAATCTACATATACACATACACGTATCTATGAGTTTCTTCTTTCGTTTGTAGAGTAGAATCACGGAATGGAATGGCGGAAAGGTTTATTTTTTTATTTCACTGTTTTCTTTTCTTCTCTCTCTCTCTCTCTCTCTCTCTCCACATCAACCTCGCGTTTCACGAAACGCAAGTTTCCCCCTCCCCGAAATTTTTATCCATCGATCACCACTCAAACTCGATCGTACATTCTTTTTTCCTTTTCGTTCTTTTCTTTTCTTTTTGTTTCGCCCGAAAATTCATGAATTTTCCACGAATCAACGTATTGTCAAAGCGGTGGGGGCCGCTTTGTTGTCTTAAGGACTCGGCGGAGTTCGTTAGGAAACGGGTACATTGCGTTAGCAATTCAGCTTGGAGTGAACACGGACGACGCGGTATTTGCGCACATATAATTATTCAAATTCGCGTGTAATGAAATTTGGAAGTGGGATGTTACGTGGCGCATATTTGTCCGCTGGAATACGGTTAACAGGGAATTTAATTCGACGAAAAGAATCAACTTATCCACCGCCTTTATCCAACGGTGGAACGTTTCTCGCGATGGAAATTAATTATTATTAACCCTTTGCACTCCAGATGCGGCCTCGCTCGGTCGAACCAGCAACTCCAGACTCGGTGCAATTTCTTACGGCTAATTTATAATAATTTCATAGGCATAAAACTCTTGTATTTTAATATTTTATGTATATCTTTACGGAATAAAATTTATTGAATATTAGAATCTATATTCTGTATATTGTTGTCGTTTTGTGGGATATTTTATGAAGCACATATCAAGATGCATCCTCGATTTGTCAGGGCAAGTAGAGCAATAGTATTTTTCCTTCTAACTTTTTTATCTAACTTATTTATTTATATTTTATAAGTATTTGTTTCGTGCATTATTTAATTAATAAGTTCATCGATAAAAAATAATTTAAAAAATCTAATGGTTCATTCATATTCGAAGATACTTGCGGTCCTACAAATTTTTCACAAATTGTGTTCTTCGAGATACATTTTCCAATTCGTGTTATTGGAATTTTCGATATCTTCACTCGAACTATTGCTTTCACATTCAATATCTTTTTTATTCTTGTTTTTCTTACACCTTTTATTTCATCTCTCGTGCTCGTCATTGCTTTCTCTATCGTATTAATTTCTTTACGAATAAAAGTAATTTTTAAAATAAAAGAGGAATTTTTAAAATAAAAATGGAAAAATGTCGGTTGGGAAAAGATCATTGAAATTACTCATATTTTGATCATCTCTATCATTACTTTCTCTATAGTTAATTTCTTTACGAATAAAAGTAATTTTGTCATTCGATAACAACGAAAGGAGAAGAATTTCTTCACGAGGAATTTTTAAAATAAAAATGGAAAAATGTCGGTTGGGAAAAGATCATTGAAATTGCTCATATTTTGATCATCTTTATGCTCTCTATCGTTAATTTCTTTATAAAAATAGAAATAATTTTGTCATTCGATAATAACGAAAGGAGAAGAATTTCTTCACGAGGAATTTTTAAAATAAAAATGGAAAAATGTCAGTTGGGAAAAAATCATTGAAATTGCTCATATTTTGATCATCTTTATGCTCGTCATTACTTTCTCTATCATTAATTTCTTTATAAAATAAAAGTAATTTTGTCATTCGATAACAACAAAAGGAGAAGAATTTCTTCACGAGGAATTTTTAAAATAAAAATGGAAAAATATCGGTTGAGAAAAGATCATTGAAATTGCTCGTATTTTGATCATCTCTCGTGCTCGTCATTGCTTTCTCTATCGTTAATTTCTTTACGAATAAAAGTAATTTTTAAAATAAAAGAGGAATTTTTAAAATAAAAATGGAAAAATGTTGGTTGGGAAAAGACCATTGAAATTACTCATATTTTGATCATCTTTATCGTCATTACTTTCTCTATCGTTAATTTCTTTATAAAATAGAAGTAATTTTGTCATTCGATAATAACGAAAGGAGAAGAATTTCTTCACGAGGAATTTTTAAAATAAAAATGGAAAAATGTCGGTTGGCAAAAAGATCATTGAAATTGCTCGTATTTTGATCGAGCAAAGATTCGGCAGATATATTGTTTTCCTTTTCGACCGACAAAAACGGCAATTTCCCTTTGGTTCGTACTAATATTTGGATATTTATATTTCATAATATCGCACGATATTTCAACGTTCCGATCGCTTTTTGGTTGTAGAAAATTAAATATTTAAAGGTAACAAATTGCATGCATAAATACAATGAAACGGTGCCGTTTATCGGATGTTTTGACTTCAATTAGAGGGATATTATTCATCCCGTTCGTTATACAGCACGTCCAACGCACCTGCTATATAAGTCGTGGAGACGTGATATAAACTGTGATGGAAAAAAAAAAAAAAAAAAAAAGAAAAAAAGAAATAAAACGATCATTAACCAGATGGAACGAATATCGTATTCGATCGATACGCAAGGACAATAATTTCAATTTTGCTCTTCGTAATAATAATTCTTCATAATAAAAAAAAAAAAAAAAAAATTAATTCTTCCCCCTCTCCATCGATCGAGATTAAAGGAACGAGTTATCCGTTCCTCGAATCGAATTTTCGAATCGGGCGAAATATTTGACGCGGATGCAAATTCAAATTGAAATTATGCGCTGCAGAGGAGGTCAATATTCCGTGGAAGTAGCGGCGTATGTGGGATTCGTGCGTGTGGGAGAAACAGATTGTTGGGATTGAAAAATAATAATTGAATTTTCCGCCGACTCGCGTGAGAACCGTTTTAAATCGGTTTTTTCTAGCCAGGGAAAGGGCAGATTCGATGATCTGCGGATGTGTCGTTATATTGTTGCCAAATCGAAGAATAATTCTCCTAATTCTCCTTTCTTTTATTTCGAAATAAAATTCTGTGTCTCTCTCTCTCTCTCTGTCTTTCTATGGCGAAGAAAAAAATCGTAGGGAACGAGTTGGAGTATTTTCGCATTTTGAATTCGCTCATATTTCCTTTAATCAAGGAAATCGAATTAAGGTATCAGTAAAATTTGATTTAAACATTGGTTGAACGAAGCAAGGATCGAGTTTTATGAAACTTGTTGTTGTTTTATTGAAATTTATTTCTGGGAAAAATTTTTGTTTCTTTTTTTTTTTTTTCTTCCCCCCGTTTCTAAAAGATAAAAGATAAACGAGTTAAAAAGCATAGACTTACTTAAAGCTTTTGAAAAACTGCGAGCGAGTTAGCCCATCACGGGATTCACTTTTTAAATTGCAAAATAGCGCGGGATTGAGCGTGGAGATAGAAGGGAGCACTTGAAAATGCACAGCCGAGGGTGTAAGCAGTCTACCTAACGAAATTTTAGAGCTAATTATAAATGGATTTAAATTTAGATTTTTTTCATATTCTAAATCGCCCCCCTTCTCCCTTCTCTTTCTTTTCTCTTTATTAGAAATTTTTTTTAGAGTCGAAAGAGAATTTCCAAAGAAGAGATAAAATAAATCAGTAAAAAAAATTAGTATCGATCGAAGTTGGATGAAATTGTTTTTCATATTTTAAATAGCTCCCCTTCTTCCTTCTCTTTCTTTTCTCTTTATTAGAAATTTGTTTAGAGTCGAAAGAGAATTTTCAAAGAAGAAATAAAATCAGTAAAAAGAATTAGTATTGAAGTTGGATGAAATTATTTTTCATATTCCAAATCGCTCCCCTTCTTCCTTCTCTTTCTTTTCTCTTTCTTTTCTCTTTATTAGAACCGAAAGAGAATTTCCAAAGAAGAAATAAAATAAATTAGTAAATAAAATAAAAAAGAATTAGTACCGATCGAAATTGGATGAAATTGTTTTTCATATTCTAAATCGCTTCCCTTCTCTTTCTTTTCTCTTTATTAGAGTCGAAAGAGAATTTCCAAAGAAGAGATAAAATAAATCAGTAAAAAGAATTAGTAGTTTTTCATATTCTAAATCGCTTCCCTTCCTTTTCTTTTCTCTTTATTAGAGCCGAAAGAGAATTTCCAAAGAAGAGATAAAATAAATCAGTAAAAAGAATTAGTACCGATCGAAGTTGGATGAAATTATTTTTCATATTCCAAATCACTTCTCTTCTTCCTTCTCTTTCTTTTCTCTTTATTAGAGCCGAAAGAAAATTTCTAAAGAAAAAATAAAATAAATCAGTAAAAAGAATTAGTACCGATCGAAGTTGGATGAAATTGTTTTTCATATTCTAAATCGCTCCTCTTCTTTCTTTTCTCTTTATTAGAAATTTTTTTAGAGTCGAAAGAGAATTTCCAAAGAAGAAATAAAATCAGTAAAAAGAATTAGTATTGAAGTTGGATGAAAATATTTTTCATATTCCAAATCACTTCTCTTCTTCCTTCTCTTTCTTTTCTCTTTATTAGAAATTTGTTTAGAGCCGAAAGAGAATTTCCAAAGAAGAGATAAAATAAATCAGTAAAAAGAATTAGTACCGAAATTGGATGAAATTGTTTGAACCGATTTATAGAAATTGGGTAACATACCGTTAATTGATTGGAAAAGTCAGCCAGCCAGGCCGCTTGATTAGGCCACGCGCGGCAATGATTTATGATACAGGCCCGATTCCGATTTAATAATGCCGGTAACAGGTTCATTAATTAACCTTTGACGAAGGTTGGATCGATCGGGTGGTCCTGTATTCAGATACATTTTGAAATATTTTTTTGTTAACTCGCGAGCAAACTTTATCTTCCTTGTAGATAGAAAAGTTAGGGAAGAATATAAGGCGGAGACAATTTAATAAAAACTTTACCAACAAAAACTTTTCGCCACTCTACTCGTGCACACAAATGTCGAGCATGTAAGCAAGAAGTTAAGCAGTTCATGTTTGTCAATTGGTTAACTTTCCCTTAACTTTATTTCCTCCCTCGTCCTCTTCGATCGTCTTCCATATAAGTATACGTATATATAATTCTCTCAAGATATTGCATAACAAGTTTCCAATTTCCCAAGTTTTATTATATC
This sequence comes from Apis laboriosa, assembly GCF_014066325.1. NCBI lineage: Eukaryota > Metazoa > Arthropoda > Insecta > Hymenoptera > Apidae > Apis > Apis laboriosa. The sequence goes on from NW_025222365.1 coordinate 3,246,585, forward strand.
GATTTCAGATCAAACGATGATATCTCGAATATCGTACAATGCACAACCGTGTCGATACGACGAATCGTGTTATTAAACTAAAAAGGATCCGTATTTTGGTGTAACAGAAATGGCACGACCGATGGCGATGTTTCCCCCCCTCCCCTCCCTATGGAAAATCTCCATGAATCAAATGCCGGTTGAAATAACGGTTCAAAATTGCGACAGCGAGTGGCGAAATTTCATTTATTAACGTTTCGCGCCAACCAACATATATATATATATATATATATATATATATATGTAACCAAATCTTTGTCAGTTTATCATCATTGCTAAGCTTGCAAGTAATTATAGGAGACGTACGCTCGGATTCCATCGCTGTTTTCCCTCCATTCAGGCCGGCGATAATTAAGTGACTCGCGCTTTCGCCGTTTGATACGATGTATACATATGGAATACGTGCGAAGGGAAGTAATATTAATCCCTCTGTTGTGCAAACAGACTTTCCATATCAATGGAAATAATAATTTCAAAATGAAATAGAACACGACGCTCGAACCGTTAATCGTAATCGTGACCGAAATTTGAATTCACTTTTTGTCGAATACGAAAATCACGATAATAAATTAGAAATTTATTTGGTCGAAATTTATTCACAGGCGAAAGCGTGCCGTTTAAGTCAGTTTTCGATCCATCCCGATATATCGATCGGTCGCCGAGAAACAAGGATTCAAGTTACCAACGGTGCGCAAATTATGAATGGACTTGGCGATTTAGTGGCCTACATTTTTTCCCCCCTGGAATTGCGCGTACTACGCTGTTCCAAGAATCGCGGCCGCCTCGAGTTTGGAATAGATCGGTGAGACGATACGTGCGAGCGAGAGTAAACGATTAAAAAAAAATTACCTTTCTCTTTACACGACGATATCTCCGGAACCGGAAGTCGTATCGAAATAATTCAAGAACCATTTTAAAGGGGAAGATTTAACGCTTCCAACGATCCCTCGTTCGTCGATTAAAAGTCGCTATCCTCGGAGTTGTAGCGATTTGAATTTTTTCGAATTTTTAATACGGTTCAATCGATCGGTCACGAGCTTTGTGTCTGGAAAAATATTACTTTTCACGCTCGTCTTTGATCAATTGTCAAAGATTTCATCGAAGATTTTATCCCGATTTGAAACTTACCTCGAGTCGATTTGGGGGAGGGGGGAAAAGTTCGACAAATTGTCGTACAATAGCGTTGCTAATCACGAACCTCTGCCGAATCGCGGTCAAAATTCATTGGATCTACGACGAGTCTGGTAACAACTTTCGCCGTACCACTCTCGTTCTTCTTCGTATCTTCTTCTATCCATTCCCTTCGAACGTTTCCACCTTCGACCACCCTGTCCCAATTTCTCCATCCGCCGGATTTCTGTCTTCCTCGAAAGAACCGAGTTTCGAAGAGGACGGGATCGTTCCGACCAATCGAGCGTTGCCCATTCGTCACGTTGACTTTTGTCGTAAAGAAGACTGGCAAAAAAAAAAAAAAAAACGTCGCATAAACGACAACTGCATCCTCTCGAAAGTCGTGTCTTTTTTTCCTTTTTTCTCTTTTTCTCCCTCGAAACAAACATCGATCCCTCGGACAGAAATTTTCGATTGGCGTCTATAAGAAAATACCATCTTCCTTCCCTCGAGATCCTTCTTAAATTTCCTATTACCCTAGCCCTGGATAGATTTTAATCGATTTTGTACGCGGCCCACGTAATCACTTTGCACCAGCAGGCTCTGCCACATACGCTCTCTCTCTCTCTCTCTCTCTCTCTCTCTCTGCGTTTTCGTGTTTGTGCACGTGTTATGCGTTCGAATGCACGAGTGCACGTACCACGTTACGTTCGTGGCCCGATTCTCGCGTTCAACCGCGACTCGTAACGATTAAAACCTCGAGGCTTAAAGATTCGAATTCCCGTCTTCTTTTTATCGTCGTCGCTCCACTTTGTCTCGCGAAGAACGCGTTCGACGGGAAACTTTCACCCTCGGGGACAGGATGGACAGGGTCGATTCAAGGGAGGAATAACTGTGTGCAGCTCGGGCCTCCGCTCCTTTTACGGTTATTGAAATTCTTGATAGGGCGTGGAGGGATGGGTCGACGTTACGCGAGATGAATATACCGTTGCATATGTTACCCTTGTACGAGATGTAAGTATGCGACAGGAATGAGAAATTGGCGAGAGAGTTATGATCTTGAGAATTTTGGGATAATTTAAAGAATCGGTAGTCGTTTTCTTTTTCTTTTCGAGATGAAATAAATAAAAAAATTTGAGATGATAAAGAAAGTATTTATTTTATTATTATTTTATTATTATTATTATTATTATTATTATCTCAAGATCAATGAATTTCATTTCATTTTTTTACGATAAGTCGTTTGACGAATCAATGGTGGAGCAAGTTTCGAAGTATTTCTTGAAAAAATTGAAATTCGTTACGTAAGTATTTTCTTATGGGTTAATCTTTCCATTTTCGTTCCTTTTCTGTTCGCACGTTAATCCCATTACGAGAGCCATTTACAGGGAAAATGATATAGTCGGTCTCTTCGAAATATGTTCCGTTCAACTCAATTTACACTCTATATTTTCGCTAGATTTCTCGACTATCGATCGTACCATTATTCGAAATACCATTTCGTTTCATCCTTGTACTCGTCATTTGCTCTTTTTATCTCCAATTTACATACCAATATTCACGTTACGCCCCATTTTTCTTTCGAGAATATTTATCGTAAACCTGCGAACGAAAGTGCTCTTTTTCTTTCTCTCTCTCTCTCTCTCTCTCTCTCTCTCTCTCTCTCTCTCTCTCCCTTTTTGCCGCGACGAAACAGAAAGTTCGCGAGCTTTATTTCCATAATTTAATTTTAAGTACTTAAACTAACGCCACTGTAAAAAAAAGAAAAATAAAAAAAAGGTGTATCCAATTTTTAATTTGCATAAATTAATAAATGGAAATACAATTTATACCATGTATAATTCATAAATTATAAATATTTATAAGAAAGTATCAGACAAATATACATATATTGGATAAACTCGTACGAATGAATACCTTATAGTAAATACTTTCAACGATCTATTAAAGTGAGAACGTCTATGCTTGAGTCACACTATGAATATATACACGTATGTATAATATATATATATATATATATATTATATATATTGTATGATATATTCTGACAATGTTGAACACTTGCTACGTAGAGTCAGTAATAATTACCATATCTATGTAGACGTTGCTAGCGAGGAATAAATTTTACCTGTCAAAGTCATTTCTATGTTACTACATTGTAGCACGTAGTTATATCTATTCTCCTAATATTCAATTATTCAATTACTCAGTTCTACGATATTTTTATATTTAAACAAAAGACACACTATGCTATTTTTATATATATTATAATATCTTTTTAAAGATCTTTTTTTATTGTCAATAATTTTTCATGTTCTGCTTAGTTGCAATTGAGGTTATGTTATGTAGATCGAAGAGTTAAATTTTAATAGAAATAACGAGTGTAATATAATAAATATAATGTTTTTGGTAACATAATAACGAGTCAAAATAAGATCTTTTTAAATTTTTCGAGATACGTTAAGAAAAAAGTTAAGAAAAATGACATCTAATTTCTATAACTGCAAAAAGAAAACTTTTTTAAAACATTTTTAAAACATTTTAAATCAATAATTAAATAAGCCTTGAAATGATAGATACGATGAAACGACAAACGGAAATTCAAGTTAATTTATTCAATTGAAAAACGAAATACAAAAGATAGATCAAGATTTATCGATCAATTCGTCGATCGATTCATCGTTTCTCCATTCTTCTGGACATCCTGAAAACCAGAAAAAAGTCGTTCGCTTTCAAAGAAAATTTTTCCAATTTTCTCTGTCGATCGAGAGAGCACCGTTCAAAATTCGAACAGGACGAATTGAATTTCCTAAATTAATCGTGTAGGATTCGTCGATCAATTTACCGGCGCCCGCACGAATTAAGGCAATAGCCATGATACACCCACGTCCGTCGCGAATACCACGTTGTTTCGAATACCACTCTGTTGCGCGCCGTTTACTCAATTCCGCCGATCAACGCGTCCCGCAAATTACAACGTTTTAATTGCACGCCACTGCAAACACCTCCCCGGAACGGACCTGTTCGATTTTAAAATTACGTCGAATAATAGGGTTTAAGCGTTACACGCCGGAAACGTGTGTTTATGCGTTTGCCATCGTCGTTAACTTCGATCGGCTTTTACCGTGTTTGATATCAATCGGTAATATCGCTATGTAACACGGAAGATTGAATGTATCGATCGAAACAGTTGTATCGTATTCTTGTCACCGATTAAAATCGAATTAAGGGAGAAGAAATAAAAATGTAGAAAAATGTATATATATATATATTATTATTGTTAATTTTAATGTTAAAAATAATACTAATTAAAAAAAAAGTGGCTCCAAAAAGAGAAGAAAATATTTTCATTTCAACTTTTGGGAGACGTTTTTTGCCCTTGTTTTTTAAACGTGAAACGAGGGCGTGTTATTTATCTTATAAAATCGCGTAGCGAGAGAAAATTCGCGTAACAACAAATGTTTTTTTTTCTCTCTCTCTCGTAGATTAGGAGACTCTAATAAAGTAAAATATCTTTATACACATATGAAATATTAATTTTATCAATTTAATAACAAGAAGTTTCGTATATACGCGCATACCAATGTGGAAGGCTCGCCGTGTAACACGATACGACAATAATGGGACCTACGCGTTACGTGAACGGAAAGAAAAAACGGAACGAGAGTGAGAGAGAGGGAGAAAAAAGAAGAAGAAAAAGAAGAAAAAAAAGTAGTAACAGAGAGAGGTTAGAGAAACGAGGTTACGTATATGTAAGTGTGGTATACGCATATATACACGTACGTGTATTATATGACGTTACAATAAGACGAATAATGCGGGGAAAGAACATGAAAAACTACTGGTATGAATTTAATGTTGCGAACGCCTGTCGCAATGTCATAATTTTCGAGGCCGGTGACGTTTATTACTTTTCCAGAAATTAAATGAATAATACAAATTACGGGAGCGATGGTAAACGCGATTTGATTCAAACAACAGCGGATGAACAGAGGGACGGACTTAACTTAAAACGAATACGAATAAAATTTTATACAGATATTTGCCGGGAATAATAATTTAATTGAATTCAAACGAATCGAATGAATCAAGGAAAACGTTTCTAAAATTCTCACACGCGAATCGTTTTTTTTTTTCTCTTTCTTTCTTTCTTTCGAAATATGTTTTTAATGTAATCGAAAAGATTGGAAAACAATAAACGTTAAACAACTCTTTCGTCGCTTTGAATCACACGAACCTTTCTTACTTGAGGATAAATATTCGAACCGAGAATCGATTAATTAATTCGATATATTTATATATGGTCGATAATTATCGTGCGTGAATAATACATATAATTGGACGTGTAATTTACGGTGATAACGGCTTAAAGGCCGCGTTATTCGAATCTGGAAGAATGCGCACTCGTCGAAATGAACAACAATGGTGTCGAGAGACGTGTTGGTTTGGAAATTTTTTCAAAGTGACAGATTCCACTTTCGTATCTAGAATTACTTCGCAACGAACGAGCCAGTGAATTCGAAACAGTTTCACGGAACGTTACCTCTTCCGAAACGGTTTTGACGTAAACAAGCTCAAAGGGAAAGAATCGTTAAAAGAGCGTCGGTGAAGGTCGTTGGAGAGTTTACGTTTCGCGGCAAATGACTGACTCTTTTTTTAAGTAACCGGTCGCTCGATTAATCCCCGGTTCGGGAAACGGCCGCGAACAGTTAGTATCGGAAACGTAGGGGGAGCTACTTTTTCGCTATTTCAACCTTGTGTGATCTCATTAAGGTTAAACGACCCGCTCTAACGACCAAACTTTCTCGACCGCGATCTTTCCTTTGGATTTAGATAAGTGACGCGGATCCAGATTGAAACGTTGGGCCACGCATAGAAACGGCTTCTATTAACATCTCTACTCCAATTTCGCGTAATATTTCCTCGCGAAGAGAGGAAATATTTTTTTCGATTTTTTTTCTTTCTATCATTATATCATTTTTTCTTTCTTTCTATCTTTCTTCTATAGCTGTTATATATATATATATAAATAATATATAAAAAATAATATATATATAAAAAATATATATATATATATGGTGGAGGCGAAAAATTTGGAAACGAAAATAATCAATGTTTCGTGGGAACGAGTAATTTTCGAGCAATATATCCGGAACCAATAAAAGTTATGTATTTACTTTGTTGACTAGGCAGTGAAAACAATAAATAAAAATGTACGGGTTTATGAATGAATATATTCAATCACACGTAATTATATCTGTTTACAAAACAGTTGAGGTAGAAAGAAAAACAAATAGGTACAAACTATGAAATAGTGGTGTTGCTGGCAACATTCTATAATAAAACCACAAATAGAATTTCCGTGAACTTTAAATTCTATAACAATCTTGTATATTTATGTTTCGATTTTGTTTCGTCTGTTCCCCTTTTTTCGACCTAACAAAATTATTTTTATATTTTGAGACAATATCGGTTTCTATTGTAATTTATTATTTCGTTAAAAATGTGCATAACGTAAAATATTATATTTAATCAATATAGAATAAAAAAGAAAATATGATCGATATATAAGTAAAATATATTATAAATATATATATAGAAAAATAAAATTTATATAATATAGCTTGAAATAAAATAGAAACAAAAAACTCTTTGATCCGATGACTTGCATCACGACCCAAGTCAACATAGTCCATTTCCTTTCTTTCTGTCAACCAATCGAATCAAACGATCCTGATGATTAATTTACAATAAATAAACCGTGATCAAACGTGAGATCGAGTTTTAAGAAGAGGAGAACGATCGAACGAGATGCTGGAACGAGGAAATTGTTATCTTAAGTTCCATTAACTTTTGTACGTCGCTGGGGATATTCCCTAGCTAGGAATTACGTAACGACGTGGCGAGTTGTTTACGGGGAAGAGAGACGGACTTTGCCTGGGGGGAGGGGCAAAGTTTCTTCGAGGAGGGGGGAGTTAAAGATTTACCTTCAACTTGCACGAGTTCGCTCACACAGTTTTTAAGTACTTCTCGGTACGTATCAGATCTGTCTCCCAGGTATCGTGGAATGCTCAACAAACGGAAACGGGGATCGCATAAAACAGGATCGGCCACCGATGGGATCATGAAGGGGAAATTATACCGCTGACTTTTGAGAGACAACTTTTCCGAGCACCGCTCGTGTTGTTTGATTTGTTTCGAACTCGAGCTTTGAAAAAGAAGAAGAAGAAGAGGAGGAAGAGGAGGAGGAGGAAAAAAAAAGAAAGAAAGAAACATCGAGTATCGATTAAAAAAATAAAGTTTAAACATTTTTAACGATCGAGCGCAGCCTCGACTTCTTTTTTAAATGCCCCTATCTCGATCAAAGGGGGCTGTTTTGAACGATAATTTTCAATTATACCCCAGAAAGAAAGAGAAAAAGGCAAAAACCGAGTAGAAAGATCCATTGTTCCAGGGAAAGAACAAGTTTGGTCGAATTGACGAACGAATAAAAGTGAATGATATTTCGCTGTTACAAGAATAGAATGGGAAAAAAAAAAAGAATAGGAGAAATGGTTCTCCTACTATTTCCTTTCTTTATCTTTCCTTTTTTTCTTTTTTTTCTCCCCTTCGAAATTATATTACTCGTTTTATTTTATCGCGCGAAGAAACATGTTGGCGCGGTGTATTTCTCGTAATAACGGAACTGTCAAAATGATAAAATCCAGAGCGAACCAAAGCAACCCTCCTCCGCGAATCACCGTAAGATCCACCGTTGGCTGGACGACTCGAAACTTAACCGAAATTTGTACTCCTACTAACAACTTCTCCTCTCGACATCCCCTTTTTACCAACCTTTACTACACAAATTATCCTTATCACGTAATTCGTATCGAAGAAACGCAAATTTCCTTCAAAAAAAAAATCACTCTCCTCACAAAAGTACTTTTTCTCTCGCGATACAGAGCGCTTTGTTCGAGAGAAAGAATTTTAATTTCCGACACGCGAATGGTTTTCCATTCGTCGAATTCCTTCGTCTCGATCCCCTCTCCCTCTTTTTCGTGGATTCGTAATTTCTCCTCTTTCATAATCGAGTGAATGGCGGCGGCTTCTTGAAGGGAGGCGGCGACAAAGCTTCGATCAGAATTTTTCGAGGGGCGGTAATAACACGCGTGGTCCACCCCTAATTGCCGGAACCAAGGATAAAAGGAGGAATCGATACGGGTCTCCCCCGTAATTAGCACGAGTTAGCCGGCAGCAGAGGGGATGAAGTTAAGAGAACAGAGATATTATCCACTTTGATCAACAGCAGAGAGTGGCGCCATATTTTCATCCTTCACCATCGAGGATGATTCGTTTTATCGAGGCGTGCTTCGGTTTTTGCTTGGAATTTCAATCGTGAGGGGGCAGCTCATAACTCGATGTGAAAATTTACGACTGTCTCGAGGATTTGGAGCATGGATTGGAGCCACGAGATAGAAGAAAAGGAGGAGACATCGTGCGTTATTATTATTCTAAATTGGCGAAAATGGCTGATTTTATTATTATATTTTATTATTATGATTCTATCGAGAAGGAAAATGAATTAATATATATATATATATTATAAATATAATATAATATAAATATAAATCAAGTTTTTCTTTCTGCTTTCGGAAAAGGGGGGGTCGAAAAGGAACCAACATTCGATATAATTGACTGGTTAACGAGCGACGAGTTACGATGATGAAATTATCGTCTCGCCTTCCCAGTTAATTGCCAAATTTCTGGGTAGATCGAGCTTAGCTTAGGGTGGTAAGTAAATTACCCTCGATAATTCCTCGGAAAGGAAAATTAAGATTTTTCCATTTCCTTTTTTAATATCTTCACAGGGAAGAAAGAAGAAACCCGTAACCGCGATGATAATCATCATCCCCCTCTCGTTGCTTCTTCGGGGTTTCAGCCCCCGGTTTGATTAAAACTTGCCGGGCAAGAAATTACATTTTAATTATACATGGTTTATCAGCGAGCGCGTTTCACGCTCCGAGACACGGTGTGTATTTAATGGCCAATGTAATCTACGCCCAATTTTCTAACCCCCGTTCGTTCCTCCGCGCCTATTCTTGAAAAAAAATATTCACGTATATTTTTCACGTATCTTCGACTCCAAAAAAAGAAAAAGAAAATGTCGTCGAAAATTTTATGTACAAACTTGCGTAAACGTGTAGAGAATATTGATGATGCTGGGGAGACACGTATATATATATATATATACATATTTACACTTTCCTCTCTCTCCTCTTGTCTCGGCGCATCCAAGCCCCGAGTGACAGGTTTGTCGCGGGATGATGGATCGAACGAAATGGATTCGTGACGTTCTTTACGCGAGACAAATCCACCACGATCCCCCCTCCTCCACCATGAATCGCGCCTCGAGTCGTCGCGGAATCGTCGTGAAACATCATCGTCATGAGTCATTTGATCCGAGGGCGTGTAGGCGTTCCGTAATCACGGAGCAGGGGGGGAGGGGGAGGGGGAGGGGGAGGGGCCTCGCGGTGATAAAAGCGACGTCACGACGTAATCGACGATCGCCGAGAACGAGAGGCGAAATTGAATATCGATCGAGTTAGCCGTGGGATCAAGTGGCCCCCTCCTCCCTTCTTCCCCCCCCCCCGCCCCTTGTACAAACATTATACGTTATACGTCGCTTTGATAACACGATTTACGATAAGCCAGCCACCGTGCACCGATTTTCCTATCGTCCTATATGTCTATCTAATCTCCGCCCCACTAATCTCTTTGGTTATCGACTTCCATTATGCTTGACCGGATGGAGGAGGGGAAGGAGGATTCTCCTCCGAAATTTCGGCCACCTCGGATTAACTTCGAGCCGAAATCCGTCCCCGGGAGCGAGATCGAAGGGGGAGTGGGAGGGGCGAAAGAATTCCTTGGTATAAAGAAAACACGAGTGAAAGGGGAGAGCGAGAGAAAATTGGACGAGAGGATATTTCCGAAAGAATTCGAAAGGATTCGAGGATTCGAACGATGTTAATGATAATAATAATTCTGATGCAAAATCTCTTCTTCTCCCTTCTCCCAGTTTCTACGAGGAGAAGGGCGAGAGGAGAATTGTACACGTGGGACACGTGTGTAAGGATAATACGTGAGCGAAATAAAAAATTTTTGTATTTAAAACACGCTTCCCTAGTCTTGCGGCGTTGCCGCGTTCGTGAAACGTTTACTAACGAACCGCGCGCCACGCGGTTCTCCCACTCTTCCCCAAACTCTTACGTACGATATGTTTGCCGTTCGACACTCGCGAATATACGAATATTAGAAATTCAGGAAATTGGTAAAAAGATGAGATCTCCTCTTCATGGTGGTGTATAAATTTTCGAGAAATATTTTTGATAAGAAAAATAAATAAATAAATAAAAGAAGAAGGAGAAAATAAGATCGATTCAAATTTGTTTCTCGTTAAAATTTAAAGGGGATATACGTTACATTTTTAGAAGTTGTTCGTTGTTTCGTAGCAGCGGAAGCTACGGAAGATTTATCGTAGGAAGTGGTTAAGGAAGGAAGTGTTTAAGCCAGACAAATGGTTCCAATTCCTTCAACCGGACATTTTTTTTTTTTTTTTTTTTTTTCTTAAAGAAGTATAAAGTGTGGCCACGATAATACGATGGAATATTCGAGAGATTGTTGCATCTTATCTTTTTCTTTTTCGAAACGATCCACTTGTATCAATTCGAAGCCACGTGGCAAATCGAACAAGTTCGCCAAAGTTCTCGGTCGGTTGATCTTCCCGCTCGACGAATCGAGTCCCATTCGTTTTCCTTAACCTCAAGAGCATTCAATTCGCCATATTTACTTTGAATAAGCTCGTCCAAATTTGCTCGTTCGCCCGTTCGAATTAGAAATTTTTAAAAATTTCGCTTTCAATCCTTCTCTTAAACGAGATGTCCTCCTTCTATTCGTTTATATTTATAATTTTATTCACCCCCGAGTTAGTATTATTATTACGGCACGCATTGTTGCGACACGCACGTTGTTCTTTTTTCTTTTCTTTCTTTCGTTCTCTTTTTCATTTTTGAGAGAAACGATATTTTTCGCATTTATGAAGACATCACACCGCGCTTAAGTGAAAAATTCGTACGCACTTGCTCCCTCCACCTCCCTCTCAACAGAAAATACCCCACTCATCGCAATGCTCGAGTAGATTTATGAAGCTGACGGGTCCAGAGGTGCACGAGTTTTAGCGGTTCCACGATCTTGTTGGATTCTCCCTCCCTGCACTGCTCGTTATACGTTCAAAAAAAGGCGAATCCGTCATCCGCGCGCGCGCATAATTAGCCGAAAATATAAATATAAATTCTCCCTCCCTCTCTCTCTCTCTCTCTCTCTCTCTCTCTCTCTCTCTCTCTC
>NW_025222365.1:3258423-3287377 GCF_014066325.1 Apis laboriosa
CTCTCTCTCTCTCTCTCTCTCTCCTTCTCTCTCTCCTTCTCTCTCTCCTTCTCTCTCTCTCCTCTGCGAATATAAGAAAATACAAAGAGATTTTCCATTGGTCAGTGTTTGTTAATCGACGTTAAGTTATCAGCGCAAAAGAATCAAATCCAATTCTGCGGTTTGAAAAAACAATTTTTTCTTCCACGTAATCTTGAAATTTGCGCGAACGAATCTTGAAAAGCGCATCGATTGGTCTCATTTTCAAATGGACACGAATTCATCGGTTCTTGTTAAGGGGGAGAGAGAGAGAGAGAGAGAGAGAGAGGATGGTAGTAAAACTCGAAAGAGTCTCTTTCAGAAAAAGAAAACTTGAAGCAATTTCTCGATAAGCGTGCCGATGAAATTCCCCTTTTTAAGTAAGTTAGCCAGATCTTTCTTTAACAAGCTGTCAATCGTTCTCTTTACTTGGATACTTTATTACAGCATCTCACGATCGATTGATGCTGTAACAACTTCGATTAAAATTGTTTGTATATTATGTATATTATGTTTATATATTGTATATTATATTGTATATATATATATATATATATTAGCTTTTAATTTTTAATTGAACGAAGAAATCAAGGGAAGTGGGGATACAAGATGATGAAGCACAACGTGCGATTCTTTCAACCGCATCCGCTCCCATCTTTTCGTCCTTTTTCCAATCTTATGCAATGATACGAAAATCGCAAGATTTCGGTGTTGCAAAAAAGTGTAGGCACTCGTTGCTACGACAACTTACGCCTATCGATGAAGTGGAAATTTCCAAAAAAGCCGGTCGCATTAGTGGAAGAAGATCGCTGGGTGTGAAACTCCAAAATAAGCGTGGACCTCGAGCTGTACAGGACCTGGGGGACGTCCCGTAGATCCCCGCAAAGCACTCCCGACCAGGGGGTGTACTCGGACACGCCGCTCCCCTCCAAATGTAGAAACACTTTTAAAAAGTCACCACCCGCGCAGCTGAAACACAAATCGAACGCAGAGTTAGCAATTAGCAGTTTTCTTCCTATCGAAAATCTATCGTGCTTTCTCGCATCAATCGGGGAAAATATTGCCGCATCTTTTTCCATAAGAAACTCTGTGTGTGTGTATGTGTGTGTGTGTGAGTGAGGATGCTAGAAGAGGAAGATGTGTGATTGACGATTGGCCAAGAAACCGATCCAAGAGACAATCCCTCGAGAGAATTCAAATTTGGAGAAGGGGTAGTCTCCAACGAGGGAAAAAGAAATTATCTATAACTTAGATTTATTTATATAATTATATTAATATTTATATTATATTAATATAATATTTATTTATATAATTATATTTATATATTATATATTTTATATAATTATCGTGGATTTTCATCAAGAAGGAACGGAAGGAAACGTTAGAACTTCCATTTGTTTTAACGCAACGATTTAAACTGAGCTCGTTTAAGAAAAATTGTATAACATCGCGTAAAGTCGTCATCCTCGAGAAACAATTCTCCGCCAACCAATTCTCTTGATATTTTCCATCACAACCGTACGCGATGGAAGTTTAAACGGTGGAAAAGATAAGAAAATAAATGGAAATTCGTTGAACTTGAGAAAGAGAGGAATGTAATATAATTTATATTTATTTATTCTTCGAATTCGTGTATTTTCCCCTCTCAGAGATTTGATCGAATCGAATCTCGATAACGGAGATCCATGCTGTTATAAGGTTTGCCTATACTCGCTGGAATGGCTAATTGACTAATTAGTCTCGGCAGTGAAACGGAACAGGTGTTCCCAAGTCTGACTGTACACAGATTACCGCAGTTCACGTGCTCCGAGGAGTGTTTCCGATCCCGTGACTTAAAGCGAATACAATGCCGAAATTAGCACGGATTATAACAGAGCCGAGCGGCTTAGAGAGAGAGAGAGAGAGAGAGAGAGATATTCACAAAAACAATTTGCCGGCTCGTTAGCGGTTGCTAACACGCGAATCCTGTATCACCGTCCATTAGCCACCAATAGGGAGCGAACTTATCCCGTCTACCGAACTTAAATCCCTCTTAAACTTGGCCCGGCGCGAAAAACAGATAGGCAGAGAGTTTATAATTTGGAATCATCGTCGGTCGGTTGGAAATATTATTTGACTTACGGGGAACTAATTACGGGGGTTAGGAGAGAGGGAATCGGTGTCTGGAATTTAGCCGGAGGCTTCGATGATCTTGTTTACTCAACCTATTCATCAATCCGAACGAATTTCTAATTAACTATCACAGGCAGATCTCTCTCGTGATGATATTCCATTTGTTGCAAACGTACGGTGTATCTTGAAAAGAAAAAGAATATTGATTGAGAATTCTTTTTTTTAAATAGTTTCTTTTTGATAGTAAATTTATCGTACGGTAAGTATCGATCGATGGTAAGGAAGGATATTTGAATAATTATCGACCGCTTTCGATCAATTGAATTTCCATTTCTAAATTTTTTATTCGTTTTTAAAAAGTTAAATCTTGTAATAAAGTAGACAGTGAATTATTCGTAGTTCGTTAATAACGAACGATCTATTAACGCAACAATTTATAACAAGCAATTAAAGTAAAAAATTTAGCAGCACCACCCAACCTACCAGCACCATACCTTTCACGCTTTGCTGCACGTGTCCCATCGTACATATTAAAACGCTCTTTAATTTTATTTCAGCCGTGGTATAATAAACTGCTGTTACATGTAATTCATATCGCGTGAGAAATAACATATGCGATTCATGGAGGGATGCGTTCCGTTTCGCAAAATATTTATGTAAATTAATACGTGGCAAGTATGCTTTATCGTTCTTTTTGTATACCCTCGTATAAAGCTTTATATACGTATGCCCGTGACGTTCAGTACCGAAAGTTCGGCTACAGGTGTCAGAAAATTTAAAAGGTCATTCTTCAACCTCGAATGAAACGAAAATTAGAAATCGAAAAAAAAAAAAAAAAGTTCGAAAAAAATGCGCATTCGTTATCCTTCCTGTGTTATTATTACAAAAGAGATTAAAATAAATTTAACTCTCGATATAACACTCTTTGCATCGTGACAATTGCGCAATTTCAATCGTAACAAAGTCGCGAACGAAATATTTCAACTTTGATATAGATCGAAACCCGGTCTTCTCGAAAAGTTGAAAAAGGTGAAAAATCGTACGATTGAAGTACGAAGTATTCGTCACGATATCTCGAACTATTTTCGAGACACAAAGATTCAAAGTTTCCATAGCGCTTAACGGAATTATGAATGGACCGACAATTGACCTACATTTTTCCCCGGTAAGCGCGTACGTTCTTCTAGGAATTTTGTCTCTAGGAAGTTTGTAATAGGTCGGTGCGAGCGAGAGAGTACGATATATAAAAGGGTACGACAAGGACGGAGGTAGTAAAAATCACACTTCTCTTTACTCGACGATATCTCGGCAACCGAAAGTCGTATCGAGATGATCCAAAAAACGTTTCAAAGGGGAAGACTTTGCGCTTCCAACGATCGCTCGCTTCGAAGTTATAACGTTTCAAAGTTCTTTTTTTTTTTTAATTTTAATTTTCAATCGATCGTTTTACTCGGCTCGAGGAATCGGTTGTTAAATTTTCGAACAGTGGTGGCCGAATATATTCCGCGTGTACATATTCTACGTAAAATACGTATGGCACGAACCGATTAGGTCAATTCCACAGAGAATCGCATCATGCGCAATTAGAAGGTATTTCAATATGCAACAGGCTGTCGATCATTTATCGTAATAAATGTCCATTTTGCTTGACAAGAAGGTACGTATTCTTCGTAATTCGCAACCGAGTGTAATTGAGAAAAATGAATTAAACGTTAAAATGTTAATAAAAAAAAAAAAAAAAAGGATAATTATTTATTATTACATCGAAACGTAAAGTATTAAAAAGCATTACCAAGTCGGGTTTTAATCGATAAATTGCGGTTGAAATTCATGGATTACACGTACGATTTAAATCATACGATTTTACGAAAATCTGACAACTATGCGAGTATTAACTTTCGCATTAAAATGTTATTTGAATGTTGTGCGAGTATTATTTGTGTGCATAATTTAATGTTTTCAATCATGAAACGTACGTGATATTATTACACATAGTATTACAAACAAATGAGTTCCAACTTACTTGTTTACCCGTAATAATTCCACTCTGCTTCCGGGAAATGATATTCGGTAAACAAGAATTCGCGACATTATTATAACATTTAAATTTTGTTACTTTATCGTATATAACCGATACACCGTAATTTATATATTAAATCGTAATTAATATTGCAACCACGTATATATATATATATATACATCGTATATAGGGAAAAATCGGAGAATGAGAAATGAATGGAAATGAAAGCAAAAAAAAAAAAAAAAAAAAANAAAAAAAAAGAAAAAAAGCGAAAAATCGAAAAGAACGATTTTGTCATATCCCCGGCGATTTTCGAGTTCGAATTAAATTCTCGAAGAAAACATTCCGCGCTACGCGCGGTGACGTTGTCAAAAGAACGTCCATGTCCGTTCCGTGGAAAGGCAAAAAGGGAGGCTTTCGTCGTCCCCGATTGTCAACCGTTACATCCACTCCGCTGAATTTACACACAAAGCGATTCCAAAGTCGAAAGATGAAAACGCCTCCCTCCCCCGCCCCTTCACTGCCCCTCCACCGAATCCGAACCGCGACACATCGCTTTGTTATAACGTTACACGCGTCGCTACTCCGCTCTCACTTTCTCTGCCCAACTCGAGAGAAGAGAAAGAAGGATTTCCCGTTATAATTTATTATACGCCGGGACACAAAAGGAATTTCTCACCTCCCGTGTCACCAGCCACGAAACGTTTCCACGCCGATAAATTCTCCCTATCCACCAATTATTGATTACTATCGAGAAAAAAATAAAAGTGAAACGTGAAGTTACTTGAAAATTTTTCTCGAAAGAGAAAGAAAAAATGTCAGGAGCGTCAAAGATAATGAGAGGAGAGAATATATATATATATATATATATATCTACCAATTATTGATTATTATCGAAAAAATAAAAGGGAAATGAATCTTGAAAATTTTTCTCGAAAGAGAAAGAAGAGAGTATACATATATATATATCCACGAATTATTGATTACTATCGAAAAAAAAGTAAAAATAAAACGGGAATCTTGAAAATTTTTCTCAAAAGAGAAAGAAGAGAGTATACATATATATATATATATATATCCACCAATTATTGATTGCTATCGAAAAAAAAGTAACGTGAATCTTGAAAATTTTTCTAGAAAGAGAAAGAAAAGATGTCAGGAGCATAAAGATAATGAGAGGAGAATATATATATATATTTATTAATTATTGATTATTATCGAAACAAAAGTAAAAATGAAACGGGAATCTTGAAAATTTTTCTCAAAAAAGAAAGAAGAGAGTATACATATATATATATATATATTCACCAATTATTGATTGTTATCGAAAAAAAAGTAACGTGAATCTTCAAAATTTTTCTCGAAAGAGAAAGAAAAGATAAAGAAGCACAAAAATAATGAGAGGAGAGTATATATATCAATTATTGATTACTATCGAAAAAAAGTAAAAATAAAACGGGAATCTTGAAAATTTTTCTCAAAAGAGAAAGAAGAGAGTATACATATATATATATCCACCAATTATTGATTACTATCGAAAAAAAAGTAACGTGAATTTCGAAAATTTTTTTCAAAAGGAAAAGAAAAGATATTAGAAGCACAAAGATAATGAGAGGAGAATATATATATATCTATTAATTATTGATTACTATCGAAAAAAAGTAAAAGTGAAACGTGAATCTTGGAAAAATTTTTCTCAAAAGAGAAAGAAAAGATATATATATATATACCACCAATTATTGATTACTATCGAAAAAAAAATAAAAGTGAAACGTGAAGTCTTGAAAATTTTTCTCAAAAGAGAAAGAAAAGATATTAGAAGATAATGAGAATGTACATGTATATAATACAGCGTGTAAGTTTGAAGAAAAAGTGGGGGTGATTTCCATCATGTTTCAATTCCATCGATAGCGGATCGTTACGACGAGGCGGCGAGGCATAAATTAAATTTGCCACGATACGGATGGATTTATCCGCCGCTGGATAAGTTAATAACAGCCGATAAGTTCCGCCGGAGTTGAATACAGATTTGTTTGTCGCGCCCCCTTTGTTAGTGGCATCCGCTTTGTTCCCGTTCAAACAGCGGGCAAACAAGAAATCGTTTCGCCTCGACTCGGTACGAGAATCGATAGAAAAATTCAAGCAACCGTCGCGGTTGCTGACGATAATCCGTGTGTGTGTGTGTGTGTGTGTGTGTGTATGTTGGCAAACGTCGTCGTCGAAGGCGTGTGTGAAGAGTGAAGAATATCAGACGATGGAACCGGATGGATGAAAAAGAACTGGATGGATGGATGGATGGAAAACTTTCCTTTCTCCGGACCGCGGTGATGAACGAAGCGATTTTCGAAAACCGTGACCCGATCAGGGAAGAATTTCGTTTCGTTTTCCGATTCCGACCGATTCGGATGACAGCAAAAGTTCTCATCCGGTGACTCGGTTTATTCGACTACTTGCGAAGGATCCTCGTAATAGGTATTTGGAAAGATATTCCATATTCCAGGATGTATAAGTATATATAATAAAATATAATAAATATAATGTAAATAAATAATAAAAAAATAATAAAACTATTGACTAACTATTATTGTTACAAAAGTAATATGATTTGACTCAAAGAAGAACATAATCTGTAAACGCTGGTGCTATTGATATTAATAAGATTAGAATTTCAATTCCTCAAACTCTATTCAATGGTTTATAAATAGAACATAAAAGTATACAATAAAATTAATATGATATTTGAGCTGAAGGAAGAACATATTATAAATAGAATATAAAAGTATACAATGAAATTAATATAATATTTGAGCTGAAGGAAGAACATTCCAATTCCTCAAACTGTATTCAATAGTTTATGTAAATAGAATATAAAAGTATACAATAAAATTAATGTGATATTTGAGCTGAAGGAAGAACATTCCAAGAAGAAGAATTCCAATTCCTCAAACTCTATTCAATGGTTTGTGTAAATAGAATATACAATAAAATTAATGTGATATTTGAGCTGAAGGAAGAACATTTTAAGAAGAAGAATTCCAATTTCTCAAACTCTATTCAATGGTTTGTGTAAATAGAATATAAAAGTATATAATAAAACTAATATGATATTTGAGCTGAAGGAAGAACATTTCAAGAAGAAGAATTCCAATTCCTCAAACTCTATTCAATGGTTTGTGTAAATGGAACATAAAAATATACAAAATATAAAAAATGTAGAACTAATATAATATTTGAGTTGAAGGAAGAATAAAATCTATAAATGCTAATGCTATTGATATTAATAAGATTAGAATTCCAATTCCTCAAACTCTATTCAATGATTTGTATGAATATAAAAGAATATAGAATATAAAAATATACAATGAAATTAATATAATATTTGAACTGAAGGAAGAACATTCAAGGAAGAACATTCCAAGAAGAAGAATTCCAATTCCTCAAACTCTATTCAATGATTTGTATAAATATAAAAGAATATAGAATATAAAAGTATACAATGAAATTAATATAATATTTGAACTGAAGGAAGAACATTCCAATTCCTCAAACTCTATTCAATGATTTGGATAAATATAATATAATATAATGTAATATAATATAAATATGATATATGATTTGTGTAAATATAATATAATGTAATATAATAGAATTCAAAATTTACGAATATTATTATGGAATATTTTATATTTATTCTTTAAGAAGAAGCGTTCGATTTCTCGTTTCTAATTCTTTCTTCCTTCCAACTGTGTCCATTTGCTTCAAGTGAATTTTCCTACGATGCGTAAAGTCCTCGAGTATCTATTCCTCCCCCCCGAATCATCGAAAGATGGGAAAAAAAGGGGAGGCAGAGGCCACATTCTAGATAAGATGTGGCACACGTCGCAGTGCGCAGGAACTGATTAGCGTGGCACAATTCGAAAAAGTTTCCTCCTAAGGGGGTGGATGGGATCGTTGGCACGAGAGAAATCGTAGGCATAGCGCGCAAAACTTCGCGGAAGAATTCTATTCCAATTGGACTTGTGCCAGGATTACGTATCCCTCGAGGATCACAAGGGAGGCGTGAAGAAAAAAAAAAGAGAGATTTTTGAAATACCTACGTTATAATATACATCTCATTAGTCTCGATTTTTGTTCGTGAAAAATACGTTCGCAACTGGATCGTGGATCGAATCTTGTTTCTTTCTGTTGAAGAAAGAAATGTTGGAAATACGATGAAGGAAGCGATATTCGATTTTCAAACGCGTTTACGAATCAACATCGACTTTTTCAATCGAATTTCAGGATTCGAGGATGATTTTTGCTTTAATCCTTTTTACGAATCGATCGACCGTGCCTCTTGTTAATCGAGGACAACGAAATCTAGCATTAATCTAGATTCGAACAGGACGAAATTTTATTTTTCCCCTTTTTATTTTGAGCTTGCACGAAGATTTAATTTTCAGAAAACGATACTGCTTTTGATAAAATAAGAAAAAAAAAAATAACTTGATAAAATAAAATCAATGAGAAATTACAATTTTTTAAAATATCGACGATAATTCGTTATTTGAACCCGAGACTCGCCTCTCGGGCGCGAATGGTTAAAATATCGCTGGTTGCGACAACGTGCAGCTCAACTGTTACTCCTCGTTTCTCCTCCGTTCCCTCGACAACCGATATCCTCTGTGATTTCTGCGCGTTAATCCGTGCAAACAACACGTGTATCTGCCGGCTAAATATCATGATTCAACTTGTAATAGATCTGTCATCAATACCGTTTACGCCTCCACGAACGTGTTCCACGAAATCTTCCTTCGTCCATTAACGTCCCCCGTTTCACGATCATCGAAAAAAAAATCTTTCATCCTTATTCTTCGCAGATATACAATAAACAATACAATTCAATTTGGACTATTGATTATCGATTGAGATCCAATCTCATTTCGTGAACTCGTGAATATAAGGAGAATCTGTCTGGAATCTGAACTGTTCAACTGTCGATCGAGAACGTCTATCGAGATTGAAGATTGAGAATGAATTGAAATCTCCTTGATTGAAATTAGATATATTCGCTGTGAAATGCGAATCGATCGATCGAATGAATCAGATTGAATTAAGGGTCAAGTATTTTCTGTCGTCGTTTCAGTAAAATTAAACAGATGAAACCCGTTTTCGTTTACAATTACTCAACAAAGGAATTCGAAGCTTCGTAATTAATTTTCAAACCGCCATTGTCTCGCGGTTATCTGGAATCGGTTAAAGGTCGTGTAACCCCTTTGGAAGCTACATTCGAATATATATCCCGTCGGCATTATCCAATTATCCAGCTTACAGGCAACTTAGAATTCGATAATTGCATCTGATCAATATTTTAAACCGAACCGTTGTGCCTCCGTGGTCCTTGATTGCTTCGATCCACGTATCCAGTAAGATTTGGGGTTCTCATAATTGCAGCTACGTACATAGAACGAACGTCTAAGAGACATTATCGATTAATCAAAATTATCAGCGTCCAATCTTACCCTCTGACTCCTCGAGGAGGAGTGCGCAATGTTTCCAACAACAATGTTGGCAACAATTTTGATCCTCGATCAAATGATCCTCCAACCGATTCTGAGCCATAATAGTCCTCGGTCAAATCGTTCGAGCCAAGCAATTACTCGATTCTTACTTCGATCAAAGTTTGGCAACAAGGCGTTAGAATTCCTTTGGAATTCTCTAGTAGTAGCTTTCATCTCAATATCTTAATTCTTATGATTTTTCTTAAAAGAATTTCTTAACCTTAACTCTTTCGCTACGAGCGATTTTTCTACGAGCTAAAAAGTGCACAGTACTCGAGAAAGATCGTCAGTGGATCAAGTTTACGCCTCGCTGCAACTTGAGTGCTTTAACGATGTTTATTGGAAAAAAAACTTTTCTTAAAATGGGCTATTTATAACTTTGGAATCAAATAACATTATAGGATATAATAATATGATATAATTACGCGATAATAATAATTGTTAATAACTGGTATCGCATGAGAAACAGTGATAAAAATAAAATATCTATGCAATAACTTCAATACAACTTATGTAGAGCGACTATAGTTATCCATAGTGTATCACTGACATTTTATGTAGAGCAATTATAATCGCCCATATATCAGTGGAATTTTAAATAGAGCGATTATAGTCTCCCATAGTGTATCAGTATTTTATGAGCAGCTATAGTCGCCTATAGTATATCAATGGAATTTTAAGAGCGACTATAGTATATCAGTGACGTTTTATGTAGAATGACTTTAGTCTTTATATTGACTTTAGTCTCCATAAAATATCAATGAAATTTTAAATAGAGCGATTATAGTCTCCTATAGTGTATCAATGTAATTTTAAGAGCGACTATAGTGTATCAGTGACATTTTATGTAGAATGACTTTAATCACCCATATTATATTATAGTAGAATTTTAAGTAGAGCGACTATAGTCGTCCATAGTGTATCACTATTTTACATAGAGCGACTATAGTCGTCCAAAATATATCAACGGAATTTTAAGAGCGACTATAGTATATCAGTGACGTTTTATGTAGAATGACTTTAGTCGCCCATAATATATCAGTGGAATTTTAAGTAGAGCGATTATAGTCTCCCATACTGTATCAGTATTTTATGTAGAGCAGCTATAGTCGCCTATAGTATATCAATGGAATTTTAAGAACGACTATAGTATATCAGTGACGTTTTATGTAGAATGACTTTAGTCGCCCATAATATATTAGTGAAATTTTAAGTAGAGCGACTATAGTGTATCACTATATCAGTCGTCTATAGTGTATCACTATTTTACATAGAGCGACTATAGTCGTCCATAATATATCAGTGGAATTTTAAGAATGACTATAGTATATCAATGACGTTTTATAAAATGACTTTAGTCTTCCATAAAATATCAATGAAATTTTAAGTAGAGCGATTATAGTCCCCCATAGTGTATATGTAATTTTAAGAGCGACTATAGTGTATTAGTGACGTTTTATGTAGAATGACTTTAGTAAATATAAATATACATATCAGTGGAATTTTAAGTAGAGCGACTATAGTATATCAGTGACGTTTTATGTAGAATGATTTTAGTCGCCCATAATATATCAGTGGAATTTTAAGAGACTATAGCATATCAGTGACGTTTTATGTAGAATGATATTAATCGTCCATACTATATTATAGTAGAATTTTAAGTAGAGCGATTATAGTCCCCTATAGTGTATCAGTATTTTATGTAGAGCAACTATAGTCGCCCATAGTATATCAGTGGAATTTTAAGAGCGACTATACTCGTCCATAGTATATCTTATTAGTAGCATTTTATATAAAGCGGTTTAGTTGGTAGTCGTAGTATGTGAGCAACATCTTGTGCAGAGCGACTATAATCATGGTATATCAGTGGAATTGTATGTAGAATGACTTTAGTCGCCCATAACATATCAGTGTTATTTTAAGAGCGATTATAGTATATCAGTGACATTTTATGTAGAATCAATTCAAAAATGGTATTTTATGAAGAGCGACTATAGTATAGTAATAGCATCTTGTGCAGAGCAACTATAATCGGCCGTAGTACGTCAATGACATTTTAAATAGAGCATAATTTCCCATAGTATATCAATGGAATTTTATATAGAACGACTATAATCGCCTGTAGTATGTTAGTGACATTTTACGCAGAGCGACTATAATCGCCTATAGTATATCAGTTTTATGTAGAGTAACTATAGTCGCCCATAGTCAGTGACCTTTTATATAAAGCGATTATAGTCACCCGTACATCAGTGGCATCTTATGCAGAGCAACTATAATTGCCCATATATCAGTATTTTATGTAAAGTGATTATAGTCTCCATAATATGTCAGTAGCGTTTTATATAAAGCGACTATAGTGCATGAATAGAATTTTATATAGAGCGACTATAGTGTATCAATAGCGTTTTATGTAAAGCGACTATATTCGCCCATAGTACATCAGTGATATTTTATTCAAAGCGACTATAGTCGCCCATAGTGTATCAGTGGAATTTTAAGTAGAGCGACTATAGTCCATAATATATCAGTAGCGTTTTATATAGAGCGTCTTTAGTTGGTTTAGTCGTAGTATGGCATTTTGTGCAGAGCGACTATAATAGTGATATATCAATATATAGTGTATCAGTAGCGTTTTATGTAAAGCGACTATATTCGCCCATAGTACATCAGTGATATTTTATTCAGAGCGACTATAGTCGCCCATGATATATCAATGGAATTTTATGTAGAGCGATTATAGTCATCCGTAGTACGTCATTTTATATAGAACGACTACAGTAAATATTATAATAACCGATGAATGGTTATATTTTTCGCGAAAGTATCGTATCTCTCTCTCTCTCTCTCGAAAACGTCAACTTCATTGTCCGAGAGTAATTTCGACGACGTTCCCGCCAGCGCGGGAAGAGGTTGCAAAGAATGGTTGCCGATAACAGGAGGAATCGCACGAAGAGAAATATCAAGAGGGCGTTTCGCGTCGTCTCGAGAAGGAGATAAAAATCGGATGAGAACTCGGTCCAGATATCTATTTCTCTTGACCGTGTCAAGAGAAGAGAAAGCAACTCGCTTTTTATTCCGCGTTAAAGCTCGCTAAATATCGCTCTACCCTGCCTCTTCCCAACTGATAATTCAATTCCAAGAATTCATCCTTAACATCACATATAATAATAATAATAATAATAATAATAAATATCCGAACCAGTTTTCAATCCACCTATCGTTGAAATAATTTCATTTTCATATCGAACATCTCCCCTCTCTTCTACTCTTACTCTATCGAGCATCTCAAGGAACGACCGTCCCTCGGATTCGTTAAAAGCGAATAAAAGTCGACGAAAGATCGGGAGAAAGATTAGCTTTGTTTCGTCTTCCTCCTTCGTGTTTGTTCTCTCTCGAATCGAAGGAAAGTGGTGTGCCGAAAAAAAACTAGCGCGCACCGAAACGGCTCCGCCGCCATAGAAAGAAGCTCGTAAAAAACGTCTAAAGCCAGTGCTACTCTGTGCGACGTAATACGTGTTTTCCATTAAAAAAGGCTTGCATGTGTATACATATATATGTGTATACATATATATATATATATATATATATATGTGTGCACAAGCGTGCGGGACGAGCAAGGTTCGCCCTCTCGATGCAGAGAGTCGAGTTCACGCGCTGCCGCGCCTTTTTAAAAAGCGATCCCGCCGTGTAAAGCGGAATTTAACCTGGTGCCGCAATTATGCCCCGCCCCGAGCCTCGTTTTTTAACTCGATCGCCGGATCCAACTTGCGGAGGATAACTGGAAAGAAATATCGTACATCCCCTCTTACAGAGGATACTTACGGGCACGCAAGTTGGTAAACAAGTTCGAGAGAAGGGAGTGGAGAGAAATTGAGAATTGAGATAGTTGAATCTCGGCCGGTTTTCAAGATATTAATTTCTTTCGATCGAACACGTTTTCCTCCGTTTTCCACCTCTTTTCATCGCCTCCTTTCGCGCGGGGAAAGGAACAGTGAAGCAATAGGGATTATTATTGATTATATATATGAAAGAGGAAAAGTTGAGTGGCGTACTTATTGGACGTCGCTCTTTCTGTAAACATTCCTTTTCTACTTTTTTAATTGCTCGCCTATAAAACGATCTTTCGTGGAGATCTTCTTTTTCGTGGAGATTCGTTTAAAATTCTACGCGATTTAAATTATACTTAAGCGAATCTTCTTCTTCTTCTTCTTCTTCTTTTTCTTCAACTTAATTTTTTTCAAATTTAAAAATTCGACGAAATTTTGTTTCAAGATCAATTTTTTCAATTACTTCTCCCATTATTCTTCCTTCTAATTTATATTCTTGTTATAGAATTTAAAGTTCAAAAGGAACAATGAAGCAATAGGGATTATTATTGATTATATATATATATATATGAAAGAGGAAAAGTTGAAAATCTCTGAAATTTTATTTGTAGTTTTATTATCGAATGTCGCCATCATTATTTCATAGTTGGTACCTATGTTTTCCTTCGATAGACATACTTCAAATGTTTTGTAAACAGATATGCGCAATCACGTATTAAATATATTCATTCAGCTAAACACATTTTTATTTATTTTATTTTATTTTATTTTTATTTTATTTATTTTCACTGCCCAGTCAACAATTTTCTTAATTTTTGCAATTGTTTCTTGTAAAATTGTTTCTTGTAAATCTCTGTCCGAAATTAGTGAAATATTGTACGTCAAATTACGCGTAGGTAATGTTATTAATTACATATATATATATATTATGTTACTAACTATTAACACGATTTGCAACTACGGAATCGCCATTAGTTTCCGCTTGTCGGTATTCCTACAAATTGTACATCGAACTGCGTCATCTTGTTAACCTATTTT
This sequence comes from Apis laboriosa, assembly GCF_014066325.1. Taxonomy (NCBI): domain Eukaryota; kingdom Metazoa; phylum Arthropoda; class Insecta; order Hymenoptera; family Apidae; genus Apis; species Apis laboriosa. Next base: position 3,272,982 of record NW_025222365.1, read on the forward strand.
ACACATTTCCCCGAAAATTGAAACGGTACATCGCCATGATTCGCTCACGTGTTCGAGGAAATTTTAAAATTTAAAAATGAAAAGACCGTACTGGCTTTGCGTCACGTAAAATCATTTCGTTCCATTTTATTACATCCCTAATTCTCGATCGAAATCGAATCATTCGAATTTTCTTTCTTCCCTTCGAACGCTTTGAAGATTGGCGAAGAGTAAGATACGATATTTGTAAACGAACGTATCGCGTTGCATCACGTTCTTCGTTACGTTTCTAATTGAAAATCTTGATCCAGTAAAGAAATCAAATTATTCGAGTTTCATCTTGCTTTCAATTACTTTGAAGATTGGCGATGAATAAGGGTAAGAGATTTGTAAACGAATGCATCAAGTCGCGTTCTTTGTTACATTTCTAATTGAAAATCTCGATCGAGATCGAATCGTTCGAGCCTCTTTCTTCCCTTCGATCGCTTTGAAGATTGGCGAAGAGTAAGATACGATATTTCTAAACGAATCACGTTGCATCACGCTCTTCGTCACGTTTCTAATTGAAAATCTCGAACCAGTAAAGAAATCGAATTATTCCAGTTTCGTCTTCCTTTCACCTTCCAAGATTGCCGAAAAGAAACAACGAATTCCTTGAAAATTGAAAATTCTCGATCGAATCATTCATCTTCATTTTCCTTTCCAAATCACTTCGAAGAGCAAGAGACGATACATATTTGTTAAATAGAAACTTAAAAACAGTGGCAGTAGAAACGAAGGCCTACGCCAATTGTATCCACCACGCGATAATGGAAAAAAATAAAAAATGAAAATTCTCGATCGAATCATTCATCTTCGTTTTTCTTTTCAAATGACTTCGAAGAGGGGACGATACATATTTGTTAAATAGAAATGTAAAAAGGATGGCAGTAGAAATGAAGGCCTACGCCAATTGTATCCATTACGCGACAATGGAGATTTAGGAATGCGAAGAAAGCAATGGAATGCAAAGGAATTCCTTGAAAATTCTCGATCGAATCATTCATTTTCGTTTTTCTTTCCAAATCACTTCGAAGAGGGGACGATACATATTTGTTAAATAGAAACTTAAAAACGGTGCCAGTAGAAACGAAAGCCTACGCCAATTGTATCCACCACGCGACAATGGAGATTTAGGAATGCGAAGGAAGCAATGAATTCCTTGAAAAATAAAAATTTTCGATCGAATTATTCATCTTCGTTTTCCTTTCCAAATCATTTCGAAGCAAACGCACGAAGAGTAACAATACATTTGTTAAATGGAAACGTAAAAACGGTGGCAGTCAAAACGAAGGCCTACGCCAATTGTATCCACCACGCGACAATGGAAAAAAATAAAAAATGAAAATTCTCGATCGAATCATTCATTTTCGTTTTCCTTTCCAAATGACTTCGAAAAGCAAGGGACGATACATATTTGTTAAATGGAAACTTAAAAATGGTGACAGTAGAAACGAAAGCCTACGCCAATTGTATCCATTACGCGATAATGGAGATCTAGGAATGCGAGGTCAGCTAAACAATGGAGCTTTATGAGAACCCGAACCACAACAATGGACGCCACGATGGCTCTCGCGGCGTGCGTGACGATCGATATTTTAAGGCGGAGTGGTCCCGACCTTGCGCCGCTAAACGTCTTTCGATTTCACACAAGCCAAAAAATTTCTGCTCGACCATCCAAACGAATCGATTCAGATTCGCACACTTTTCGCAATTTTTGCAATAATAACATCGAACATCTCTCCCGCTCTTACTTTTCGCCAATCTTCAAAGGAAAGGATGATTGAAAGGAAGACGAATAATTTGATTTCTTTACTCAACTGGCTTTCAAGATTTTCAGAAATGTAACGAACAACGTGATACATTCATTTGCACGTTTTTATCGATTCTAATTCCGTGTTATCTTTATCTTCCAACGAGTATTATTCGAACGAGGCAAAATGCTTCGTTTCGCACCTGTTACGCTTCCCTCGAAAAATTTTCCTTTCCCTTCTCTCGAAAAGCGGAAAAGTATTTCGACGCAGTGGTCGATGTACTGTACGAAGTAAAGTTTTTGAGTCGAGAAGAGGTTTTAGAAAAAATTATTCGAATAATTCTCGTGATAATTCGTAAACGATTCTCGGGACGTGTAGTCGATCCTTGGCAAGTTTTCCTTGTCGGTTCGTCGACACGTTAAACGCTTGAGAAGTAATCAAAACTTGGGCGTTGTTGATTCGAGGACGCTGATCTTTGAAGCTCTCCACGCGGTATATCGACACTGCGAGCAGTTTAATTCCTTTCTTTTCAATATGTCCAAAGCGTTATTCGTTAATTAATATCTTTTCTTTTCTTTTTTTTTTCTCTTAAAATTTGCACACACGAAAGTTTGAAAAGACGAAGATCGATTTTATCGAGATTAATTACTCGGTACGCGAATATAGGGAGGAGGGAGGGTTGGAGAACCGATTAAAAACTCAACATATACGTAATAGAACACTTGGCAAACACTTTGTGAGCAAAAGGACACGGGAAAGCTTTTAAGAAATCGGAAAAATTAGATGCAGCAAAAAGATCGTGATAAAAAAAGGGGGGGGGAGGAGATGGAAATATTCCTCGTTGAATTTAAGATAAGGAAACACGAATTTTGTATAAATACGTGTTTATGTGCAAACATAAATATTTTCTTTGCTCGTGAAACACACGTTTTTTTTTTCTCGCAATTCGAAATTGGCTATAAAGTCGATCTATCTTTATCCACGCATACGAGGATTAAAATAGAATCGTGATATCATAACGAACAAACTAATTAACTTTTAATTAACACCGATAGCCTTAAATAGCGTTACACCGGGATGATCAATTTTAAATCGTAACGTCAAAATTAAACGGTAAATATTTAAATGGTTAAACGGTTGATAATCAACGCTCAGAAGGAATAACAAATTAAATCGATAAAATAAACCTAATTATCAAAAGTGATTCGTCGTATCACTTATATTTGCGCAAATATCCATTTGTATTATTATCGCTTATCGAATTAATTCGTTGAACAATAGAGCATTCAATTGGCCGAGAAAAATGAATATCGATCGAATTTATCTTCTTTGTGCGACGTAAATAAATAGCAGATATTATTTTTTATCGAATTTGTATATGTGAAAAAAAAAATAAAAATAAAAAAAAAAAAGTAAATATTTCTCGTCGTTATGATATTTGTATACGATATAACACAAAAATTAAACGTATCCACGGTCTAAATAATCTCGTCGTGATCCTGAATTCAAGCAGTCCATTCTCCCCTCCTCCTATCTCTCCCCTGTCCTGTTTGCCGAATACGTAGACGGAGGGAAAATTAAAAATGAAAAAATATTCCGAGCGACACAATGGATATACAGTTTTTCATCGACAACTATAAATTGAAAAATTCGAAAAACCTGACAGATTTGTTGGGATTTCGTCTCTACGTATATAATTAAAAAAAAAAAAAAAAAAAAGGAAATATATTTTTAGAGAATATCTTTAGAGAAATTTTTCGACAAAAACTTTGAAAATTCATAGCCCGAAATTAAACGACGAAACGAGCTACCGGCATATTTCTTTCTTCCTCGAAACGAAGGCACAAAAGTGTTTGGAAAAGATTATTCAAATATATAAAAAAAAAAANTAAAAAAAAAAAAAGAAATTCGCTCGATGATTCCTCTAAAACTTCTTTCTCGCGTATAATAATCTGTTGAACAATTCCTTATAATATAATAATAATAATAATTTCACCGAAACATCGCGTACCGCGGCAAATTTGTCGCTGATATTATCTCTTGTAATTACTGTTGCAACAGAAATTATGTTATGACACGAATTGGCGAGCCTCGTGATTGAAATTAAACGAAGGAGATTCCTCGTTAATAAACCCTATAAGTACAAAATTTATAAACTACAAGCTAGAAAAATCCCCCTCCCTTTTCGTCCAATACAATATTTATCCACGACATATATAATATTAATATAATAATAACATATATAATATCATATAATATATCATATAATAACATATATAATATAATATATAATAATAACATATATAATATCCACGACAATACAATATTATCCCACGAATCAACGCGTCACGCGCTTCTAATGTACGCAATTAGGTGACCCGATCGCAATTCTTTTGTCCAAAACCGAGATAACTATCCCCACGAACACATCGCGCGCAACTTTCTCTCTCTCTCCTCCTTTCTCTCTCTCTCTCCTCCTTCCAGATCCGAAATCACGCGAGACGAACGCGTGAAGCGCGTTCACCAGAGAGAGAAAGAGAGAGAGAGAGAGAGAGAAACGAGGATGAAAATTTTCCAACGCGAAACTCGATTCGATAACACTTCGATCGGACCGATTCGGTGGAATCTCTACCGCAAATATTCGTCTATACGAAAACTTTCCCCACTAATCACCAGAACCGAGCATAGAATACAGATAACGAAGTTGCCGTGCGCGTAATCATAGAGCTGGCTGTGCACCTGACTTGCACGCCCTCTGTCGAACAACTTGCGTTCGTTCTCTTCCTCCTTGTTCGTATACGTTATGTGTATATATATATACGCGCGCGTGTGTGTGCACGCTAGAGTGGCGTGACTCGCTGCTGTAACTGGAGAGGCCGCGAAATTCTCGACTGAAGTAGTACACGGACATTATCGAGTGAATCTCGAGCCATCCATCACTATTAAGGCAAACGGCAAGTTGGGTTACACGCCGAAAGATTTTCCCGGGCTCCTTGCCGCCGCTCGCGCTTTCTATCTCTCTGTAACAACGTGCTCGAACGTGATTTATATCCCCTGAGAATTTTTTATTCCGTAATTCCGTTGCGTCGATATTTCTCCATCTTGAGAGAGAGAAAGAGGGAGAAAGAAGGAGAGGACTCAATCTTGAGCGTGGTTTACGAGAGTTTTAGTTTTAGTGATTCGTAAGGTTTAAGGTTCTTTTTTTTTTTTTTTTTGGAAGAAAGGAAGGAAGGGAAAAATTGAAGCGATATAACGGGGAATTAAAACGTCACTGAGAATTAAATTATTCAAAACCAACGTTGAAAAGTGTGACGCGGAATCGGTTAATTGAGTTATCCAGAGTTTTTTTTAAAGTTTTACAACGAATTATTCGTCTAATGTTGTCGAACAATTTTTCGAAAAGCGTTTATCCCGTTATATACCGTACGAAGTGCGGTACATTCATTAGAGGCCGCTATCCCCTCGTTATATTTTTCGTTATAATCAAACTTCACGCGTCGTTGCGTTCGTTCCTCGCTCGATGGAAAAACGACTGCCAGTAATCCAATTTGTTTCCGGGTAGATCTCCATTATTTGTAATAAATCGTGCAATCGATAAAGTTACAGCTAAAAATAAAAAATAAATAAATAAATAAACTTGGTGAAAATTGGATCTTAACGATCGAAATTGCTAAATAACGAAACTCGCCAAAGTGCAAAGAAATAAACGTAGAGATCAATGGAACGATGTTAATTTGGTATCGACACAGCATTCCCCGTAACTCTGTGCCTCGACGCAAGGGTGACGTTATGTTTCATTCGCGATACAACGAACGTATTAAATATTATGTGCAAAGGAAAAAGTAATTGCTAGAAAGAAAAAAAGAAGAAAATAGCATTTTTTTTTGATATAAATTTTACTCTTAGCAAGAATCCAACGTTAAAATTCCCTGTCGGTCGCATACCTTCCGCGTGAGAACAACTTAAATTTTTCTCGATTATCGAATTTTCCACGTTAATTAACGAACTTGTAAGCAATACCCGTACGTTTCCATGGCAACTAATAACGAAGATAATTTTGCAAAGTTTCGCCGATCGATGGATAGCGGAGGGCTGGTCGCACGGAGGAATCGGTGCAAAATTTTCGTCGTAAACGGTTTCGTCTTTTACATTTCTGATTCCAAAAATATTCATTCCATCCACGCTATCGTATTTCGCTTTTCAAGCAAACCATTAATCCACCATCTCGATATTTTCGAAATTCAACACCTTCTCGTTTCAACCCTAACCCCTGATATATATTTCGAACTTGAAACAATAACATTCGAAACATCCCTCGAATCATTTCAAATATATATATATATATATATATATATACACGATACCTTCCACTTCCTATCCCCGCGTAGCGAAAAACCAATTTCAAATACCGAGGCCAATAGCTCGAAAACCCGAATCGAAAGAACAACTCGAAAACTTGGGAACGATGCTCTCCCAATGATCAATTGGCGAAAATATTCGGCCAATTTCGTGCTCTTGTTACGTCCACGTGGAACGAAACGATCTTTCTCTCTCTCTCTCTCTCTCTCCACCGGGAATATGACACGACAATGGAGAATGGCCATCTCGACCAATAATTCAGCAAGCGTCGTAGACAGTGGCCGAGGGTTCCTCTTCATCTCCTCGTTCCTCCTCCCTTTTCCACGTAATAGCACCACGGAGAATTCTCTCTCTCTCTCTCTCTCTCTGTCTCAAATTTCCCCAAATGTGCCAAGGCAAAAACGGAACGCACAATGGGACACGAACGTTCCAATCTCTCTCTCTCTCTCTCTCTCTCTCAAAGGGTTACACCGTTACAACGGCGTAATGAGGGGGGTAAGTTGGCTCGAAACAACAAACGTGAGAGGAGGGAGGGTAAAAAGTCTCCTCGGAAGAGGAGAGGTCGCGATTCGATCGTAGCTTTCCTTTGAATCCCTAGCCAACTTGGATAACGAATTCCACGGGCGAATCTCTAGCTACGAATATCCGGATGATCCGCGATCAACCCTCCTCGAGAGAGAGAGAGAGAGAGAGAGAGAGAGACGACCAAGTATTACGAACACCGATTAGAATTCTATCCCCTCGAATAGATTCGCGCGATAATCCACGCGTGGTTATTCTTTATAAGGATAAAATAGGGATGGTGGTATTTGAGGAATTTTGTGATTTTTTTTGGTTTTGAAAATTCTCGAAATATTGTGGAAAAGGGGACGATCGATCTTCGAATCGATTGGCCAAGAGGCGTATTATCGATTCGAAATTCGGCAAGAATATTCGAATATTTTTCTCAGAGATTTTGTTCAATTTTGAACAATTTTGAACACGCGTCGATCATTTTCGTAATATTTCATCGCGATGAAAAATCCGTAATCTCTTCGTTTTTCCTTTTTTTTTTTTTTTTTTTTCAGAAAGCATCTTCGATCGTACACTTTGTGTATGGGATAGGTATGGATGGAATCGCGTGTAACACGTGTTTTCGCGTACGTTTCGCATTTTTGCCCCGGGTTAAAAGCGCATTACGTAAGCGTGGTTATTGGTGTAGACAATGTGTATTACGTTGCACGCGCATAAAGACTAAAAGCTTCATTTCGAATATCGAAAATTCCCTCGAGTCACGTATATTAACGGGGAAATAAATATAACACGAAATAGCGACGAACGTTTAAATAATCCTGTAGTAGTCGGGATTTAGTTGTTTAATTCTAAAAATTTCCATCTCGTAGAAATCCACGTAGATTATTTTTCGAGTAGATATATATTTTTTATTTACGAGGATTACTTACGCATAATTTTGATCGATCTGGCTTTCTTTCGCGAAAGCTTGCGCGAAATTTGTATATTCGTAGAAAAGAAGAAGAACATTCTTGGCCATTCAGCCGTCAAGTTTTGCACAACTTCGAGAGAATTTTTCGACTCTCGATATTTTTTTACGAGGATTATTTACACGAGGATTTGAAATTCGAATAATTTTGATCAACCTTTCTTTTGCGAAAATTTGTACATTCCCGAAATCTGTACATTCCTAGGCGGTGGAAAAGAAGAATATTCTTGGCCATTTAGCCAGAGATTATTTGCACATAATTTTGATCTACCTGGCTTTCTTTCGCGAAAGCTTGCGCGAAATCTGTAAATTCGTAGAAAAAGAGAACATTCTTGGCCATTTAAGCCGAGTTTTGCACAACAACAGGTCGTCACGCTTGGTACATCTTCGAGAATTTTTCGACTCTCGAACGATATATATTTTTTTATGAGGATTATTTACACATAATTTTGATCGATCTGGCTTTCTTTCGTGAAAATTTGTGCGAAATCTATACATTCGTAGGTGGTAGGAAAAGAAGAATATTCTTGTATTATCCTGCCAAGTTCTGCACAACTTCAGGTTGTCGTGCTTCCATCTTTGAGAATTCTTCGAAAAATATATATATTTTTTATATTTCATGAAGATTATTTACACGAGTTTGAAATTCGAATAATTTTGATCGATCTGGCTTCCTTTTGCGCGAAATCTGTGCATTCATAGGCGGTGGAAAAGAAGAATATTCTTGGCCATTTAGCCGCCAAGTTCTGCACAACTTCAGGTTGTCTTGTATATCACTTGTGTATCTTTGAGAATTTCTCGAACGATATATATTTTTTTACGAAGATTATTTACACGAGTTTGAAATTCAAATAATTTTGAACCAATTTTGAATCAACCTTTCTTTTGCAAAAAATTGCACGAAATCTGTACATTCGTAGAAAAGAAGAATTCTTGGCCATTTAAGCCGAGTTTTGCACAACAACAGGTCGTCACGCTTGGTATATCTTCGAGAATCTTTCGACTCTCGAACGATATATATTTTTTTTACGAAGATTATTTACACATAATTTTGATCGACGTGGCTTTCTTTCGCGAAAACTTATGCGAAATCTGTAAATTCGTAGAAAAGAAGAACATTCTTGTCCATTAATTGTAAAATTTTGCATAACTTCAGATCGCGCTTGTATATTTTCGAGAATTTTTCGACTCTCGAACGATATATTTTTTATATTTTACGAAGATTATTTACACGAGTTTGAAATTCGAATAATTTTGATCAACCTTTCTTTTGCAAAAATCTGTACATTCGTAGAAAAGAAGAATTCTTGGCCATTTAAGCCGAGTTTTGCACAACAACAGGTCGTCACGCTTGGTATATCTTCGAATTTTTCGACTCTCGAACGATATATATTTTTTTTACGAAGATTATTTACACATAATTATCGACCTGGCTTTCTTTCGCGAAAGCTTGCGCGAAATCGGTACATTCATAGGCGGCGGAAAAGAAGGACATTCTTGGCCATTAGCCGCGCCAAGTTTTGCACAACTACAGGTCATCGCGCTTGTATATCTTCAGAAGGAGGAGGAGGAGGAGGAGGAGGAAGAAGAAGTTTCTCGCGTCCTTTCTCCCTTCGATAACGTGCCATCATTTGGGACCAATCCCGTGGAAGATATTCCTTAATACTTTCCTCCGCCACTTTTCATTCGTGCCATATGGTGTCGGGGGTTACAAAATCGCGATTCCTTTCAATATCCGTGGGAGGAACAGCGGCGGAGTACGACATTTTAAGCGATTCCTTCGATGGATGGTACTCGCGAGGAGTTGAAAAAAAAAAGAAAAAAAAAGAAAAAGAGAGATATATCTTGAATCGAATGCTTTCTCGAATGCGAATATTTTCCTTCCAAGAGAATTATGAAAAATTATGACAGATACGCGACATTTCATTCATTTAATTTCATTCCTCGAACCCACGCGTTGGATCGAGGTTGGACTCTCTAATTCCGTGATTCGTCCCTCTTAAATTGAGATTATCGAGTAATTAAATAATTATTCGACTTTATTATTTCGTTGGAGAGATTTGGAAGAGTTTTCCAACTATTCGAGAGAATATTTTTCCATTCGCGGTTGATTATTCACGAGTTTCGTCCTATATATATATGTATACATACATATACATACAGCAAAGTAACTGGAGTTAATCAGCACGTCAAAAGTTTTTAAAGAGTCGTTACTTTGATATCATTTCGTCGCTTTAATTAGATCGTTATAAACTCTTTAAACCAAATAGAATTTAAATATAAAACAGGGACAGGATAGGAGCGTGATATCTGTGTTAACAGAGAGATGGAATTTAAACGTCGAAGCGAATTACCAATTTCGATCCTCTGATAAATTAAAAATAAATTATCGAGTTTAATATAATTTGCGTATACGTAACGCGTGCGTGCACATTATTTTTTAAATTAAACTCGGATTTCTCAATTTCGATTTCGAATAAGATTAAGACGATATCATAACATCGAATGCCAAACTATTCTTCTTTCTCTCTGATTATATTCCATTAAATTTTAAATAACCGATTTCTCAGGACGAAATTTTCCTTAGATAGATGGGAATAAATATCTATAAACACGGGACGAAACCGATAAAAATCCTTATCGTTTGAACAATATAATATTTCCACGAAAAATTTTTAAATTTCTCTAATAACACTTTCCTCCTTCGAGAAACGAAGAATAATTAGTAAGAAAAGAAAAGAGAAACAAAAGTAGAATATCCTTTGGAAGAAGATTTCGTGAAGCGGATTCGAAATAACAGAGCGAGGCGAAATTGACGACGGTACAATTCGATGAGCGTAACGAGGCGGGTTTCAAGGACACGCGGGATCCGACGCAAGCCGTTCGAATGACTGCACGGAGAGCAAAAGAGGCGGAGAGATTCGACGCCTCGACCCCCTCCTCCTACCTCGATTACCAGGGCGCGTGCCATTCTCTCTCTCTCTTTCTCTCTCTCTCTCTCTCTCTCTCTGTCTCTGTCTCGTTGCTGTTACAATTGTCAGTTCTGCGGTTTTCTCACGCCCCCCTCCACTGACAATTACTCTTCACCGTGTTCACCGATGCCGCAGCGATCCTTGTTTCTCGATCGAATTACGCTCGAGCTTATTCCATTCCACGTCTTTTTAACGAAATGTTCATCAAACAAATTCTTCTTCTCCCGGAAACTTTCACTCGAAACTTCGTTTATATTAAATTATTACGCGAGATAACAATTTTTCAAATAATCGAAGAAGGATTCACCTCGATCAGATTCATCGATCAACAGAGAGGAGGAACGAAGCTTGATGATTAATTAGGATCTAATTATCTGGCTGGCCAAATCGAGGCACGGGGTTCACATGCGTTAATTGCCGCAAATTTCACGCTCCAAAATTTCACTTTCCATCGATCGGTGGAACGAAATTCAAATCGTAATCGAGTAAGGAAATTAGAAAGAGAATTTTTATTCTTTTGTCAAATTTAGAATTTTATATTGAAAGAATTTATTGACATTGATATATTTGATATACGTGTATTTTTTAACGCGGTTCTAAGTCATTCTAAAAAATATTCACTGCGATTCCGTGTTCGTATATCGAATATCATATTATCGTTTATCGAGCACAAAGAGTAGCAAGTAATTGGAGGGAAATTCGAGTTCAAGGGAAATTCCAAAATTCTCCCCTTGTCCCATCTATATAATAATTGGCAACTATGGATATCATCCCATATTAGCAAACAATGCTATTTGAGGCTCGGAGATCAAACAACAATTATGAAATTCCATGCGTGAACGTTATTCCGTATTTTTATTTATTAATCGATATATTGACAAGCGCGTTATATCTTCAAGTCGATCGAAATCTTTCTTCGAAATTTAGAATTTCGTTGGGAAATTAACCTTAAAGAAACGTAGAAAAGAAATATAGAAATTCAACAATTGTTGTTCGATCCCTATTCAGAAAAAAGATTTGAATTCGTGGCTTTACGAGGCAGATACAAATTCTTTCGTCAGCGAGGAGGGGGAGAGAGAGTCACGAATGATACTTTACAAATGAATAAATAACGCTCGTTCCAGTTTTGAACCGAATGTGAATCGCTTTCTACCAAGTTTTTATAATTCAATATACAACCAATGCTTGTGTAATTTTATCTTCAAATAATCGTATCTCTCTCGTTAATCTCGACAAAGAAAAAAAAAAAGGAAATACATTCCCATTTTAGAATTTTCGCGCGATATTAAATATACCAAATGAAAGGAATAAAAAAAGAACTTTGAGCAAAGAAGAAAGAAAGATCGCCCCGTCACGTTTTAAAAAGCTTTATCGTCTTCTCTGCATCGCAACAAATGATCGAGTAAAAATCTGGAACACGTCGTACGATTTTCAAGCACTATTCAATACAGCATTATCACCCTCTTTCTCAATCTCGTTTCTTCTCCTATATTGATTACCTTTTCTTTCTTTCTTTCTTTATTATTCCTATATATCCGTGTATACGCACGATGAGACGACTTTGGTTTAAAGACGGTTTAAATATAGAGAAAAGAAGGAAATGGCGGACGGGATATAACATCGAATATAAGATTAAAAATATTTGCGCAACGATAGTTTGACGAAATTAACAGGAAACGAGAGACATCTGTTAATCGCAACGAGGACGGCCATTATTCCATTTACTCGCCACCTTCCGTACGAATGCGCGCGCCACGGAATTGAAAGGCGTTTTCAATGCGCGAGACACGGCGCAATAATTGCAGGATAATTATTCCTTTCTTCTCCCACCTAAGAATTTCCATAGCATAATCGGTCGGCGGCTCGGCTCAATCTATTCGAAATTCTGCCTCGCCTCTTCTCTTCCGCCTTTGTCTTTCCCTTTGTTCTTCCCCTCCCCCCTGCCCGTGTTCACACTCGTGGCAACTACGCCTTCCTACCCACCAGATACCATGTTTCCACCGTCTCGTCTAATGGCGAGGTTCTACGTCCTTCTCCCCTCCCAGCAACGCACTCGCTCGCTGCTTCCTCATACAAAATCGAGCTCAACTTTCTTCCGTTTCTTTTTTCTTTCTCTTTCTCTTTCTCTTTTCGTGCAACAGGGATCGATCGTCAATTGGACGATTAATTGGGCGAGCGCGTCGAGAAAATCGTGATTGGTCGTGAAGTGAGAGTGAAGAAATTTAAAAGGCGTGGATTATAACGTTTCATTGTGGGATGCGATCGTGTGATTCGACGTGTTTTAGAGAGAAACGAAACTGGGCAACTGAGAAAGCAAGGAGAAAAAAGATGGAGAAGAATCGCGCGACGTACAGTGCACGTGCACGTATATATATATATATATACGTACATAGACAGTCGCTTTGTTGCCAAATCTTGCTACCGAGACACGTTATCTTGTCAAAGGGATGAATCAACGAGAAAGAAAAATATTCTTCTTTGGAAGAAGAATAACGAAACGATCTCGAAACTTTTTTAATTAAAATAGGAGATAAATAGATTCCAGGAATATTGGTGATTATTATTTCAATAAAATCTAATATACGGTTTTCAAGAATAAAATTCTTAATTCCTTATCTCGAGTATTTAAGAAAGATTATTTCTTAGAAACTATATACTTGTTCCAATTAAACGGTGTAATAATGGAAATCGACAAAGGCGCGCTACGATTAGCGTAACGTGACTCGATCTCCTTTCGATAAATTTTAATTTTTATCCCCTACTCCTCCCTATCTTCCATTCCGTTTTTCAATACGTCTATTCCTTTAACGTTTCGAAACGAAAGGACAGAAGGAAAGAAACGGATGCGCGGATTTATATCGATTGATGGAGAAAATTGTCGTCTCTATCGGATCAAACGAAAGAATTTCAACCGTTGAGAAATCTGTTTCACGAGTAATTAGATGATTGCCAAAGGCAAAGGTGCCAACTTTCGTGTCCTTTCTTTTGTGCCCTTTTTTTTTTTGTTTCGACCGATCGATCGTTCCTTCCTTCTGTTTTCGCGTTTGCCGACCAATGATTGAAACAGGGAGGGAGGGAAGGAGAATCGATCGTAACCGTCGAACGACGACATTATTTTAAGCCGCGCTTCGGCAGATGTAAGCCGGCAGCAAGCGTGGAAATAAAGAGAAAATTCGTTAACATTTTCCACGAATGCTAATCTCTCCATCCTGTCGCTCTATTTTTATTTCTACAAATTTCTAGAATAGAATTCCTCTTCACACGGAAATTTATCAATTCCTCTTCGCAGGGAAATTTATCAATTCCTCTTCTCAGGGAAATTTATCAATTCCTCCTCACACGATCTTTTATCAATTCCTCCTCACACAGAAATTTATCAATTCCGCTTCACACCGAAATTTATCAATTACCTTTCCTTTCACACGATCTTCTATCAATTCCTCCTCACACAGAAATTTATCAATTCCGCTTCACACCGAAATTTATCAATTCCTCCTCACACAGAAATTTATCAATTACCTTTCCTAACTGAATCCAATAATTTTTAAAGCTACAAATTTTTTTTTTCTTTCACTTCGATCGATTCGTGAATGAAACAGATACGAATAAGTATAAAATGTACGATTGAGGAATTTATCAATTCCTCCTCACACAGAAATTTATCAATTCCTCTTCACACGGAAATTTATCAATTCCTCCTCACACAGAAATTTATCAATTCCTCTTCGCAGGGAAATTTATCAATTCCTCTTCACACGGAAATTTATCAATTACCTTTCCTTTCACACGATCTTTTATCAATTCCTCCTCACA
>NW_025222366.1:0-790 GCF_014066325.1 Apis laboriosa
CGTTCTTATTCAGAAATTTGGGTTTCGATGATTTCTGCAATGAAATTTCGATTTCGAAAAAAATTGAATCTTTTCGACACACAAATCGAAATTACGGAGATTTCTAAGTGGAAATCGTNTGGAAATCGTTCGAAATTACGCAATTAATCTGTTTTTCGTTCGGATAGGTCTGATTCTGGAACGAAAATCCTAGTTTCGGCGAACTCCGCAATAAAATATCGTTGCATGCATCGTTTTTAATCTGAAATTTGTGTTTCGACGTATACTGCTGTGAAAAATCGATTTTGAACTATATTCAACAAGATTTATCGAAATCGAAATTTCGTTGTAGAATTCCTCGAAACTCGAATTCCAGAATAAAAACGTCCCTCTCAACGATATGTCAATGAAAAATCGCCGAAACAAGGATTTTCGTTCCGAAAACCTACTTTTATTATGGAAGTCATTTTTTCCTTCCAGAATTAGACCTATCTGAACGAAATACCGATTGATGACGTAATTCCTAATTATTTCAATTTAGAAATCTCCTTAATTTCGCTTTTCGTGTCGAAAAGATGCTATTACGTTCGAAATCGAAATTTCTTTGCAGAATTCTTCGAAACTCGAATTCCAGAATAAAAACGTCCCTCTCAACGATATGTCAATCCAGAATTCGCCGAAACTGGGATTTTCGTTCCGAAACTTACTTTCATTATTGAATTCATTTTTTCGTTCCGGAATTAGACCTATCTGATCGAAATGCAGATTGATTACGTAACTCCGAACGATATCGGTTTAGAAATCTCCGTAA
>NW_025222367.1:0-1298 GCF_014066325.1 Apis laboriosa
AACAAATCCCTTCGATAATCCGTCAAAATTTGTACGTTCTGACCTCTTCTGTCTCTTCCAAATCCTTTACCAAACTTTCCATCCCTATCCTATCAACAATCCAACAAATTTTTCTAAATTTTTGTAAATTTCAAGTTTATCCATCTTCACCAAAATATCTACGAAGAAAAAAAAAACAAATCCCTTCGATAATCCGTCAAAATTTCCAAATTTGTACGTTCTCACCTCTTCTGTCTCTTTTTCAAAATTTCCATCCCTATTCTATCAACAATCCAACAAGTCGAAAAAGCAAAGGAGAAAAAAAGAAGAGAAAAGAAGAAGACACGATCGTCGAAACCACTTTGCGCGATTCCGACACGGTTCTCGATCCGCTTTCGCAAAAAAGGAAAAAATAAAAACGATCGTCAACCGATGCGTTCCCCGATCCTCGACGTGTGTCTGCGTATCGGGGACGAAAAAGAAAAAAAAAAAAAAAAAGAAAAAAACCGTGACTTTCGTAACGGTACTGTCACCGGTTGCCCCGCCAAGTCCTTGCTAAGGTCTAGTCTAGACGGGGGCCAGGTCGATATCTGCCACCTCCGCCGATTCAGCCCGCTTCCGCGACACGTGTAACGGCCGCGAGCACGATCGGCGATCGGAAGGCGAGGTGAATAATTCGAAGGGAAGGACGATTCTCGAGGACGACGAAACGTTGGAGAGGAAACGAGGCGTGCAAATGGTCGGTCTTCTGCATTGCAGGAACGAGCGAGGTGTGGTGTACACACGCACACCCGTGACCCGTCATTGTGATCGATGGGTTCGCGGAAGGGAAAACTCGCGGGAAGCCGAGTGTTGTTGAGCCGTGGCGAATATTACGGGTGTGTTGGTGGGCTGGGTTTTCAGATCCTGGCGTATCTTGGGATAGATCGGCCGAGTTTCACAGGTATTAAAATTTCCACTTATGCGTTTTCCTTTATTAGAATATTTATTTAGAGAGACTGTTTCCTTGGTTTTTATCGAGTTGTTATTATTCGAGAAATGTTCGGGTAGGAATAATTTTGAGAAACTATATGTTAACGAAGGCGATCAATTTTGCTCGATCTATTTTCCAAGTGAAAAGTATTAATTATTATTAAATTGTGTAAAAATTATTGTATATTGGTTTAAAAAAAAAAGAAAAAGAAAGTTACAAAATTCTTCTAAACTAATAATTTTCGGTCGCATATATGGATCGATATTTTTTTTTTTTTTTTTCTTTAAAGAGAATATCGAACAATGCATCGAAAAGAAAAACAGAAAAACGTTATGTACGATGTTGA
>NW_025222368.1:0-366 GCF_014066325.1 Apis laboriosa
ATCTTACGTTCAATGGATTCTAATACTCGCGACCAAAAGCAATTCGTAAATCGCTAAATCCAAGTACCAGCTGAAGAAAGAAACAACAAGGAGAGAAACGTAATTCGAAGNAAACTTTGTCACAAACAGAAAAAAGAAAATCATACTTAATAAAGAAGTTTTCCAAACTTAAATCTTACGTTCAATGGATTCTAATATTCATAATCAAAACTAATTTATGAAGCATTAAATCAAAGTACTATCTGTACGAAGAAAGAAGGAGAGAAACAAGGAGAGAAACGTAATTCGAAGAAAAGAAACGAGTTAATTCTTTCGAAAAAAAAAACTTTATCACAAACAGAAAAAAGAAAATCATACTTAATAAAG
>NW_025222369.1:0-890 GCF_014066325.1 Apis laboriosa
TTCTTAGTTCAATTGGGAGAATCACAGATTTTTGGTGGAGCATGATAATAGTTAATAATATCATGATCAGTGTCTATCTCGCGATGTGTCCAAGTTAGAAAAAAATCCTTCGAATTAGAATGATGTTGGTTGCCGTTAAGTCAGCCTGTAGTATGGAATATATTATCTGATTCTGTTTATGGAGTATCCTACTCTGTGCTCCAGTATTGTGCTCTGCTCTGCTGAAGCATGTCAAAAATATACTATTATAAGTATCGATTAAACGATACTTGTTCTCAAAACTAGAAACAGAAATCTTTTCAGATAACATAATTCTTTGTTTAAGTTTAATGAAGTTTGGTGATTGATAATAATAGAAAAAACATGCCAGAAAATTTTTTTTTGAATAAGCTGTCATAAATTTCGCTAGCAATAAATGTTCAAAAACATAAGCCATTTTGATAAATACTTTATTTATGGTTTTTATTTATTTATGGTTTTATTATTATTTATTTATTTATGGTTTTTATAGTGAAATCAGTAATTTTTATAGTGAATCATTTTAACTATTATTAACACTACAATAATTTCCTATAGTGAAACGATATTGTTTCATATCAAAATAATAATATGAATCCCAAATTCCTAAAATATTATTTCGATATAACAGAGATATTACAATAGTTAAATTCGCAAAACTTTTGTGTCTTTACTTTCGATTCATTCAAAAATCTGTTCGTACATACATAGTTTTCGTTTAACGGAAAGCTATTTGTAAAATATTATTTAAATCGAATATAATAATTTTTCGAAATATCTGAAAAATCAATATCTTGTTTACGCTAATAAAATAATTTGTTTTTATTTTATCTATGAATTAATAATAAAATATAATTTCAATCCTAACCATT
>NW_025222370.1:0-334 GCF_014066325.1 Apis laboriosa
AGTTTGAATTTTTTTTATAATTGTTTTTATGTAATAAATCTTCATATTTTCGAACTTTTGAATAGCATTCCTAAAAGTCACGCTATCTTTTTGAAAATTGTACGAAATATTCAATGTTTCTATTAATAATACAATAAAATTTGAATTTTTTTTATATTAATTCTTTTTACGCAATAAATCTTCATATTTTCGAACTTTTGAATAGCATTCCTAAAAGTCACGCTATCTTTTTGAAAATTGTACGAAATATTCAATGTTTCTATTAATAATGCAATACAATTTGAATTTTTTTTATACTAATTCTTTTTATGCAATAAATCTTCATATTTTCGAA
>NW_025222370.1:369-682 GCF_014066325.1 Apis laboriosa
AATTAATTTAATTAATTTACGAAATATTCAATATTTCTATTAATAATGCAATACAATTTGAATTTTTTTTATACTAATTCTTTTTATGCAATAAATCTTCATATTTTCGAACTTTTGAATAAAAAGTCACGCTATCTTTTTGAAAATTAACGAATCTTTATCTTTTTGAGAATTAATTTAATTAATTTACGAAATATTCAATATTTCTATTAATAATGCAATACAATTTGAATTTTTTTTATACTAATTCTTTTTATGCAATAAATCTTCATATTTTCGAACTTTTGAATAGCATTCCCAAAAGTCACGCTAT
>NW_025222371.1:0-443 GCF_014066325.1 Apis laboriosa
GTTTATAACCACTCACCTAATCATCAAAGCGTCGTGCGCTTGGCTGCATCTTATGAGATGCGCCGACTAGGATCTATAGGATCTCGCAAAGAAATTGAACAATTGCGTGAAAAAAAAATTTTTATCTCTGGAAAAATTGTGCAAAATCTGATCTTATGGGATGCGTCAACTAGGATCTATAGAATCTCGCAAAGAAATTGTAGAATTACATGAAAAAAAAATTTTTATCTCTGGAAAAATTGTGCGTCTGACCTTATGAGATGCGTCAATTAGGATCTAAAGGAACTCGCAAAGAAATTGTAGAATTACATGAAAAAAACATTTTTATCTCTGAAAAAATTGTGCGTCTGACCTTATAAGATGTGCCAACCAGGAATCTAAAGAAACTCGCAAAAAAATTGTACAATTACATGAAAAAAAATTTTTATCTGTGGAAAAATTGT
>NW_025222372.1:0-204 GCF_014066325.1 Apis laboriosa
ACTATTAGATATTTATTTATTAATACTAAAACTATTCGAAATGAATAACACACAATTAATTTTGTTCTAATAATAAGATTTACTATAGAAAAATAATTCATTTGTCTAGAAAAAAAATATTCAATAATTAAATCTTTAGAATAAAATCCAACCAAAAAAGGAAAACCACATAATCTTAACATTGTAAATATAATGATAAACCTT
>NW_025222373.1:0-355 GCF_014066325.1 Apis laboriosa
ACTATTAGATATTTATTTATTAATACTAAAATTATTCGAAATGAATAAGACACAATTAATTTTGTTCTAATAATAAGATTTACTATAGAAAAATAATTCATTTTTCTAGAAAAAAAATATTCAATAATTAAATCTTTAGAATAAAATCCAACCAAAAAAGGAAAACCACATAATCTTAACATTGTAAATATAATGATAAATCTTTTTATTGGATAAATATAATATACACCATAATATATTCGTATATCTTGAATTCCATTTATATAATGTATAAATCTTCCAACACATATAAATATTAATGACTTAAATACTGCATGAATAAATATATGTAAAAATACTAATTCATTAAATCCTA
>NW_025222374.1:0-318 GCF_014066325.1 Apis laboriosa
ATAATTTAATTATTAAGAATTATTATACACTAAAATATTAAAAAAAAACTGTTCCGGAACAAACACTGATTCTACAGACCGCATTGCACGCGGTCACAAATATTTTTTAAAATTGAAGTCCAATACAAATGTTCATAAACACTGGCAAAATCAGGCATCTTTAACAAAATATAAAATATTATATGTAATTATTTTTTCAACAATACAATATTGATGATATAAAAATATTAAAATAATAAAAAAAATAGTTACCTCTTCGCGTGATGGATAACTGCTTTATTCCTTCGAGAAGCACTGACTTTACTCTGTACCGAAAAC
>NW_025222375.1:0-344 GCF_014066325.1 Apis laboriosa
CAAAATTATTCGCATACTAATTCTTACCATTTCTTCGATATTCCTAAAATCATTCACATTATTAATCCATCGTCAATATTTCCAAAATTATTCGTATATTAATTCTTTCTATTCCTTCGACATTCCTAAAATCATTTACATTATTAATCCATCGATACCATTTATAACATTATTCACAAAATCATTAATGAAATCCATCGTCAACATTTCAAAAATTATTCGCATACTAATTCTTACCATTCCTTCGATATTCCTAAAATCATTTACATTATTAATCCATCGATACCATTTATAATTCATTTCAATTCATAATATTATTCACAAAATCATTAATGAAATCCATC
>NW_025222376.1:0-218 GCF_014066325.1 Apis laboriosa
TCATAATTTCGGCGATCTGTGAATAGAAATCGAAATGATGCGATTTCATGCAAAATCGAATTTTCACAGCGAAATTCATCGAAACTCGAATATCAGAATAGAAACGTCAAGCTCAACGATATTTCAATTCACAAATCGCCAAAATTAGGATTCTTGTGCGGAAGAGCTACAAAACTTATGGAAATCGATATTTCCTTACGGAATTTCAAGTCTCTATG
>NW_025222377.1:0-598 GCF_014066325.1 Apis laboriosa
GTTGCAATATATAAGTAATGAACAAATATAAAAACATAAGAAGAGAATATAACATAAAGATTAACTACTACTGTAAAATAAAAAAGTATTCAAACATAAGAAAAGAATTTAATCTCAAAGTTAAAAAAATTTCAATTTAAAAATCTAAATGAACAAAGGAAGAATTTAACCTTAATGTGAGTTAAATTTTAATAAAAATTTACATAAAGAAATATTAACATTCTCAATTTGTTAAAATTACATGTTTTACTTAAATGTCTTTCTTGATTTATGTAATATTTCTATTAAATCCTTTTTTTCGTGTTATACTTTTTTTCAGATTATTTTTAACATTCAGACAGAGATTAAATCTATCTTCTCCTATCTTTCAATCTCTTTTTACTTTAAATTGAAATAATTATCTTTTATATTGTGTTCTCTTTTCATATTTCAATAATTATTTATATCTAACAATGTCAAATTCTATTTTTTATATGTTGCACATTTGTTAGATTCAATTAATTTATTAGTTATATTACAACATATAAAAGAATATAATGTTGCAATATATGAATAACTGACAAGTATGAAAACATAAGACAAGAATATAATAGAAATA
>NW_025222378.1:0-310 GCF_014066325.1 Apis laboriosa
GGGAAACGAAAAACAAAGGCGGCAAAAGAAAAATGAAGGAGCGAGATGAATGAAAAGAAAGGAGCGAGAGAGACAGAGAAATAGAGAGAGAATGGAAAGGGAAAAAGAAAGAAAGAAAGAAAGAAAAAAAAAAAGTAAACGCGAGTTGTTCGCCGCTTTTTACATCCGACAGTGAAGCGTCGATGGTTCGTGGCACAGGTCCAAAACGAAGTTACATCGTCGCGGCCCATTAAATACCGACGCAGCGGGTTTAATTGAATTATGGGGGACTCGCGACGATTTCTTTTTTTTCCCCTCTTTTTTTTTTTTT
>NW_025222378.1:338-508 GCF_014066325.1 Apis laboriosa
ATCTGACCGCGCATTGAATTCCAACCGCGTTCTCCTTTCACCGCGAAAACCGACTCGAGAAATGGCGCGTCATCCCGTTTAATAGTTGATCTCTTCTCGATTGGATCGAGCTTGTTCGAGTCGCTTTAATCGCGTGGAGTAACTTTTGCCTCGTTCCTTTTTTTTTTTTT
>NW_025222379.1:0-1481 GCF_014066325.1 Apis laboriosa
AAAAAAAAAAAAAAAAAACAAGAAAAAAATAGGAATTGCCCTATTCGAACAATCATATCAAGGTTTCAAGAATAGCGTTCAACTATGGGAATAGACGATTGTAGTCAGAAGTTTGTTTAAAATTATCTTTCATTCTTGAACGTGTCTGTCAAAGTGTACAAGGTCCCAGCATACATATGTCGGTTAAAATGTTAAGACGTATCGTCTCTCCTTGACATGTGATTTAACTTGGAAAACTAGTTAAAAAAAAAATTAGTTCCATTATTAAAATTACAAGTAAATGTAAGTAAAAGTGGAAGTAGGATCGAGCCAATTATCATTAATTTCAATCGATGAAAGGCACGAAATCCTATTTACATTTTTTGTCTTTGGATTATTATATCGTCATTAACCTAATCACGATTTTCAAAATGATTTATAGCTCGTTTCAGGTGTCAGATTCATTTGGTTGGTCGTCGAGTTTCCAATTGAAATTAAATGTCTTATCATGTTTGATAGTTATAGTCAGAGTTGGATAGTAATTAACTATGCTTTGATGGTACTGTAATTAATTTCTAAAATTAATTTTAGTAATAATAATTATCAAAGGAAGGAATTTAATAATAACTTGCACGAAATTTATAATAATAATAAATATAATACATGATTGTCACATATGCATATGCATATTTATTATGATAATAATATTGAAATATAAAGAAAAAAGGAAATGTATAATGAAAGAAAAAAAGCTTTTTATATAATGTGCTGTAATTTATATATAGAGAGAGTTACATTTTATATAAAATAAATTCATAAATGTAATTTTATGAAAAAGTTTTTCAAAAAATATTTACAATATAGTCGTTGCAAATAAATTATTGATCCAATTATGATAAAAAGTATAATTTAGTAATAATCTATTTTTGTTCATTCCATTCATTTTCATTCGTTTCCATTTCATTGATTAATTAAATTATTTATCATCATCTTTAATTATAGCAACTTTGATTACTTCTTTTATTCCTTATACATAAAATCAATACTTTAATACTTTAATAATTCATTCACAAGAAATCAATACATAATTTTTCCTTGAAATGATCATACGATATAACAATTAAATATAATACAAAAATTTCTAAATTTTATCAAAAATAAGAGCCATCATTCATCATAACGTAATTACGAATCAAAATTCATTGCCAGAAAAACCAACCCACCAACCAACCTCTTAATTCTTTCCAATTCTTTCCAAATTTTCAAAATAAAAATCCAATAGAATTATTTCAATCATTTATAAAAATCATCTCCTCTTTATAATTATAATTTACCACATTTACCATTCTCTGTTAATTTAACCATTCGCTTTGAAACGATTCCCAACAAACTCGAATTTCCCCAAAACGTAATTACGAATCAAAATTCATTGCCAGAAAAACCAACCCCTTAATTCTTTCTAATTCTTTTTAAATTTTCAAAATAAAAATCCAATAGAATTA
>NW_025222380.1:0-371 GCF_014066325.1 Apis laboriosa
AAGAAAAAGAAGCAAAATATATTTTTCTATATTTTTTCTTCTTCTTTCTATCAAACATTTGTTTCAGAAAAAAATTGCCACTTTTATTCAAACTATGAATTGATTACTATCATTTTTTTTTATGAATAAAAAAAATTTATATGCAAGAAAATAGAATATATATCATTAATATAAAACTATTAATAATTATGGTGAATGTTCATTATAAATATTTATTACGATATACTTTAAAATGATAAAGTATATCATAAAAACGATCGAATAAAAACAGAATAAATACATACAGTACTCAAATGAAACATCAAACTTCTTGAAAAAGTACGATGGCGACCATATTGAAATTTTTCCCGCCTTTCAAATTATACCAGTAT
>NW_025222381.1:0-433 GCF_014066325.1 Apis laboriosa
AAAAAGTAAAATAAAATTAAAAATTATATTTGGCATCGAATCAAAAATCGAGTGATAACGATTTTCGATTAGAGTTTCGCGAATAAAAATATTATTTTCTATCTATTATTGTAACAAGGAAAAAAAAAGGAAAAATTCGATGATTCAGAAAAATTAAAATAAAATTATATTTCGAATCAAAAATTGAGTGATAACGATTTTCGATTAAAAAGTTTCGCGAATAAAAATATTATTTTATATCTATTATTGTAACAAGGAAGAAAAANGATTTAGAAAAAGTAAAATAAAATTAAAAATTATATTTCGAATCAAAAATCGAGTGATAGCAATTTTCGATTAAAAAGTTTCGCGAATAAAAATATTATTTTATATCTATTATTATAACAAGAAAGAACGAATTCATTGATTCAGAAAAATTAAAATAAAATTAAAA
>NW_025222382.1:0-253 GCF_014066325.1 Apis laboriosa
AGAAATCTCCGTAATTGCGATTTTCGTGTGGAAAAGTTGCAATTTCGTTCAAAACGCAATTTTCACTGAAGAAATCATCGAAACGCCAATTTCGGGATAGAAACGTCACTCTCAGCGATATGTTAATGCAGAATTCGCCGAAACTAGGAATTTCTTTCCGAAAACCCACTTCTATTGTCGAAATCAAATTTTCGTTTCAGAATTCCACGTATCCGAAATAATCACAGGTGGATAAGGTATTTCTCATCGATTT
>NW_025222383.1:0-217 GCF_014066325.1 Apis laboriosa
TAAAGATAAAAATCTAATAACTATTGATTGTTATGATCAAAGTGTCTTCGAATTTCGATAGATCCATGGGAGTTGAATGAGTGCTGTCCATGAAACTTTAATGCAGAGTTGCTGAATAATATTCTTTCTATTTCTAAAAATGGTTTAATTAAATTAGGCTAATGCATACAGAATGAAATATTTAGTTAAAACCTGATTGTATAATGTTTTTTTTGTT
>NW_025222384.1:0-216 GCF_014066325.1 Apis laboriosa
TTGTGTAACTGTATTGTATACTATTAATATACAACTATTACTATACAAATTGATGGGCTTATTAAATGTGAACCGCTTATTTTGGAAGAACAGTGAAACCCCTGAAAAATTAATACTGTTTTACAATACAATTAATATCTCGGATAATAAAATGAATATACCATATTTTTGGGTCCAATTAATAGTTGTAATTACGAATACAGTAATACAATTTGT
>NW_025222385.1:0-222 GCF_014066325.1 Apis laboriosa
TGGAATTAAAATTTCGAAGATAATTTCTAGATAAAATTTCACTTTTTCACGGACGGGAAAGAATTTTCAAAAAATCATCGAAATCATCGATTCTCGACAATTAATATAAATAAATTAAATATAATTAATATAAATTAAATTAAATAAATATAAAATAAATTTTTAGGGAAATTTTACTTTTCTCTAAAAATTCTGGCTAAATTTCCAAATAATGGAATATTC
>NW_025222386.1:0-495 GCF_014066325.1 Apis laboriosa
ATAAAATTAATCGATCATACATTAAAATAAAATAAAAATCAAGTACAAATTCCATCTTAAAAAGGTATACGTACGAGTTAACTAAAATCTTAACTAAAAAATTCTAACCGTCGAATAAACGTCATTATTACGACTAACGAATTAGAGGGAGGAGGGAGAGGGAGTGTATGCGCGCGCACGGTAATTCAACAAGTCTAAACCTGTCGAAACCTGTCGAAGCGTGATAAAAAAACGCGAATTCTCAATTCTCAATTTCTTTGAAAAGCGAAATTATGATATTATGAAAACAAATAATGATCCTCGAGCATTGAACAAAAAAGAAAAAAATATATAAACATTACGGAGAGATGCATTTGGAAACAAAATACGTTTATATATTATAATTTAATACGTACATATATATAATACGTATTATATATCGATATATTATTTCGAATATGATAAAATGAAATTGACTTTATGCACGTTCGTTTCAATACGGATAAAAAGATTATA
>NW_025222387.1:0-1018 GCF_014066325.1 Apis laboriosa
AAACGTTCAGAAATTCTTATCTTTCTATATTACGCTCTGATACGTGAAATTCTGGAACGAAAAATTGATTTCCTCTTTATATGTATGATTTCGGAACGAAAATCCAAGTTTCGGCGGATTCTGCATTGACATATCGTTGCGAGTATCGTTTACACTCTGTAATTCGAGTTTCGACGGATTCCTCAGTGAAATTTCGATTTTGAACGAAATTACATCTTTTTGACGCAAAAATCGCAATTACGGAGATTTCTAAACCGAAAACGTTCAGAAATTCTCATCTATCTATATTTCGCTCATATACGTGAAATTCTGGAACGAAAAATTGATGTCCATAATATATATATGATTTCGTAACGAAAATGCTAGTTTCGCAGGATTCTGCATTGACATATCGCAGCGAGTAAGTTTACATTCTGAAATTCGAGTATCGATGAATTCCATTGTGAAAATTCGATTTTGCACGTATTTGTGCAATTTCAAGACGAAAATCGCATTTACCTCAATTTCATATAGAAAACGTTTAAGAGTACGTTTTGAAGTACTACCTCAACAACAGAAAAAATACATAACATAACGAAAACATTATTTCGTTCAAACGGTATCGAAGTTGAATTCCCTGTAATTCTGTTTTTCTTGGCGGAAAGGTGATATTTCGTGCAAAATCAAATTTTCAGAGCGGAGTTCATCCATACTGCAATATCAGAATAAAAACGTCACGCTCATCAATATTTTAAAACACGTAACTACGAAATTAGGATTTTTGTCCGGAAAAGCTTAATAACTTGAGGAAATCCTTATTTTCACCAGAATTTCACGTATCTATGCGAAATGGTGCTAGATAACGAATTTCCGATTGTTTTCGAAATAGAATAGAATTTGCCGTTATTCTGTATTTCATGTTGAAATGAAGCAATTTCTGCAAAATCAAATTTTCATAACGGATTTCATCCATATTCGAATATCAGAATAAAAACGTCGCGCTCATCTATATTTCTATTCACGTATCGCCGAAATTAGG
>NW_025222388.1:0-827 GCF_014066325.1 Apis laboriosa
ATGTAATGTATTTCATTAAAAAAGAGAATAATTAAAGATATAAATAAATAAATTAA
Organism: Apis laboriosa; assembly: GCF_014066325.1. Taxonomy (NCBI): domain Eukaryota; kingdom Metazoa; phylum Arthropoda; class Insecta; order Hymenoptera; family Apidae; genus Apis; species Apis laboriosa. The sequence goes on from NW_025222388.1 coordinate 57, forward strand.
TGTAAATGTAATTGTACAGAACAATAAAGTTTGCTGTAATGTTCACAACTAAATCATTATAAAGTTAAATAAACAAAAAAGAATAAATAAACTAATGTAAGAATAGGTGTGCAAAAGAATAAAGTTTGCTATAATATGAATAAGTATTTCATTGAATAATTATATAATTTATTTATGAATAATTATAAATAAATAAATAAATTGATATATATAAAATTGAGCAAAAAAATAAAGTTTGTTACAATGCTTATAATCAAATAATTAGAAAATGGATAAATAGAGAAATAATTTAAATGATAGGTGAATGAACAAAAGAATGATATTTGCCAAAATGTTTATAAATTATTCATTAAAGAAGTATACAAATAAACAAACAAATTTAATGATAATAACAAGTGAAATTATGTTTGCTACAATGTTTATAATTAAATCATTTAAAAAGTAAATAACTAAACAAATAAATAAATAAATTAATGTATGCACAATTGTACAAAAAAATAAAGTTTGTTACAATGTTTATAATTAAATCATTAAAAATAATGAAAGAATAGAAAAAAAAAAATCAAATAAAAAAAAAATAAAAAAAAAAGAAATAAATTAAATGATCAGTGATTGAATAAAAGAATGATGTTTATAACAATGTTTATAAGTTATTCATTAAAAAAGTGTATTAATAAATAAAATTATTAATTCGGAAATTAAATGAACAAAAGAAACAGGTTTGTAAAAATATTTTAAAATAAATCATTAATAACTAAATAAATCAATAAT
>NW_025222389.1:0-2450 GCF_014066325.1 Apis laboriosa
AAGAAAGATGTAATCAATCGTTTTATCTTATGCAGCGAAGCGTTAACGCATTTTGTATCGGGCATATTGAGATGTCGAGAGCAGGATTTGATCGCTTTCACGTATTCTCTTTGATGTAATGATTAATCGATCGGAAGTGATCGATTATGTTCCACGAAAAAGATATAGCGTGACGTAAATTGTTCGATTTGTGACGAAGAAAAGTCTTTATATAATTTTCATGATATTAAAGAAATAATACTTATATGTAAACGATAAAACAATATAATTTCGTTGCGTGTACAAACCGTTTAATTTGTTTTGCGGCATGCAATACAAAACATGGCATCGAAAAAATATGCTTTTGCGCAGTAATTATGGATTACAAGTAATTAATTAAAACACCGAAGCCGAGACGAGATCAAAAAGAATTGCGAATTAGATTATATCAGGCAAGTTACAAATGTTCTACAGGTGCCGACGTATTAAGAGCGGAGTAGAGATTTTCTTTTTTATAATATATTATTTAACATTTAAAAATATAAATATATTATATATAATATAAACATATTATATATAAATATAATATATTTATAATATAAACATATTATATATAAATTATATTTATATATAATATATTATATATAAATATAATATATTGTTGGAAATTATTATTAAAAATCTATATATAAAATGTTTAAATGTTTTAATGTATAAATGAAAATTTCTTGTATATTCGAGAAGGGCACAATTTGATAAAAGATAGAAAACTCAATTAAAAAAAAATTAATCAAGGACTATAATATTGTTGCATAATTTTTTTTACTAAAAACATATACTTTTTTGTTATTTTTTTGATTCTGGGAATAAATACGTTTCAAAAGTTTTCACAGTTTGTATTTCAATTTGTACAATTATGGGCAGAAATTTCAAGCTATATGATCATTTAACTAAATAGTATATATATGATTTTTTCTATTGATTTATTTCTACTCATTGAGAGAATTATCAATGTATTATTAACGAAGGTAATGATGATTTTAATCAAATTTTAATGATGATTTAAATTAAATGAAGTTGATCTGATGTCTGATGAGCGTTAAAATAACATAACATTAATTTTCAATAATTTGTTGATTTGAACTTGAGCTAATAATATTAAAACATATTGAATTAAATATATATATTTTTTTATAATTGTTTTTTTCATTGAAATAATTATTTGCATTCATTTTTCTATTTTAATCTTTAGATTTATATTACATGTAACTCAAGAATAAAAATAAATAATATTTTAAAAATATTATTCTTTTAAATTTTTTTTTATAATGATATCAGTTATTATATAAATAAATTAAATATTTATTCTTTTATAATTTAATTTTTTAATTAATTTTTTAATGAAAAATTAATTTAAATTTAAAAAAGTACAATTCTAATTCTGAAGAAGTTATATAAAGAATTTTATTTCAAGTTATTTATAATATTAGATAAGAAAACAATAATAATAAATTAATTATAATTATTTTTAATAGAACACTAATACTGGCATCATATAATATTTTATTTTATAGTCTATTAATTTGAATTTTATTATTGAATTATTATTTTATTGAAAAATGAAAATGTAATCTAAATATATCTTTGTAATACTTAAAAAAAAATTGAAACAATTATAGAAAACAATATTTTTATATTAGTATTTAATAAAAAATAATATAAATATTTTATATAAAATCAGAGTAAATATTAAATATCTTAATATTTAAAAACTATATATTTTTATTAAAATTTAAGTTCATCTACAATTGAATTATAAATTGAAAATTTTTGAAATAATTTATATATATCTATATTTATTTCTAAATTTTTCAATTAATTTTAATTTTTACCAAACATGTATTCCTTTAATAAATTCTTTATCCAAAAAATTTTTTCTAAATATTATTTTAATTAGAAAAAAATTTTCAAAAAAATTTGTTTAAAATTCAAGATTTGAAAATATAGGTTTTTAGATAAATAGAAATAAATAATTTCAATTCTTTAACTGATACAAGATACAATTGCAAATAAATTTTTTTTATTTTTTTTATATTTTTTTTATTTCTTTTAATATAGTAAAAAAAAATAAATATAATTTAAATATAAATTTAAATATATATTACAATAAATAAATCTTACACTATTACAATAAATAAATAATTTGTTCATTAAGTACTTTTGTAAGAAATGTTTTATTTTAATATAAAAAAAAAATATTTCAAATAATATTACTTTGAATAAGTAGTTTTCAATTTTATCATTATTATTATATTACTATATGATATATTGAAATTATATTGAAATTATTATATATATATATATATAATAATTCAAATTTTTGAAAAAGAAGAAGAAAAGAAGAAATATATATATAATAATTCAAATTTTTGAAAAAGATGAAGAAAAGAAGAAAAAAAGGAAAAAGAAGA
>NW_025222390.1:0-668 GCF_014066325.1 Apis laboriosa
CGGAAGTCCCATGTATCTCCAGCATTTTCGCAGATTCAGCCGTTTTAATGAGGCACTGTTTTAAATATTCTGAAATTTCGTCTTCTTTATACGACCATAGCGTATGAACCGCCTGTGCTACCGTAACCAGTGAAGATTGAGTGTAAAGAGCAATCTTTCCCGCTTGCAGCGCGCACAGGGAGTCCCATGTATCTCCAGCATTTTCGGAGATACAGCCGTTTTAATGAGGCACTGTTTTAAATATTCTGAAATTTCGTCTTCTTCATACGACCATAGCGTATGAACCGCCTATGCTACCGTAACCAGTGAAGAATGAGTGTAAAGAGCAATCTTTCCCGCTTGCAACGCGCGCAGGAAGTCCCATGTATCTCTAGCATTTTCGGAGATACAGCCGTTTTAATGAGGCACTGTTTTAAATATTCTGAAATTTCGTCTTCTTTATACGACCATAGCGTATGNACCGTTTTAATGAGGCACTGTTGTAAATATTCTGAAATTTCGTCTTCTTCATACGACCTCAGCGTATGAACCGCCTGTGCTACCGTAACCAGTGAAGATTGAGTGTAAAGAGCAATCTTTCCCGCTTGCAACGCGCTCCGGAAGTCCCATGTATCTCCAGTATTTTCGGAGATACAGTCGTTTTAATAAGGTTCTGTTTTAAATATTCT
>NW_025222391.1:0-956 GCF_014066325.1 Apis laboriosa
GTCACTTAAAAAAATCGTTTCAATTTTAAAACAATTTTTCATTACAAAGAATTTTGTAATTTTGTAGAATTTTGTTTCGTTTCTTTCAACGAGAAGATTTAAAATTAAGTTAGAATTTCTTTGTGGTTGATGTTAAATTTTATAATTTAATTCTAAGATAATTATAAGAAAGATATATCATTTAGATCGATTGACGAATTTTAAATAGATTGTGGATTGTAATGACAAAAAAGTCGTTTCAATTTTAAAACCTGGAAAAAAATATAGTGATATTTAAGATGGAATACTAAGGTATTCGAGGGAAAAGAAGTCCGTTTCGAAACGAAATTTTCCAAGTAGTTGACCTCTCTTCTCGAGGTGGAAGGAAGTCGAATCTTCCCTAATTTCTTTCGCTCGAATTCAATGCGTGATCGATGCAACGTGAGAAGATGCACGATAATCGAGGAATCCCCCCTCCTCGAAATTCGTGGACCGATTCCAAGTGGAAAATGCCATGCATTACGTCGAGGGATCGATGATATTTTTTTCAACGCCAATAAATATGTTACGATAATATCGTGAAAGAAGATTAAAAATATCATGGTTCATACATTGAAAAAAATTATTATTATCATCTCATAATAATAATACTTCTCTCGATAGAATTTCTAACCTAAGCTAATCACAACTTAGATCGATATACGACGTTAATAAATATTTTTACCTATCAATCCGATAATAAGAACATTAAATCTCAACAGTTGATCCAATTAACCTCGATATACGATTATTTTTAATACAAATTCTAAATTCTCGAAAATAGTGAAAAGGAGATAATTTAAGTCAATACGCTGGATTAATTCCACCTCTCTGAAATCTTCGTTCCAATTCCTGCGCGAAACCGATTGGCCAGTAATGCTCGTCTCCAAAAATTTGGGTCGAGGCAGCAAAAGAAAGAGAAAAAAAAAAAAAAAAAA
>NW_025222392.1:0-572 GCF_014066325.1 Apis laboriosa
ACGCTGGTAAAAATGCAAACGTGAAAACGTTAGCGAATGGGGAGGGGGAGGAATAGAGAGGAATCGAGGGCAAAGAGAGAGAGTCCGGCGGATCTTGCAGGATGTTTGGCCGGCCTCTCCACTAACAAAAGGAGCACGAAACGGGTGGATGTAAAATATGATGCTTTTAAGCTTGCGTGGAGGAGCACGGTTTGCGCGCGCCTTTAAATTTCACTTCGAAGATCGAAGAGGCTGTGTGAAATCAACCGAGCGATCCTGCAGTATGCAAATACGCGAAGGATGGTTGAAGGAGGGGAAGAAAGGGGGCGGGGGTGGATGGGTGGGGCGCGCTGTGTGAATCTGCGTGGGGCGGAGAGGGTGTAGATATGGTAAGGAGAGATGAAAATAAGCGCGGTGCAGGAGGTGATCTAGTGAAAAATGGGGTCGTAAAGCATTCCACTCATATCGTATCCCGCCTTTTCACCCTCCGCGTATACCACCCCCCAAGCGCGCGAGTATAGTCGGCTTCTTTCAATCCTTTCTGCGGCCTGCCAGACACCGTTTTTTAATTTTCGACTCTCCTTGATCTCTCG
>NW_025222393.1:0-1251 GCF_014066325.1 Apis laboriosa
TGAATTATCGAAAAATAAGAAAAGAAACAACCCTGTGGATTCAACATTTCGAAGGTTTTTAAAACTTAGAGGCTTGCTCAATGGCAGAAGATAATAATAAAAAAAGCCTATGTATCGCTATTCATTTTTGTAAATAGCTTTTAAGAGATCGCTCTCGCAAATCATAATGAATAATTTTGTTGAAATGTTGTATACATGAGAGCGTATATTACTTATATATATATATATATATATATAATATTTTTGACATTATTATCAATGCGTAAGTAGATGCACATATTCCTATTTTTTTTCATTTTCATTCATCTTTTATTTTTTGTTTTTAAATCCAACGTACCAAACGAAAGATTCGTCATATGGTATATTGTTTAAAATGAATCGAGCTTATTAAGATTCAAATAATTAATTTTTTGAATTGTATGAATACAATGAATTATGAAGTCTGAACTCTACAAAGTAGAGTAAAAGAACAACAAAAAATATGATTAAAATATACTATCAGTCTGTATACTATATACATTTTGTCTTCATGTTTTTGTTCTCGCCATAATATTTTATAAACATTATGCGCGCACGCACGCTCATATACACACACAAATTATATTACATCAAAAATAAAACATATTTTTTACAAAACTTATTCCAAAACATACATTTTAAAGCACGAAAAGTGAAAAAAGAAAACACTGTTATCGTTCCACGTACCACGTTAGATGGCCTTTTGCTTAAAAAAGTTGCAACCATTCATGTGCAACTTATATTATAAGAGTTGTGAAATCATGATGTGCACATTTTAAGATTCCTAAATAAGCAAACATTTATTATACATTTTGGGGAATTTGGAGAATGATTCAATAATTGAGCTATGCTTTAGATAAATATGCGACAGTCAGTAATATTGCAGTAATAATGAATTAAGCTACAAAGAGTATGTTGAAGATGAAAATAAACGAAGCAAACTATTTAATTGTATTGTAGCTGTTACAAGCTAATGTAAGATGTATATAAACGAAACTACGAGACGAATTAAATTATATTGGTTTTCATTAAATGAAAAAGTTAAAAGAAAAAAAGTGCATGTTGTTTTATATAATAGATATTTTGAATCTGAAATAGAAGAGAACACATTTCACTTATATACGTAAATGCATATGAAAATTGCACTTGTTATGACATAGTTCATGTTTAGTTGAGTTGTGTCAAGTAGATCGAATACCTCAGTTTGCATATTATGTAAATTGTTCAATAGAC
>NW_025222394.1:0-496 GCF_014066325.1 Apis laboriosa
TTTTATTATTCCAATTATCCATGCATCTAATCGATGAAAAAAAAAATCTAAAAACTGAAACCTCCGATATTAATTGTTCTCAATATCCATCAACACACATCCACACGTTTCTTCCTTATTTCCATAAAAAGAATTTTACTTTAATTCTTTAATCCCTTTGTATGATACACGTATCGTAGAAATCTCGATTTAATCGCTTCTTTTTTTTTTTTTATTATTTCAATTATCCATGCATCTAATCGACGAAAAAAAAAAACTAAAAACTGAAACCTCCGATATTAATTGTTCTCAATATCCATCAACACACACCCACACGTTTCTTNACACGTTTCTTCCTTATTTCCATAAAAAGAATTTTACTTTAATTCTTTAATTCCTTGTATCGTACACGTATCGTAGAAATCTCGATTTAATCGCTTCTTTTTTTTTTATTATTATTCCAATTATCCATGCATCTAATCGACGAAAAAAAAAAACTAAAAACTGAAACCTCCGA
>NW_025222395.1:0-1136 GCF_014066325.1 Apis laboriosa
AGATTATCTGAAAATCGGAAAGAATCAAGCTTAACTTATAAATAAAATATTTATATTTCTATCTTTTATCTTTTCAATTTTGAAGAAATTTCTAACTAATATTTGTCGAGTAATAAATAATTTTATATTCTTACTATAAATGATATTTTAATTTTAAAAAGCATCTTCCTTATAGCAAACTGTAATTAGAAATACTAAATGTATAATTTGGAGAAATGTTCATGGAACAAAGTGTTCAATCTTTTCTTTTTTTTTTTTCGAAAATTTATTCTATGTTATAATTTACATTAATTATGACACATTAATTATAATTTTCATAAATTACTTGGAATATTTTTAACAAATTTAATGATTCAAATTAGAGGAATAATAATTAAAATTGATACAATAAATTTTTCTAAAATACTTACTGCAATAGGTTTTATATAAATTATATCAAAAACCATTTCTCGAATTTTTTTTATAATATTTTGTTTCTATATTTTGAAAAAATCGTTCAAGATCCATAAGATCGTATATATATCACAAAAGAATCGTAAGAAGGAAAAGATTCGAAGCTTCTCGCTTTCCATTCCAATCGTCAATATTTGCCCCCGCGGTGGAAAGATCTTCCATCAATACACCTCGCCTTCCCACAAGGGGCGAGCGTGTGCAAAGCGCGCCTTGTCCTCACCTGTGCATCGTCCGATTTACGTATACGCGGTTAATGTTGAGCCGCGTAAACGCAAACATTTGTGCAGAGGTTTCTTCTTGGTCGAGGCGAGGCGCGGGTAAACGTGGAGGGATCGATCGTGTTAACTCGAGATATTCGAAAGGCGGTGATTGCGAGCGATTGTTCATTTGATTAATTTGACTTTCACTCGAACGAATTTTGTAAGAGGGGAAAGAAAATTTCGGTTATTGCAAGAGACCAATGACAGGTATCGATACAATTCAATTCATTCAAAATCTGCTAACTTGTAGAAATATACACACATCTATCTACACTAATAATACATTAAATATTAAATGCTATACTAAAAGTAAAAGATATTTTAAAATGAGAGATAAAATGTTAAATGCTATACTAAAAGATATTTTAAAATGAGAGATAAAATGTTAAATGCTACACTAAAACTAAAAGATATTTTAAAATA
>NW_025222396.1:0-553 GCF_014066325.1 Apis laboriosa
TTATTGCAAGAGACCAATGACAGGTATCGATTCAATTCATTCAAAATCTGCTAACTTGTAGAAATATACACACATCTATCTACACTAAAACTAAAAGATATTTTAAAATAGGCAAAATGAAATTCATCATCCAATCTTTCACCCTTTTCATTCAATTCAATTCATTCAAAATCTGGTAACTTGTAGAAATATACACACATCTATCTACACTAATAATACACTAAATATTAAATGCTATACTAAAAATAAAAGATATTTTAAAATGAGAGATAAAATGTTAAATGCTATACTAAAACTAAAAGATATTTTAAAATGAGTGATAAAATGTTAAATGTTACACTAAAAGATATTTTAAAATAGGCAAAATGAGATTCATCATCCAATCTTTCATTCAATTCAATTCATTCAAAATCTGGTAACTTGTAGAAATATACACATATCTATCTACACTGATAAAATGTTAAATGCTATACTAAAACTAAAAGAAGATTTTAAGATGAGACTCATCATCCAATCTTTCATCCTTGAAATAATTTTAGAAGAAAAGAAGCTT
>NW_025222397.1:0-3195 GCF_014066325.1 Apis laboriosa
AAAATATTTCAGAAAACTATTAATTACATAGTATTACACTATCATTCTATTGTACCATCTCCACTATCTTCTCTATCAGAATTTTTCAAAAAACTATAAATTACATAGCATTATACTATCATTCTATTATATTATCTCCACCATCTACTCTATCAAAATATTTCAGAAAACTATTAATTGCATAGCATTATACCATACCATTCTATTATACCATCTCCACTATCTGCTCTATTAGAATTTTTCAAAAAACTATTAATTGCATACCATTATATCATATTTTATTATACCATCTCCACCATTTTCTCTATCAGAATTTTTCAAAAAACTATAAATTGCATAGCATTATACTATCATTCTATTATATTATCTCCACCATCTACTCTATCAAAATATTTCAGAAAACTATTAATTGCATAGCATTATACCATACTATTCTATTATACCATCTCCACCATCTGCTCTATCAGAATTTTTCAAAAAACTATTAATTGCATACCATTATATCATATTCTATTATACCATTATCTGCTCTATCAAAATATTTCAGAAAACTATTAATTGCATAGCATTACACTATCATTCTATTGTACCATCTCCACTATCTGCTCTATCAAAATATTTCAGAAAACTATTAATTACATAGCATTACACTATACCATTCTATTACAGTATATCCACTATCTGCTCTATTGTACTATCAGTTCCTATAATTATGCACGTTCTATACACTTATTCATAGTACTATCATTCCCCTCTTCAACCGTGTGACGTTTTCCACACAAAATTATTATAATATTCCATCATAAATAAATAAGAAAATTGGAAAATTAAGATCGTTGGGACTTTTCTTCTTCGATCTAGGACGCCATCTAGCGTCTATGGTTCGTATAAATTTCGCAACAATTCCATTGCACGTAATAGAACGCACGGTTGGCCAGGTATACGTTATTGGACGAGGCTTAATGACACCGAACAGCGACCGCACCGTGTTATTATATCGAGGCTGACACGCGAGTTGAAGCGAATTGTCGGCGGGCCGTCCGTGCCGGGGCGACAGTTTGGTCGCAGTGACGTGTCGCGTGGAAACTGGAACAGAGGCGAGTTGGCGCGAATTGTTGTCGCGTTTGACGTCCAGTGGAAAATTTTTCACAATAGTGGATAATGGAGGTACTTGAACAGCCTGTTTATGTAATAATTGCTCCGCTTTTCGTTGTATGGGTGTCCTTTAGACCCGTCCCCCGTTCCCCGAGGATGGTTCTAACCGCTGCTGGGGCAAATTCCGTTCAAACAGGGAAGCGTGGAGACTTCGTTTTCCTTTAAAATTTCCTCGTATCTTGGACGAACTTGATCTCTCCGTCTCTCGTCGTGGAAAATTTCTGCCACATATATATATGTATATACATATACTGTCTGTCTAAGTGAAATATCGTTTCGACTCGTTCCAACAACCCAACTATTTCTAGCTGGAAAGAGGATCGACTTGTCTTTCTCAAAAATATAATATCTTGGAATTGAAGATGATTTCCGTCTCGTCATGGAAGAAATATTACTTCATCTTCTTCAAAATAGATAGAATATCAAAATTCACTATTCTCTTAACCGTTCGACAACAATTCCAAAATTCTCAATCTATCAGCTAATTCATCAGTTACCAGAATACGAATCCTCCATCATTGAAATTTCCAAAGCCCACGAGTTTCTTTTTCTTTCTCTTTAAGAATTTTACAGAATTCACGAGAGAAATATTATCTCATCTTCTTCAAAATAGATATAAATATCAAAATTCACTATTCTCTCAATCGTTCGACAATTTCAAAATTTTCAATTTCTGCTAGTTAATTCACCAGTTACCAAAATACGAATCCTCCATCATTGAAATTTCCAAAGCCCACGAGTTTCTTTTCCTTCTTTCTTTCTACTTAAGAATTTTACAGAATTCACGAGAGAAATATTACCTCATCTTCTTCAAAATAGATATAAATATCGAAATTCACTATTCTCTCAATCGTTCGACAATTTCAAAATTCTCAATTTCTACTAGTTTAATTAATTTAATTGAACCAGTTACCAGAATACGAATCCTCTATCATTGAAATTTCCAAAGCTCACGAGTTTCTTTTCCTTCTTTCTTTCTCTTTAAGAATTTTACAGAATTCACGAGAGAAATATTACCTCATCTTTTTCAAAATAGATATAAATATCGAAAATTCACATACGAAATTCACTATTCTTTAAATCGTTCGACAACAATTTCAAAATTCTCGATCTCTACCAACTAACTCACTCACTCAATTACGAGAATACGAATCCTCCATCATTGAAATTTCCAAAGTTTGAAATTTCTACGAGTTTCTTTTCCTTCTTTCTTTCTCTCTCTTTAAGAATTTTAAAGAATTCACGAGAATATATGGCGTGCGAATATTGGAGCGAGCGGGAAGAAATGGCGGCGGATTCCACGACAACAAAGGAGAAAATTCCGATAAACGCGGCTCAATTAAAAGCGATCGGGATCGAGAGGATATTGAATTTGATATGCGACGCGAGTGCGCGCGATCAGAACGAATCGGCATTGGCCTTCCTCGACATTAAAAAAAAGGGGGCCACGAGTGGATGTCGCCACTTTCTACTTCGACCTCCTCGTTTCGCGTGCCGTGCACGCGCCCCAATCGAGACGATGGCATAACGATCGTTCGCGCAATCGCGCCAAGGAAATGTCATAATCCGAGTTGCTCTATCGATCTCGAGGTGGGGGTGTTATACACGTACATATTTCCCGACCAGAGGATACGAGAGGATACGTTCCAATCTTGGGGAGTGAATGAAAGTTCCAAGATTAATAATTCGACAACGCTCGATAAGATCGATAAACGGGTCCTTAGCAACAATGGGCGCCCGTGATGGGATAGAACGTTAGAACCATTTTAGAACCTAATGCTCTGGCCTACGTGCGCTTCGATATTCCCCGTGGGAACACTTTGCGTAAATCCTTCATCTCGGACCCCCTAAAAGGGGATGATGTACGAACCAAGCTGATGAGAAATAGCTAGTGAATCTAATATTTATGTGCAAAAATTTGTTAACAAAGTTTCTTGGATTACAAATTTGTTCCAAATTTGAAGAGGAAAAGAAAAGAGACGTCCACGAATATTTTCGTATCATATACTGTATTTCATATATATATATATATATATCGAA
>NW_025222398.1:0-649 GCF_014066325.1 Apis laboriosa
ATTATTTTTATTATTAAATAAATCATACAATAGAATTTCAAATGTTATAATAGCTCATATGAGAACAATTGATTATCGAAATCATGATTATTAGAATTGATTAATAATAAATTCGATTATCTAAATAATATTATAAAGAAAATAGGGAAAAAGGAAATTTTGTATTTCATTTTGATTTACACCGAAAACTTTTAACAGTAATTTTACTTATATTATTGGAACACAAAAAATACAATGAAAAAAAGCGAAAATTGTTTTCAATCCCAAACGACATGCGAACGGTGATAATTATTGTCAAACAGGATATATAACTAAAGAATGTTAAGAATATGTGCTTAAAAATGATATACTCATATTAATGTAATAAATAATAAAATTGTAATTTCTGTAAAATCATAGACAACATATATACTATTAATATATATATTAATATACACAGAAAAGACAGAGAATATACATAATATACATAAATCTTTTAAGTCACGACATTTGAGAGTTTCTTTGATAGACAATTATGTTTCAATTCATTATTCATTGTCATTTTAATGATAGTTTTTTAACATCCATGCTGCAAAAAATTAGATTGTGTTCGATTACGTTTAAATTTAAGTTGAGGAACAATATAAGTTACAAAATTGCTAACAATATA
>NW_025222399.1:0-213 GCF_014066325.1 Apis laboriosa
AAATGAAGTTCGACTTATAAAAAAAATTTAAGAAACCCTGATTGTATTGTTAGAAGATTTAAACATGAAAACAAAAAATTAGGAATGATCGGTTCTTTCTTCCTCTTCGATTCACTTTTTATGAATTCTAATTCTTTACTTTCAATATCCTTTGACCTATTCACTAATCTTGCTTCAATATTGTTCTGTTAACTAATGCCATACTAATGAATG
>NW_025222400.1:0-536 GCF_014066325.1 Apis laboriosa
TTTTTTTTTTTTTTTCGTGTCGCCATTATCGTGTTTTCGTGTATATTGCGCAAGCTGGCGGTAAATTTGAAAAAATATCGCGAGTCGAGAGAGAATTGCAGAGACGTGTATTTTGAGATAAATCGAAAGAATTGAGAGAAAGAAAATGTGATAAAATTATAATAGAAAAATAATGTTTTCTTATTAATAATGATTAACGTGCTAAATTGTTTAAATTATATCGAAAGAGATAAATAATTTCTAATTTCTTCGCTCAATTTTATTATTGCATCTTCCATTTCATCAATTTTAAATCTTTTTAAATCTTTATAACTAATGTATTTAATATTCTTACTAATCATTTTCATTATCCATCTATCCTATCTTATACTAAAAATCTATTTTAAATACCATTATTCCTTACCAAAAAAAAAAAAAAAGAAAGGAAGAAAAAAGAAAGAAAATAATTCATATTCGAAATTATACATATATAATTCTCAAATTTTCAAAATATCCCAAATCATATGTTGCACGCACGAAAAATTAAATATTCCATC
>NW_025222401.1:0-455 GCF_014066325.1 Apis laboriosa
TATTTTCGATAATAAAGAGTATGGAATTATTTTTGATAGTAAATAATATAGTAACTTTTATGTAGTTAAAACAAGTTCACATATTCAATTTGTATATAAAAAATATATTATGTCATATTATTAAAAGTAAATATCAAATTATGTAATTTTTAAAATATTAATATTTTCATCGCATTATCTATATAAAATTATAATATTATATGAAAGTTTTCTAATTATTTTTTCTTTATTAAATTGTCTAATTATTTCTTCTCTATTATGTTTTCTAAATATTTTTTTAGTAAATTTATTTTTATTAATATTATATATATATATATAAAATTTAATATTATTTTTATTAATATATATATATATATATAATTCTGAAAAAATTGAATTGAAATTATTCTACACAATATATTAGATATATTATTCTAATATTATATTGCATTCTTCTAATTCTAGAGTTAATTATT
>NW_025222402.1:0-885 GCF_014066325.1 Apis laboriosa
TACGATCCCTCCCTTTTATCGGAATCTATTTGCTATTCAATGACAACTTAAATTAGTTGATCGATTATTGAGACAAAAATCGTGAATTTTTGAAACACCGTAACTTTCGATAGGGATATCGTAGAATGCTCATTCTTGGTTCATTTTAAAGAGAAAGGAATGTAAGATAGCGTACGATCCCTCAGATTTATCAGAGATTATTTCCAATTCAATGACAAATTAAATTAGTCGATCGATTATTGAGGAAAAAATCGTAAATCTTTGAAATACCGTAACTTTCGATAGGGATATTGTAGGATGCTCAATCTTGGCTCATTTTAAAGGGGAATGAGTCTGGAATAGCATACGATCCCTCCGTTTTATCGGAATCTATTCGCTATTCAATGACAACTTAAATTAGTCGATCGATTATTGAGCAAAAAATCGTAAATCTTTGAAATACCGTAACTTTCGATAGGGATATCGTAGAATGCTCAATCTTGGCTTATTATAAAGGGGAAAGAGTCTAAAATAGCGAATGGTATCTCAGACTTTCTGCAAGCTATGTCCCATGCACTGATAAATTAAATTATTCGATCGATTATTGAGGAAAAAATCGTAAATCTTTGAAATACCGTAATTTTCGATAGGGATATCGTAAAATGCTCATTCTTGGCTCATTTTAAAGAGAAAGGAGTCTGGAATAGCGTATGATCCCGCAGATTTATCAGAGACTATTTCCTATTCAATGAGAAATTAAATTAGACGATCGATTATTGAGGAAAAAATCGTAAATCTTTGAAATACCGTAACTTTCGATAGGGATATCGTAGAATGCTCATTCTTGGATCATTTTAAAGGGGAAAGAGTCTAAAATAGCGTATGATATCTCAGACATTCTGCAAG
>NW_025222403.1:0-2186 GCF_014066325.1 Apis laboriosa
ATAAATAAATTATTACAAATTTGCGTGTCTACGAAATGTGGATCACATTACAATATCACAATAAATGATCGTATGCAATGGTCAAAATATATATATGTATATATAATATATAATTACAAAGAAAATTATTTATTTATCATATCAGTCAATACTATATGTTCTCAAAGAAGCGTTAATTAGATTTGTTTTGTCTTTTTTTTTTTTTAGATGAGGATTCGTGCTTTCAGAAATTCCTTCTATTTAATTAGAAGCATCACGATGAGGCACAATAATAGGCAATAATATCGCGATGTGTCCCCTAATTTGCAATATCCCAAAGTTAATTAAAAATTTTTTGAATTCAAATGGTCAAAGTCGCATAAAGATAATAATTAGGAATTGATCAGCATACGTTTATTATAAATTTTCCCAAATATAATATTATACCGATATATCAATATTTGTTTATATATCAAAAGTTTGAACATATAGAAGAATGCAATTATATATAATTAAAAAATATATCGGCTCGATTATGATGATCAAATAAGAGGAGAAATAGATATCATTAAAAAAAAAAAATATTGGATTTATATATAGAATTTTTATATTTTTATAGAATTTATATATACAATATTATATAATCATTAAAAAATTACTAAAGATTATTAAAAATATTATGTAATAATATATATATAAAATGATCAAAAAATATATTAGAACATTGTTAAAATAAATATATTTTTGCGACATATAATAGAAATATAGAATAGTCATTTTTCTATACATAAATTAATTTTTATTAACAAACCTCTAATAGTGGGAAAATGTAAAAATGTAGAAAAAAAAATTATAATTTATTTTAATGAAAATAAATATAATATAACTGAATAATTAAATGCTATTCTTAAATACAAATTTTAAATTTTAATATTGGATAACATATATTATTTTATTTTTTGTATTTATTTTCCGTACATTATTTGCATATTTTTCCGTACATAAATTATATATAGTTTTCACATATATATCTGCAATTTATTAATTATAAAAATAATCTTATTAAAATCTTGAAAGTTTATGATAAAAATAATTATATAATGAAAAAATTAAATAATTTTCATCTACATTAATTCAACCAAATATTCTTCTTATTTCCTTAAATATTAAGTAATTATTTGCTGAAAAAGCTCTGATAAATAATCAATCAGTCATATATGTATTATTATTATATTAAATTATATTAATTATTATATATATCATTATTATATCATCATTATATTAAATTTAGAATACTAATAAGAAAAGATCCTGAATTATAAAACTGATTTTTTAAAAATCAAATTTTTTAAAAATTTTTTAAAATTTTTTAAAATTTTTTAAAAATTGAGTTTTTAAAAATCTACATATTATTTTTATATTTTAAAAAGCTAAATAGTTTAAAGTAGTTTTAAAAGGAAATGGTTAATATAAAACATTCATAAAATATTTGACATTCAAGTCATGTTTAATAAATCTATTTTATAAAAGGATTTGAACTAACAAAAAAATAAAATATTGTCTAATAACCATTCCATTTTAACACTAATTTCGTTTCACATAAATAGCATCTCATTATTATGAAATATAAATATAGAATAAATATAAAGAAGATAATTTTAATTTTAAATATCTTATAAATTATTAATTTGTTATTGGAGTTTATTTTCTAAGATATATTACGTGTCATTGTGCATAATCTGTTTAAAAATTAGCATTATACTTCTAAATATCTTCTTATTAGCTATATAAATAATATTTATTGCTATAATATCTGTATAATTATAATCTTAATTATGGACAATATGTTCATCTTATATATTTTACCTATCAAACACTTCGTCACCCTATTTAATTGTAAGAGAAATCTGACTCTTATCAACCATTTTATTCCATCAAATCTAATTAAACCAATAGTATTATCGATACCGCCATTGGAACAATCGAACACTGTTCTTTCTTCCTATACACAATACACAATACAATATACACACAATACAAATTAAAACTAAATTCCCTATCTGAGAGCACAATACTATCCAACACGATTCAAGCATTAACCGAATGTTCGAGGCATCTTTGATTAATTGACTTGAATGGGCGCGGATACTTACGCAGAAGTAACATTAATGGACACTTTCTTGCGAGGATAAGCAACTAAGAGTAGC
>NW_025222404.1:0-456 GCF_014066325.1 Apis laboriosa
GCATAAAATGATTGATATACTATGGATTATAGTCGCTCTGCATAAAATGCCACTGATATACTATGGATTATAGTCGCACTGCTTAAGATACTATTGATATAGTATTATGGGCGACTATACTTGTTTTGCATAAAATATCATTATTATCACTATGGACGATTATAGTCGCTCTGCATAAAATGCTACTGATATACTATGGATTACAGTCGCTCTGTTTAAGATTCTACTGATATTCTTATATAGTATTGACCGACTATAGTCGCTTTGCATAAAATATCAGTAATATTGCTATGAATGATTATAGTCGCTCCGTATAAAATGCCACTGACTTATAGCTCTGTTTAAAATACTATTGATATTATGGGCGATTATAATCGCTTTGAAAAAAAAAAAATAATAAAAGTATCATTAATATCACTATGGATGATTATAGTCGCTTCGCATAAAATACCACTG
>NW_025222405.1:0-716 GCF_014066325.1 Apis laboriosa
AATATGTTAAAAAATAAAAAAAACAATTATAATAAAAAAACTATAAATATAAATCTAAATAAGTAACTATATTACCAAGAAAATGAATAAATAAATAAATAAGAAGAAAAATATTTATATAAATAAATATGTAAATTTATAAGGAAATAAATAATGTAAAAAAACAAACTATAAAAGTTTAACAACAAAATCTAAAAATAAATCATTAAACAAATCAATGAATAAATAGATTAGTCTGTAAACAAATCTGTAAATAATTTTGAAGGAGATAAAATATTGATGCAATAAAAATTCAATTATTCAATTTGGAAAAAATCATTAATAATATCTAAAGAAAAATTGCTTATTCAAAGTAATTATAACTAAAATAATAACTAAATAATTATAACTGAATGAATAAACAGACTGATAAATAATGATATATTATATATATATATATAATGATAATAATTGAAGAAACTAAAAAATGAATTAATTAATGTATGTACAATTATGCAAAAGAATAAAGTTTGCTACAACGTTTATAACTAAATTATTTCAAAAGTGAATAATTAAACAAACAAATAAATAAAATGATAAATGAATGAACAAAAGAATGCAAAAGAATAAAGTTTGCTACAATGTTTGTAACTAAAGCATTTCAAAAGTGAATAACTAAACAAACAAATAAATAAAATGATAAATGAATGAACAAAAGAATGATGTTTGCAAAAATA
>NW_025222406.1:0-1486 GCF_014066325.1 Apis laboriosa
AATGTTTCTTTATGGAGAATTTTTAGAGACGTGGAGGAACTTCGTTTACAAGGATTGTACAATGTGGGAATATAACAGTTTTGAATAATTGTTTTGTTAAAATAAAAGGTTGATGGAGGGTTTTAAGATTAGGGGGTAGTTCTTTTTATGTGGAGAATTTTTAGAAGGAAGGATTTTACAGAAATTGTATGGCACGTAAAGAAAATCTTCCATATTTTTTGATGGAGATTTGATTTTTAGAGACGCGGAGGAACATTATTTATCAAATACTAATTGAGATTGAAGATTACTGAAGATAGAAGAATTATATAATATAAATATAATTAAAAACATTGTACATTGTTATTTCACAAGATATTTTTGCATACTTTATTACACTTTATTATTACCCTTAATTAATCTTAACGTATGCCATTATTATAATTATCAAATTAACTCCAACTAAATCTCCATTCATTGATCATACGTTTAAAACTTCAACAAAAAAAATCTAGAATAACCAAAGACCAACATATTAACCAATCTAACCAATCAGAAAACCTATTATCCACCACCACCTTACTTTCTCCTTTCTCCTTCTTTCCACAAAGAGGGACAAACCCTCAAGAGGATCAGTTGCCAAGACGAAACAAACGAAACGAAATCGATGCGAAGGGGAAGCCGAATCGAACATTCATTGTCGAAGTTAGAGTTTCCTCCTCGATGTTTTCATGTTTGGCTCTGTAAGATGGTAATCGGCGGAGGCCAAGGAAGAAGCGTGGCCCGTTATGAGCGGATATTACGCTCAAAGAGGGCCCGCGGCATCGATTAACCGATTAAAATATCGATTAATATCGGGAACACGACGTTATCGATGCCCGATCGGCCGCACCTGGCCTCCTATGGGAGGCCATCCCGAACAACACGGTAGGAGGAAGTGGAACGGTATGATTGTATGCTAAACGATACGCCATATACGAGGCTCGTGGAAAGAAATGTCGGCCGAGGAAGAGGGTTACACGCACGGGGCGATTTTTTTCATCGTTTCGTTGTTGGCGCGAACGATAGCGAGGAGGAGGAGGAGGAGGAGGAGGAGGAGGAGGAATCGATGGCTCCCTTCTGAGATTCAGGGGGGGGGGAGGGANAAGCGGGGATGTGGAGGAAATGGGCGTGGGACGGTATCGAGCGGTGAGAAGATCGATCGAGGGGTTTGGCAAGTAACGGGTGTTTCTGTAAGTCGTAAAGGAAGCTTGGAGTTGTGATGCGCGAATTCTAAGATCGAATATCTGGGAATCGTTCGAACTTGAAAACTCGAACTGGGGGATTGAATCTGTCGAGGTGAATCTGGATCGCAGAAAGTTGGGGACGAAGGATTTTGCAAAATGGAAATCTATAATTGTAACATGAAAGCTTGTCTCGCAATTCGATTATAAACAAATTTAACAGATAACAGGTTCTAATATAGATATAGATAGATCAAACTTTTAAGGAGAATTTAGGAATCGTT
>NW_025222407.1:0-370 GCF_014066325.1 Apis laboriosa
GTGAGCGTATTTCTCGAAATACAAATTTTCGGTATCTTTTGAAATGTTGAATTTCGAATATTTTTGTGTTTTATTTCTATAGGCGAGGGATGGTTGCTTTGGAAAAGAAAGATCTTCGAATTTTGAAACTTTTGTTATTTTTCGATTCTGAAAGAAATCTCGAAACTTTGAATATACTTGGACGGGATTTCAAAGTCGAAGGGGGGAAAAAAACAATGACGGATTCGAGGATACTTAGAATTCGTAAGAAGNATGATGAAAGTTTTTAAAATGTAAATTCCCTCGTTCAAGAATTCATCATTCATCGTATCGATGATTTCAGTTTCGTGTCATTCAAGGATTTCGAACGGAACGAACGCCGTACACGAAC
>NW_025222408.1:0-245 GCF_014066325.1 Apis laboriosa
ATTTCTGTGTGAAGAGGAATTGATAAATTTCTGTGTGAGGAGGAATTGATAAATTTCCGTGTGAAGAAGAATTGATATATTTCTGTGTGAGGAGGAATTGATAAAAGATCGTGTGAAGAGGAATTGATAAAAGATCGTGTGAAGAGGAATTGATAAAAGATCGTGTGAAGTAGAATTGATAAATTTCCGTGTGAAGAGGAATTGATAAATTTCTGTGTGAAGAGGAATTGATAAACGATCGTATG
>NW_025222409.1:0-721 GCF_014066325.1 Apis laboriosa
ATTATTTGTGTTCCAAAATAATTGGAATATTTTTGCTGATTTTTCGATTGAGAATAATTAAAAAAAAAATATCAAAGATCTCGAAATGTTATCTAACAAGATAAAATCAGAAACGATTACCTCGAAATCAATGCGAACCTTCTAGACAAACGAAAAATCGTGACAAAAGGGAAAGAGTTACGAAGAAACGAATAAGAATTTTCGTTCGAAGAGCGAAGGCGATTCGATGTTGGCCAACATAATCAAAGAATTGTTCGCGAGTAAATAGAAGATTATGTATGGGTATTACGTTCTGCGCGCGTCAATCAAAGCGTCGAGTACGATCAAAGCTGGACGAGGATAAGCCGAGCTTAAACTCGAGTCACTTCCAGATGCACTTGGGGCATGGAGTGTTCGCGTCTCGAACGAGAATATCGAGAGTGAGAGAGAGAAAGAGAGAGTAGTATCGAGTATAGAATGTCTGACAGATTGTTGGCATTCACTCTCGCAAAATTTTTCTTTGATAAGATATCTTCGTGATATAATCTTCACGTGATTTACTTGTTATAATGGGAATATGATACGAGAACAAGATTAGATGATGTTATGTAACTTGATTTTGAAAGTGTACGAAAACTATATGGAATTTAAATACTATATGGAATTTAACTGAATTTAACTATATGGAATTTAATGATCGAATTAAAATTATATATTATGAGTGTATCTCTTTATTTGGATA
>NW_025222410.1:0-217 GCF_014066325.1 Apis laboriosa
TTTTTATTAGATAAAATTTGATAAATAAACTTCAATTGAACTAAAATCAATCTTTCAAAGATATCCTATATATTGTATATATTGTATATATATGTATTAATATCTTATATGTATCATCCAAATGAATACAGAATATTAAAATTTCAAATATGAAAGCATGGATCGATCGATATTATAATATTTTATGTGGATTATATCTGTAAATTAGGATTAAGAA
>NW_025222411.1:0-398 GCF_014066325.1 Apis laboriosa
ATAGACGTTTCTCTTTTCTACGTAATTCTAAGAGAAGTGCAATATAAAAAATAAAATTTCGATATAACTGATTGTGTGGCTCATCGAAACTTCATCCCTCTCTTTTATGATTACAATTTTAATCCCAGTCTAGAATAGATGTTTCTCTTTTTTATGGAATTCTAAGAGGAGTGCAATGTAAAAAATAAAGTCTCTGTCACGACGATTATCATTTCGATATAATTGTGTGGTCCATCGAGGCTTCATCCCTATCTTCTTCTTGTGATTATTTTAATTCTTGACAGTCTCGTTTCTTTTCTACGTAATTGTAAGAGAAGTGCAATGTAAAAAATAAAGTCTCTATCACGACGATTATCATTTCGATATAATTGTGTGGTCCATCGAAGCTTCATCCCTAT
>NW_025222412.1:0-843 GCF_014066325.1 Apis laboriosa
TGATAGACAAAAAATTGAAAAGAAACAATCATAATACATTTCTCTCGAAGCAATAGAAAACTTTTCTCTATTTCTTAGAAATATTAAACGTAGAATTGAACATTTATGTACATTTGTTACCATTTTGTTAACAAATATACATTTCTTCGTTATTATTTATTATTTCATTTACGTAAATATATAATATTATTCATATATATTCCTCTATTTGTTTTTATTATATATTATTTCATCTAAATTATTTATTTTCGCGAATTGTTTAACGTAGTCCAACGTTTCTTCCAAAAAAGAAGCACCTTCGCACCAATAGGATTGTTCCACGATTCTGATTGGTGGAATGTTGCTACCGAAAAGTTTATAAAAGGATGTACGTTCTTTTTGCAGTCACTACCGTAGAATGAGGAAGAAACAGCATTTAAGAAACACTTCTTTCAATTAAATAAAAAAGCTCTAATTTCTATTTCCTATTCCCTATGATATATATATTTCGAAAATGAATAAAATTAATACGCATTTATTTATATGTCTTTTTTTGTATTAGTTCCTTAATTTAAAATACATGTGATATTATTCATGTATGGATACACGGATATGTTTCATTATTTCTTATTTTATTTACTAATATTATAATTATATAATTAATAGAATACTATATTACGTATAAATATATAATTAATCATTGGTCAATAATTAATCAACTGGTCAATAATTAATCAATTAGTAAATAATTAATCAACAATCCTATTGGTGCGGAGGTGCTTCTTTTTTGGAAGAAACGTTGGATTACGTTAAACAATTCGCGAAAATAAATGATTTAGATGAAATAATATATAATAAAAACAA
>NW_025222413.1:0-9958 GCF_014066325.1 Apis laboriosa
TTGTTTTTTTTCACTTGTTCTTAGGAAATATCATTAAAATTCATAATAGATTCATATTAAAATGAATGGAATTTTTTTTCGGTTTAGATTTTGAAATCAAATTTATGAAATAAGTAATTTTAGGAAGATTTAAGAATAATTAAATTATTATTTTTTTATCCTCACACACACACATACACATTTATACATGTAACAAATATAACAAGGTATATATGAATATAACAAAATGTAATAAGATATCTTATTTATAAAATGTAAAAGTATTTTATTATCGGTACAAGGATAAAAAATTAAAAAATTTAATTTTTTTTTCAGTCCTTGACATTTCTCATATTTTGTCTGATAATATATATATATTATAATATTTTTAATATTACAATTCGTTTTAATCATCTTTTATTTTTGTTTAATTATTGTTATAATTGGAAGCAATTGATCAGGATTAGTTAAACACAAGATCAGATGTTTCGAAAATACAAATATTATCAATATCGAAACACAAATATTATCATCCGTCGCCATACCGATCAATTCTGACAATAATCATTTAGATTAGCAATATGATCTGGTTAACTGTGATTTAACGTTTGATTAATTTCAGCTAATATTGGACCGTAGACAGATTCGTAGCACCATTAATAAGGCAATTGCCATCAGTAAGGTATGGCCTCCTTATGGAAGCTGGTAGCAAACAAGGTCACTTTTCTGACAGGATCATTGTACACCTGTCCGGTTAAATACCCTATTAAAATGGTGAACGTTGTTCGATCCAATCTCTCTCATTTATTTTTAACATCTTACCATTTTTGATTGTGCGTTCTACTTTACACATTATTGCGTATTATTATGTAGGTATTTCATTTTTTTAAATATTCTATTTTATAATTAACTACTTTTTTCGTATGAAAAATTATCAAGACTGAGTTATTTAGCTCAAAATGATGTATATAATGATTGATGATAATATGTACAACAGTAAATTTATATAGTACAATAGTAATTTTAACTGAGATAGAGAATTATCATGTATACATATCATTAAACATTCATAGTATCTTTAAATGATCTTTAAGGGAAAAATTCAAGTTTAAGGAAAATTGGAATGTTAAACATTCCAATTTTTGGATTTTTGTAATTTGGATTTTTAATTGAAAAAAAGAATAATTAATTATGGTAAGATGTGATAATGAAATGAATTCGGGTAATTTGACTCATGAATGAAATTATTCTTTTGCATTTCATTCATTTTTGAAATTGTACTCGTGTTTTATGGTGTGTGTTGCATACATTAAATTTTCAAGAAAAAGTAAAATAAGTATATTTTATATTTGAAGGAAATTACAATTAGACTAAATGATTTAGAATAATGACAAAAATGAAGTTCAAAATATAATTAAATTTACCTTTTAGTAATTTTTTAAGAACCTGGAATTAAATTTGAAAATAATTTATTAAAAATTATATATTTTAAAAAGAATACAAAAAAAGAAAATTGAATTCAAACTTGTTTAAACTCTTATTATATCCATCATAAAGGAATTGAAAAAAAAAGAGATTATAATTTCTTTTTTTTTTGACATTCATATTAATTAAAATATTTTACCGATACGAAAAGTAATTACTACATTTTCATCTATTGCGAATGCTTAATCAAACTTTATCTTTCGGTACTTTGAAGCGCAAACCAATCCAAAACCACCGTGAGAGAAAAAAATCAATAATAAATATTTATTATTTTAATATTCAATCAAAGTCAAATAAATTCTGGAAATTAAAGAGTACTCGGACTCGCGATTGAATTTATAATTAGTTTCTTATTACCGAACGGGTTAAAAAATAGAGTCATCGCGGAAATACGAACAACTTGACCCAGTTCTGTCAATTAGTTATGGTGGCTAAATTTGAGGCTGCTGTTACTGCTCAGGCTTATTCTTTCCTTCATCATCTTCTACTTTACTTCGTGCAAATATTTAACGATATCCAATACGCGAGGTATATTTTTTTTAATTCCTGCAGCTTTTAATAATTCTCATGTCGAATTTATTGATCCTTTTAATAAGAAATTCAAAGCAATGTTATGGAGCTTTTAAAATTACATTTCTGCGACTTCGTTACACATAATTTTAATATTCAAAATATTTTATAGTATTCGAAAAAAATTAAACAAATATTAAAAGACGTTTTTATATCGAGGATGATTTCAATTTTAAATAGCTAGATAACAAAAAGTAATTGAAATTAGAATAAAGTTATGTGTCATATATTTTGTATTAAGATGAAACGAATAAACACTTGTGCAGATTAAGTGTTTAATTATTAAGTAAACGATTTGAAACTTTAAAATGCAACACGAAAACAAATGTAATCATAAAACAGGAAAAAAAAAATTGATAAAGCTACATGAAATTAAGTGCAATTGAGTAAAATCTTGTTCTACCGATTTGTAACGATATGTTAGCTCCGTTACAAAAAATTCTAATTTTTCAGAATCGAACAGATTTTTCCACGGGACACGATACTCGGTTAGTCGTCGATTCCAGGCCGCGTTTGCAAATAAATTTTCCGGCGTCGCTATCGATTTCCAACTGGAATTGGGACAATCGACTGCACGCCACTTGAGCGACCTTACGGCCTCCGTGGTGCATCCGGCGGTAGCTTTAAAACTGCGAGGATACCGTGCACTTCCGCCAAGGAACGATCGTTTTCAGAAATATTGATACGACCACGGAAAAGCTTGAATTTTTTCGATAAAGAAGAGAAAGCTTTGTTTCGTGAATTAATGATACGAACGATTGAAATTTTTAATATATATATATATATATATATAAAGGAGAGAAGAATTAAATGAAATACAAAAAATTCAAAGAGAGATATCTTTGGTAGAGCGGATATTGGATTTTTGATACAAAAAACAATTGTGGAAACGACGAAAATATCTGAAATTCGTATTCAATTGTGCATATTAATGATAACGTTTATACTAAACGTATGTTATGAAAAAAAAAAGCGAATATGTGGAAAGCTTTTTTCCAAAAAAGTACATGACGCGATTGTACGCTTCAACTGCCATAAAATAATGGAATAGTGTTAATTTTTCAAGTAATAAATATCCTAATTTGGATTAGTCGAAAATTCGATAGGATGAATAATTTATTCAACGATAATTACAGAGCATAATTAACCCGAACTACTATTCAATATCCGTGTATTTGTCATAATTAAGATTAAAGTTATTATCAATAATGCTGATTATATTTTCAATCGATACGTATAATTGGACAAAAGCACAGATTTCGATCAGCTGATGGCTAATTGGATTCATCAACTACATAAAGATTGTCGAGGCGGAATGTAATTGTTGTTAAACCAACAGGGAACGCTTCAGTGACGTAGGAATATTGACTCAAACGTTCTGAATTCGATCGACTATCATCGAACAAGATTATTTTTCTATGAAAAAAAAGACTTGACGTTGAAACAAGATTTCATTGGAAAACTGTATGTATTTAATATGTCTACGTATACAAACGTATTATAAATTTTAATTACATTTGATTATATTTGAGTTACAAAGTATTATATATAACCGGATGATTTTCAGAATTTTCCATGTATCAAAATGTCGTGATATCGATGGAGAGATGATTAATATTTTTGTTATATTTGATTATAATTGAGTTACAAATTATATTTGATTATATTTGATTATATTTGAGTTACAAAGTATTATATATAACCGGATGATTTTCAGAATTTTCCATGTATCAAAATGTCGTGATATCGATGGAGAGATGATTAATATTTTTGTTACTATTTATTATTCTCTTGGGAGTGTATTCATATTTTATTCATTCTTTTTGAAATTCCATTTCAAGAGTTGTGGTCAAGTTATAATCTGATTTTTCTAATTATCTAGGAAGCTTTTGGTTTATACGTTTGAATATTAGTAATTATTATTATATTATAAAAGATGTATATCGACCATCGAGGCAAGAAACATCGATGAATGCGAAATTCGCGAATAGATTGAAAATGATTTTCACAAGCACATTCGGAAAATGAATATGGATTATGCTTCTGTGAAAATAGATTCATTTCAAATGCGACGTATAAGAAATTGAATTCATACTTCGTATCAGTGCAGTGTTGATTGAAAATAAGGTGGATGATCAAATTTCAAATACACAAAAACTTCATCGAGTAATCTTCTCAAAACGTATAACGGAAGTGCATTTCATCGGAAGTTTTCGTTACATTTCTGCAGTAAAAGTAATAAATTATAAAATGAACATTATTTATTTTATTATTTTGATTTAAAACATTTTTATTTACAAAACTTCGTTTCTTGGCAGATTAAAAATTTAAAAATTCTTGAGATATAAGGCTTATTATCGTGGAACGATACTGTGAAAATATCCCTTATAAACGTGTATCTAATTAAATTTTGATTATGTAAAGTTCATCAACGCAGATATTATATTATATTTAATTATAATTAATAGAGCGAGCAGTTAAGATAAAATTATATTATTTCATGATATTAGGAGATTTTTACAAATATTCTTTATAATATCTACTAATAATATAATTTAATAGTCAATTCAATAGCGCACGAAACATATTTCATCGAGAGAATTTATTATATATTATCTCACGAATAAATACAAATTCCATGTCATTAGAAATTTATTTAAACTTTTAGCAAATTATAATAAGAAAAATTATATAAAAGAAACTTGCAAGAAAATAATAGACATCGATCATCGAAACATCAATCGATCACAAATAAATTCGAATGTAATTACTCTCACCCCAATCCGATGGTGATACGATAAATTAAAGTTGGTGAAAATATATTGAAATCGCGTCGAAATCACATATAAATAAAAAAGAAAAAAGGAAAAAAGAAAGAAAAGGGAAAAGAAAAAAGTAAAAATGACGAAGGAAATATTGTGAAGATACGAGGACGATTTCGTATTAAATCTGATGGTTTCCAAGAACACTATGATGATCTTTTTCGTAACCGAGCAGGCATCGTGCCAGCTGTGATCTACCTAGATCAACGTTTCTTTTTTACCGGAGATAAAAACAGAAGAGAGAAGGAAAAAAAGAAGAAAGAAGAGAGAAAAATTTATGTCGTTCCTTTTGTCCACGATCGAGAAAAATGGTGGAATTTGCATTTTATCATAGAAACGTATGTTTTGAACTTGAGAATTTGAGCGAGATTTGATATTTTTCTTCTTTTTTATATGCACAAAAGGATCCGGATCTTTTATAAAAGTTATGTGAAGTTTGTAAATAGACACGAAAAAATTCTTGCGAAATTATAAATAAAAATATAAATCATCGTAAAATAGATAAAAATTGATAAAGATATCGAGAGAGAGTTTTATCAAGGAAGAATACGTTCGTGAGATTGCAAAAATTTGTCTTCTTGATCGAACATTTGCATCACGTTTCATTAACAATTTTAATGAAAATGATAATTCTTTTCGAAGGAAAGAACAGCAGCTATATATATGTTTCATAAAAAAAGAAGCTTTTTTCTAAAGAAATTTCTCTAGAGTACCGGAAGAATACTTGTTCCGTAAATTGAGCTTTGAACAAATAGCCGAGGGATATTATCGCAAGATAAAACGTTCATAATCTATTAAAAATTAAAAATATTATACATATATTATCGAGGATCCACGATAAAAAATTATTTTCATTCACACCAGTCGTAGAAAATATTTTAAACAATATTTTAAACAAATATAAATAAAAATATATATTACCTATAATTTCATATTGAAAGGAATCATTTTTCTAGAGAAGATATATGAAAATATGGAACGAATCGCTTACATTAAATGCATTTCCTTGTCATTTTTCATTCTTGATGCAAGTTTTCTTGATGCTCTGATTGGACATTTTCTTCAATGACTGTTCTATCATGGATCATTGTCATCATAAAGACATCATGCTTGATGTATAACATTTTTTGATCTCTTTCACTATGAATACTTACAATATGATGGAAAATGTCCATTAATAAAAATGTTATCAGAAGGTGTCAATTCGTGTAATAATATAATTCAAATTGATCGTTGGTGATGTGTTATTTATGCATACGGAAAGTGAATGAATAAATAAGAGTTACATTTCAAGCAAGAGTTGTTGGAAATAATTATAGAATTATTTTTAATCAAATATTATAAAATAACAATAAAGATTTATTTATTACAATGGGAATTAAAATTATTGAAAATATAATGATCTCCTTGACTGAAGAATAGAAATTACATAACTGTGATTTATTTTTGGAAATTTAGATAATCAACTTGTAAATTAAATTACATTATACTCATTGTTCTTTTTACAATGATTTGACACCAAGTGAAGGTAAAAGCATTTCATGCATACAACAAAGAACGCAATTACATTTTGTTAAATTTATCATGCCCATATCATACGTGATACGTGTTTTCTTAAGCTGTGAATGAAAATATTTGGAGAATGAATTTATTCACCAAGAATTACGCGCAATCGCATGTTTTTACGAGCGTTACAAAATCAAACGTTCAATAAATAACTTTTCAAAATAACTTTTGTGATATGAATCTAATCTAGATTCCATTTTTACAAATCTACTCTTATATGTGTTAAAAACAAATGTCATCGATAAAATTATATTTGTTCCATGTGAAAATATCGCTTTGGAAAAGAAACAAATATGAAATCACTAATGGAGCAAATATTATATATACACAAGTGGAACAAAAATTTTACTCGAGCAATTAACTTGAATAAAACTTTATTTCGAATCAAAAATATTACATCGATCAAATCTGATTTGATTTAATTAAAATTGCAACTTAATAAGGAATTAACAAAGAAAAAAGAAGAAAGAAGAAAGAAACTAACAATGCTGCAAAACGAAATATAACTAAAAAGAAAATTGACAAGAAAGATATGAAGGAATATTTTTTATTAGAAAGAGATTTCTATAAAATTGATCGATTCGTTTAACATTTAGAAAATGAAAAAGAAGAGCCTAGAAAAAGAAGAGCCTAGAAAAAGAAACAAGAAAAGAAAAAAGGGAAAAAGCAATATCAACGGAATATTTAATTTCTGATAAAGCTCATATTTTACCAGTTGTATAAAATTAAAATGCACGGATAAAAGGTTGAATGACGGAAGTGTGAAGTAAGTTTTGAAGTAACGATATACTGCACGACGATCTTACTTTTATATGCACGTAACGTAAAAATTATTGCCAGGAATGGGAACGTTGCTTTCAGTTGTAAATACAATCACCAGTAAAAAAGAAGTTTACGCATCGAGCCGATAATAAAATTTTCATCTGGGAATAGAGTTATGCAGACAACAAAGCTCGAACAGAGTCAAGTTGATTATTCGATCGACAGTGTTTTTTATCGAGATTGAAAAATAAAGGAAGAAAGGAAAGGAGAATGAAAAATTGATACACGTGGTTTGACGATAAAGCGCTTAGAGCAACCTTATTGCGAAATCTGTTTTAAAGATTATTTATTTTCTTTGAAAGTTTGTAAGTTAAACAGCATGTTAAGTAAATCGTTTGCTCATATTGTCTTTCAACTTGTCTAATTGGAAAATTGTTTGATTAGATGTTTAGAATGTTCGATAAACAAGATGATTTTATATTTCATTTTTCAATGGATTGAAGATGTCATTAATTTTTTTCAATTTTTTTTTTATTTTGAATCGATATAAAAATGTTATAAAAATGTTAACATCACCAAGTTATGACAACTCGGCGGTAGAAATATGTTTCTGTGCCGCTACGGAGAAGATATATAAAAAGATCTAGAAAAATTTCTCGGAGAAAGCAGAAGAATTTTTCATGTCTGTCTCTTTTGTACGATTCAGCAACACGCGAATTTCACGTATTGAAGAAGAAATAAAAAAAAAAAAAAAAAGAAGAAGAAGAAGAAAAAAGGAACAGCAAATTGTAATGCGTGTAATCCAGTCGATTCAAATAAAAAGAAAAAAAAGAGAGAAAAAAAGAATAACAATTTTAAAACTGCGGCAAGTAAATTTAAATATAGTTTGATTGTCGAACAACAAACAAAGCCATCGAGGTACAAAAAAAAAAATTTATTCGATTTTAAATTTATTCGATGTCTCTATTAAAGAGAATTTCTCTCAAGAGATTCGTAAATAAAATATCACCGCGATGCCTTTGTAACATACAAAGCTTTTTGCTATATCCAATTTTATTTTAGTCCATTTATCGATTTTTAGTGTACGAGAAACTTAAAATCGAAATTTTTTTTATTTATTATTAATATACAGGATTAATCGTCTTACTTTTTAGCAACGTAATTATGTTAAGAGAAATACAAATAAAAATATATCTGAAGATATCGTATTAAATATCCATTAAAAACTTTTTCACAAAAAAATTAATTTTTTTTATCAACTATTTTTTCGATACTTGATCACATTTTAAGAGGTTTCATTTTCGACCAACCGTAGTTAAACAACCATATAATTCTTTTATTTCAACTGCGGTAACGATACTTATTTTCAGAATCACGGTAAAAATCCTTTATTTCGCACAGAAGAGAGTAATTAAAAGCCGGTGGAAGATCGTTTGCGCTAAGAGCTCAAAGCGGATTAATAAAACTATTACGAATAATCCTGGATTTGTATGTGTAATATCTTTTTTATAATCTCCATTTTATATTTTTCTTTTCGTCTTTCTTTTTTTTCAATTCAAATTCAAATTTGCTTGCAAATATCGATCGAGATAAAATTCATTATTAATTATTAGTGTTTTAAATTAAAATTCGTAGAATTATACGAGTTTTAATTACTATAAATAGTAATATAAAGAATTTGTTTAAACGATTAATTAAAAAATTCTTTTATTTATGCGTGAGCTATCATATTCCATATTATACTCAAACTTTCATCGAATTTCAGGTGAATTTCTCTAAGTAAATAAAGTCCAAATATTTTTGCGTTGATTAAATCGTCAAGAATTGACGAGCAAATCGAGATTTTTCTCGAATAAAACGAAACGTTGGAATTATCGACTTGATCGACATATTTTACGAATTTTGGAGGATCTTAATTTTTAAATTTTTCATTTTCGAAACAAAAAACAGCGAAACGAAGTTTTGAATAAATTGTTTCTTCATTATTCACACACAAAAAAAAAGAGGAGGAAAAAAATATATCACTCAAAATTCAAGATTAATTTAGATTAAAAATGATAAGGAAAGAATAAAAGTTGAATTCTTAAACTAATGATAAATAACATCAAATAATTCTTTATTTTATTTTATAGATAATCCAAAAGAATTCTCATTCATTATTTTATAATTTAAGAGAGAAGAAATTTTTTTAAATATTTGTATCTTTATTACGAATACGAATACGAAAATATCACGAAATCCTCTTCTTTTCAAAAATCGTGATCCTCTTTTCCATTTTTCTTCATTATTGTTACTCAATTGATATCGGATACCGGTCATGAAAATTTATGAAAATCTCGAGAGCTTTTCATCGAGTTTACACAGCGTTCAACTGTGTCTCATTAAACGGTGTCAAATGAAAAGCCATTCGAAAGGGTGGGGTAGAATATAGGTCGTTACCCACTTATTTTACCAGGGTCGCTGCTAGGAACATAAGGAATGAGAGAACGAAAGAGAGAAAGAGAGAGAGGAAAGTTCTTTGATAACTCGTATGTTGCATGTTAACTCAGTTTCTTTTTATTTTTTCGAATACTTTCATCGAATATTAGGTTTGCACGTTGTTCACAAAACTTGAAATCGCCATTTTGAACGAAAATTCGAGCATCAAACGGGATAATGATACGTAATATTTTCATTCTCTCGGCATTAATCACTTGACACGGAAAGGTAAACGAAACGATTATTAACTTCTCGGTATATGCATCGATGCAAATTCTTTTTTTTTTTTTTTTTTT